>NW_026057578.1:80361662-80564198 GCF_023721935.1 Panthera uncia | reverse complement strand
GAGAAGGGGAGAAGGGGAGAAGGGGAGAAGGGGAGAAGGGGAGAAGGGGAGAAGGGGAGAAGGGGAGAAGGGGAGAGGGAGAGGAAGAATCTTAAGCAGGCTCCACTCAGCGCGGAGCCTGACATTGGGCTCAACCCCACAACCCTGGGATGATGACCTGCGTGGAAATCGAGCTGGATGCTCAACCAACTGAGCCACCCAGGCACCCCAAAACTCTATGTATTAATACATATTATTTTAGTACTGTACTCCCACAATCTGCCACTTGCTCAATCAATGCCATATTCATGAAATATCCCTAGGTCTTAGAAAGTTTTATCCCTAACTTCTAGTATTATATCTGACACGTACTAGATGGGCAAGAGCATTTGTGAATCACATAAATGATAAGAATTCAAGTAGCTGACAGAAAAAACCCTATACCATAATATGTAGCATAAACAAACTGGACTTTGCATATAAAAACTTTAAAAATAAGTCCCATTAGCTAATCTTTGTGAGAAAACCCTTGGAAAGTCCTCAGACAGAACTCTGGCCTAGAATGAGAGTATAATTCTCATTTACTTAATCTCATTATTACTCTAAATGAGACAAAAAGAACCCAAAGTCAAGGTAAACACTTAATACGACCCATTTTATCACACAGATATCACCCTAGAATAGTTTCTCAACAGCAGCACCAATGACATTGTGGACCTTACAATTCTTTGTTGGAGGGCTGCCCCACTCATTGTAGGATGTTTAGTAGCATTCCCACACAGCTGTTAACAACCACATGTCTCCAGATATTGCAAAGTGTCCCTGGGGGACAGCATCAGCTTGGCAGAGAGCCACTGACCTGGAGAGAATATTCTAAGTAACAGAATTCTGATATAGACAGTAGACTAGACTTTTTTCTCCCAATATTAAAATATATATATATATATACATGCCTCCAAATAATTGCCTTATACACTTTCTCCAGCAATGTTTATAACTAATTACACCCAGAAGTAAACTTTAATATAGCAAACACTAAAAACTGGGTTAATTCCATGAAAACTACTAAATATTAAAGTCTGGTGCAACGGGGCCCGGTTTTTAAACAAATATCGTTAATTTGCGATCACTGTATTTTCTGGGGAAGGACAAGAAAAGGCAACCCAGTCAGGATTATGGCTTTAACATATACCTGTCAAAGAAAGGTTTTATGGCAGAAAAGCCTGCCTCTATTGTTCAAGGAGGTTTTAAGGTCTCTTCTATCTTTGAAATACCTCACTGCCCAGTCCCTGGGAATAGCAAACATAATTATGTAATGATGTGTTCTATTCTCATTACTATACCGGAGAGCATGTATATAAATCTTACTTGGATTTTTATACGAATACTGGGGTAAATGTGTCACTCCTCCAGTGGTACAGAAGATCTGCTATGGTCCTGAGATGATATATTCAAATATTGTGTTAAGTCAGTAAACACAAACTACAAAAGCTAATTTCTACAATATCTTCTTTTGCTTACCTTGATAAGGTATCTGGTAATATCCCTCCCTGCAATATCTAGTCTCCTGGTAAGGTGAGGGAGAGAAAAGCCTTCATACACTGGACAGATGTGAGTCACACCATCTCCAGAGTCCACCACTACTCCAGTTAATAAACCTGTGTGAAAACCATGAAGTCTTAAATAAAAAGCCAGACCAGAAAAAATCAAAGCCAGCAAATTTCAAAAATTAGCAGAGAAGCCAAACTAGAAACTTCCCCAACCAGAATGGTCTAGAAGCCAGCATTTCTTTATTGTTTGCTATTCTGCAGCTTACTTCTAGTATCTGGACACTAAAGTGAGTATTCTCACACATGTCTCTTGTGAGAGAGACTGCTAGTCTATGTGCCATCCCAGGAGATGGGAAGAAACAGACTCTGAGACCGAAGAATGTCTCTTAAAGCTCAGTACAATTCTTCTTCTTTCCAATTTAATCTTCATCCCCGAATTCCCTTCAAGTGCAATTTTCTAAAGCATCATGGTAACTTTTATGAAAACCATTGTGAGAGATAAATACTACACAAGTTGATAGTGAAGCTTGTTGAAAATAATGTACTTATTATTTTTGTCATATATTCAAAACTATGTTTTGGAAAAATTCCTATTGATAGGAATGACTACAAAAGTTACCTTCGCACAAGGGTTAATGCAGGAAAAAAATACATAACTTTTTCTAATTCCTATTGATAAAATTTCCTATTGATAGGAATGACTACAAAAGTTACCTTCCGCACAAGGGTTAATGCAGGAAAAAAAATACATAACTTTTTCTAATTCAAATTTTCTAGTAGTTAATAGCCTAATAATGTTTTTAAATGTTAAACATTAAATGTTTTAATGTTTATTTATTTTTGAGACAGAGAGAGACAGAGCATGAATGGGGGAGGGTCAGAGAGAGAGGGAGACACAGAATCGGAAGCAGGCTCCAGGCTCTGAGCTGTCAGCACAGAGCCCGACGCGGGGCCCGAACCCACACACCGCGAGATCATGACCTGAGCCGAAGTCGGACGCTTAACTGACTGAGCCACCCAGGCGCCCCAGTCTAATAATGTTTTTAACCAAAAAAAAAAAATTTTTTTTAACTCTATAGAATATGCAATGTCTGTAACTTTCTTAACCATTATGTTATCATTTTCACATCCCTGAAGAGGCTCTCTCCATTTTTTTTTTTTTTTTTTTTTTTTTTTTTGAGAGTGAGAGACAGCAAGCACACACATGCAGGCACACAAACAAGCAGAGGGAGACAGAGAATCTTAAGCAGGCTCCATGCCCACGGTGGAGCCCGACACGGCTCAATCTCAGACCTGAGCCAATATTAAGAGTCAGTGGTTCAAATGACTGAGCCACCCAGGAACCTCTCCCTCTTCCTTTTTTTTAAAAAAAAAAATTTTTTTTTTTACATTTATTTATTTTTGAGACAGTGAGAGATAGAGCATGAACGGGGGACAGTCAGAGAGAGAGGGAGACACAGAAGCTGAAACAGGCTCCAGGCTCTGAGCTGTCAGCACAGAGCCTGATGCGAGATCATGACCTGGGCCGAAGTCGGCCGCTCAACCGACTGAGCCACCCAGGCACCCCTCCCTCTTCCTTTTTTAAAAAAATGTCTATTTATTTATTTTGAGAGTGAGAGAGAGCTAGCAGGGAAGGGAGAGAGAGGGAGAGAGAGAATCCCAAGCAGGCTCAATGCTGTCAGCGCAGATCTCACAAACCATGAGATCACGACCTGAGTTGAAATCAAGAGTCAGATGCTTAACCAACTGAGCCGCCCAGGTGCCCAATCCCTCTTTCTTAATACAAACTTGAATGTACTATAATATTTCATCGTAATGATTTGTCTTTGAATACATTTACTTAATCTACCTCCTTTGGAGGCTCATATAATGTCTCTCCTTGATTGATGGTGGACATAAATCTTCATAAAAAGGTTCATAAAAACCATTTAGTATCTTTTAATGCTGCATTCCTTTCAACAAGAAACTTCTCATTGAAAAAAAGAGGAATCCACATCATTAATTCAAAAATACTCCCAGTAATATCAACTAAAGCAGGGATTTACATTATATTTTACAAACAGACCTTCTCATGCAACTTCTTATTTTCTCCCACTCCCACCAGGTTACACAATAGCCTTTCCCTGTATAATCTGACCCATTTTCAGTGCCCCCCTCTTTTTCACTGGATTACTCATTCCTTCCACTTCAATTCCTATGGATTCTTTAAGGTTCAATCTAGTTCATACCTTTTCATTTACACCTTTCCTGACAATTCTAACCTCCAGATCCCCTAATTCCCTTTATTCTCCTCAGTCCTGTGTGTGTGCCGTGTAGTCAAACATAGCTTCCTAACCCACTGTGTCACTTCTCTTGTTCAAAACCCTTCCACAGCGCTGAATGCTTCTTCCTACCTTTGCTTTTGTAGCTGACAGCACTAGCTACCTTCAAGGAGAATTTTATTGGAGTTCTTTTGTTCATTGCTAGACTATCATTTCTCAAACTAAGGAATCAACAGTTAAACAAAAATGGTTAAATATTAGGAATTAAGTGAGGGTATCTTCCCACTGGATGCAAATAAATTTATGACTATCGCTAGAAAAATCCATTAAGGTCAATTGTATTTATTCAAATATAGTTCAAACAAAAATTCATTTCAGCAGAACTGTCCCATCCTCACCCCCTAAATGAAACTATTATCATCAGTTTTGAAGCTTAGATTCAAAATTGTTAATATCTACTTTTTCCAAGGTATTTTCTAAAATAATTTCTAAAATTTATTTTTCTAAAAATGAAATAAAATTACCTGGATACAAACGCTCCTTGTAAAGTAGCAAGTAATTTTTAATTCCTTCCTCAAAGGAAAAATTATTCACAGCTGGACTGTAATCACCTTAAGATCAAGAAGACCGGGGCGCCTGGGCGGCTCAGTAGGTTGAGCATCCGACTTCGGCTTAGGTCATGATCTCACAGTCTGTGAGTTCGAGCCCCATGTCAGGCTCTGTGCTGACAGCTTGGAGCCTGAAGCCTGCTTCAGATTCTGTCTCCCTCTCTCTCTGCCCCTCCCCTGCTTGCACTCTGTCTCTCAAAAATAGATAAACGTTAAAAAAAAAAAAAAAAAAGGTCAAGAAGACCACATCCAGCTTACTCACTGCTATATACTCTGCACTAAACAGAGTGCAAGGTACATTCCACTTGGTGAATGAACAAAGCTTCTTTAAAAATTTAATTCCCCTAAGTATTTTCTAAGAATCTCTATGTAGTACTAAAGATGGTTTAATAAGCCAATATGTATTTTACAAGGTGATTTTTACTAAATATGTATAAAATAGGATGGCGCTCCATGATATTAAAAAGAGTTTTCTAAGCACTATGTCACATACACTGCTAACTATTAAGGCTGGAGACTTAGCTCAGGTGTCCTCTCCTTCAGAAACCTTCTCTGACATGCTGAATCAAAATGATCTGTTTCAATATCTTTGCCCCCATTAGATTCCATATTCTATGAGGGCATCTTTACATTTCAAGTACCTAAGAGACTGTGTGGCACATATCTGACAGCCCCATAAGTTCTTCATAAGACCATCAGAACATCAGAATGTAAAGAGCTCTCCCCACATGGCCAATTTTTATTCTCAATAGAAAGGAAGGCAGTTACTATCGGCAGCACCAAGAAAACATGTAAGTTAGGAAGACACTGCCAAATGTCTACCTTCTCCTTTGTATTTCATCTACCATGTATAAGGCAGGCGTGATCTTTACTAACTTTTTTGGATCTCTGTATTTTTTTTCTTTAACTCTGCCAATTCTAAGGACAAATCCCATGCTTGTTTTCCACTGTACAAAAAGACGTTATTTTAATACAGACTAAAAGAGGGAACCTCCTACTTCTTAAAAATTGAGAAGTTCTCTTCTTACCTTAGGTCTTTCATTGTTTAATGAAGAAAATAAAAATATATGTGAGATTTTATTTGACAAATTTTAGAAATTATGAAAATATTTGAATAAATCTATAATACTGTGCTTTTCTGGGATTCAAAACTTATTATAAAATCAAATTCCTGTGACATAAAATGCACTTAATGTCTGAATTGTTGTTCTAAAAATTAAGTTTCACCTACCTTGAGCATACAAAGTCAGAACCGCCTGGATAGCTACATACACACCAGAAAACTGGTAAGTTTCAAACATTACCTGAAAATGCAAAAAGAAAGAAAGAAATACTGGTATTTAGAAGTTACATAATAAATATTTATGCTTTCTTGATTGTCACAGAGTGGATTAGTTGCCAAGACAGAATCAAGGGACCTATAAGAGTCCTCCATTCTCCTCAGCTACCACAGAGCTCCAATGATGGGAACAGATTTTGGATAAATACCGAGTTCTCAAGCATTTCATAAGTGTTACAAAGCATTTTTTTTTTTTTTTTTAATTTTGAGAGAGAAAGAAAGACCGTGGGTGGGGGAGGGGCACAAAGAGAGGGAGAGAGAGAGAACCCCTCAACGCCCACCCACATTGAGCCCCTTTAACACAGGGTTCGAGCCCACTAACCGTGAGATCATGCCCTGAGATGAAATCAAGAGTCAGGCGCTTAATGGACTGAGCCACCCAGGTGCCCCAAAGCAAAGATTTTTGAGTGTTTTAGTCAATGGATAATTAGAGTGGAAGAAAGATTTCTGCATTTAAACAAGCCTTTCTTAATGATGTCCCTTAATGGAAATATCTTTTATTTTTAAAATTTTTATTTAGATTTTAGTTAGTTAACATACAGTGTAATACTGGTTTTAGGAGTAGAATTCAGTGATTCATCATGGAAATATCTTTTAATTCAAGGAAAAACTACAGAAATTGCTTAACTGCTGACCCTCCCTCCGATTCCTCTCCCCTAAGCCGAGCCAAGATTGTGGCTCTACCTTCAGCAGTTAAAAAAATGAAAAAAAGAAGAAAAAAGGAAGGTAGGGAAACAGTAGGGCAGAAAGACAAAACTGTACGCAGTAATTCCTGAAGGCTGGCAGATACAGAAACTGCCTAGCTGGTTGGTACTCCCACCTTCCCAGCTTGAGCCCTGGCTGTGGCACTGCTCTCAGCTGAGCTATGATGGAGGGAGGAGCTTCCTTGTGCCCTCTCTGGTCACAACCATGCTCATTCTCTGTAGTCCAGGTGGGCTGGGAACATGCTGCAGGACTTCTTCTGTCATCTACAGTGACCACTCCTTGACTGGCATGGCTGACTACCACTCTGAAAATCTAGATACTCAGAAATTTTATAAGTCACAATGAGACTTATAGAGGATTTAAACGTCGTAACTCTGAAACACATATTCATCAATTAAGCAACTAGATGTTCTAAACATTATTCTATTCCATCATCCTTTACTCCCCCTCCACAGAGAAGAAAATGGAAGCGTGAAGTTGTATTTGCATTTGTCATCTTGAAAGTCCGTTAGAATTTGTTCTCATCAGTAAGATGGTGAAAAAAGTATTTCTAGTACTAAATCAACTTTCTGGATGAGATTAAAGTAGGGCATTATCAGTCACAGCCAAATTTGCACCCACAAGTAAAAAAGAATACTAAACTAAGGTGAGACCTTACAGCACAGTGAGACCAGTCCTTGTCATTCTTGCAGATTAAAAAAAACAAAAAACAAAACAAAACAAAAACCCCCAAAACTACGTGTCCTGGTCAAATAGCTAGCTAGTGGAAGAGGCATCCAGGTATAACATCGTCTCCCTGACTTTTCATCTGATTTGAACGAAAACTTGGTTTTAATTCTGACATTGTGTTGTTTTCCTAAAGAGGTTTCCGTGTTTAGGAACCTTTCAGTTTAATGCAAAAATGCCTCTACTCTGATTTTACAAGGCACTGCTAAAAATAAATACCAATGACACATCACTACTTATACATCAAAAGTATTAGTAGTTATAAGCCATAAGGAAATGACATGGATTTCCTAACTAAAACCAGGATTTAAACATTTTAAAACACTTAATATGAAACTTAAATTTTTATCCAGAATTTAAAAATATTGTCTCACAACAATCTCATTTGAAATCCTTCCAAAATTTCCATCAACACCTAAACATGGTTATGGAGCAAAACAAAATATTTACAGTAAGTAGTGTCTGCAAAGCTGCTAAAACAGAAATAATTATTGCAAGTTTCTACCTCGTATATAACAAAAAACAAAGACAGTTTTTACCTCATATATTAGCAAATATAATGAAAGACAACCTTGAAAAGTTACTTATCTGAACTATGAAGGATGCAGACTTCTTGCTCTCTGTGTCTGCTCCCTCAGAGCCCTTCAATCTGCTCTCACTAGCTTCCCTCTCCTTAGTCCTTAGCCTTCTCACCAATGTTTGATCTCTCTTCCCTGGTGAATGGATTATCTATATCCTGATGACTCCCAAGTTTCTAGTCTAGCCTCAGACTTTTCTTCTGATCTTGATCTTTTTTACAGACTTCTCCTATCTGAAAGTAGAGTAATCCCATGAAACCTTTGGTGAAGCTGAAATGTTGTAAATCAAAGAAGCAATGACCATTAATTTATATGGAAATTAATTTATGAGTGCTCCCAGATGTCAAAAATAACTTCTTTTAGGCTCTTCTGATAGCTTAGGGCACATCTTGCTAATGGATGCACAAAATAAAACGAGATAAAGCACAGATGCTCACTGACACAGTTCAAAGCTAGGGCGCCTTGATGCTCAGATGCTGAGTGTGGTCCTGGGGAACCAGCATGGCAGCACCACTCTCCTGCTATGGGTGCACGCTGCCTCTCTAACAGCTTGCTGCAAAACCAATGCTGAATCCAATTTTTGCTTTTCCCTCTTTTTCATAGAAGTGAAAATCTTCAGACTTTGTTCAGTTAGCAAAAACAGGTACTAGCGTAGGTCTTTGGTAAAAGCAAAGTGGCATAACATGAACTTTTGAAAAGTGGGAGATACCTCTCATTATCTACCTGACATTTTTGACTGGATGTCTAATGAGGGCCTACCATGTCCAAAACTGAACTCTCGATCCTTCCCCCCAAATCCTGTTTTACTTATTTCGTCTTCTCCTACCTTGGTTGATGGTACGTCATCCTCCAGGTGTCCAAGCCAAGACGTTTGAAGTCATCCCTGACTCTCCTCTCTATTACCCATATTTATTTAATGCATCAGAACATGCTTTGGCCCTACCTTCAAAACAGATACATAATCTGGCCACTTGTCATTACTTCCACTGCTATTACCCTAATCCTAACCATCATTATCTTCTGCCTAGATAACTGAAAGCCTTCAAACTGGTCTCTCTTCCACTCTTGCCTCCTTATGGTCTACTCACAACCTAGCAGCCACAGAAACCTAAATCTGAGCATGTCCCTTCTGTGTAACAGCCCTTCATTTCACTTGGAGTAAAAGAATGATTCCCTTTAAGGGCCTGCAAGGCCCTGTATGATCTGGCTCCATTACTTCTCTGAACTCATCTCCTGTTGCCCTCCCATACCGGCTTCCTTGCTGACTCTCTAACATACCAGGCTTATTCCCATTTTAAGACCTTCACACTAGCTACTTCCTTTGCCTGGAATGCTTTCCCCTCACACATCCTGGCTGACTCCCTTACTCTTTGTTTTAATATCACCTTTTCAGGGAGGTCTACTCCCACACCCTATGAAAAATGTAATCTCCCACAACTTCCCCACATTTAGCATCTATTATCTTCTAACCAACCATTCAATTAACTCACTTTTGGGTGGGGGGGTTGTCCCCTGCCAGAATATAAGTTCCATGGCAGCAGGGTTTTGTATACTGATATATTCTACTTAGAAATAATGACTAGTTAGGTGCTCAATAAATAGGATCTGAGGGGAAACAATTATTTTTATTCCCTTGATCCTTTATTTTTTAAAAGATTTTTTATAATGTTTATTTTTGAGAGAGAGAGAGAAACAGAGCAAGCGGGGGAGGGGCAGAGAGAGGAGACACAGAATCTGAAGTAGGCTCCAGGCTCTGAGCTGTAAGCACAGAGCCTGATGTGGGGCTTGAACTCACAAACCGTGAAATCATGACCTGAGCCTAAGTTGGACATTCATCCGACTGAGCCACCCAGGCAGGTTCCCCTATTCCCTTTATCCTTAACAACAATGGTAAGATAAAAGAAAGAGCATTTGCTTTAACATGACATCACAGAAACACATATGTACATATCCCACCTAAAAACACTTACCTCTACAATCTTCTCTCTGTTTTTTGTTGGGTTCATGGGAGGCTCTGTGAGTAAGATTTTACAATTTCTGGTATCTATGTTAAGTTTCTCGGGTCCAAATGTATAGTCCCACAGGTGTTTCATGTCATCCCAATTTCGTACTATGCCATTTTCCATAGGGTAGTTAACTTCTAACATTGAGCGTAATTCACTTGCCTCATCACCAACCATAAGATCCTAGAAAATTATAATATCAAAGCTTTAGTCCAAATTTTTGCATAAAATATCTTCAGAAAACTACATTCCCATGATATTTTGGAAAACTTGGGAATAATTAATTTTAATCTTTCTGGCACTTTCAGATAAAGTTCTTCATTCCACAAGTTTAAAAAATCTTTTCTTTCAAGAACAATGCCTTGGAAAGTTTAATCATGAATAATAAATTTTTATGTACAACGTGGTTTAAATCAATAAATGGACCTTACCTTTAATACATATGTTTCCAAAAGAAGAGCATTAGCACAAATAAACCCCACATTTTCATATTTTGGAGGGTTTTGTATGAGGTTTCATCTGTTTCTTTTGCTCAAATGTTCAAAAAATAAGGCCTGTGATATGTGAAATAGCACATCAGGGAAAAAAGACTTGTAGAAAAATGCTCAATGCATGCAGCACAGTTCTTCGTACTAAATATCGAAATGGTAAGGGTAAATGATACGTTTTAATGGACTATAAAGCATAACGAAAGAAGCTAAAATTAAATGATTCTTTATTATACTGTAATAAGGCAGATATGCACCACATAACTTGCAAATTTCACAAATTTCTACCTGCATATACCTAAGTTAGAATTGAAATTGAGTTTCTATACATGCCTCACCAAGATCAATGAAAATTTGTAGAGCTACAAAAAAATTAAGACACAGGGAAACAATTTTTAAAAATCATCTCATGAGCAACATTTTCAATCTTAAAGTATAATACTGGAAAACTATGTGATCACACGTGAAGTGGAGTACTCACAAGTCTTGTCTCCAATGAGAGCACACTTAAGATGACCCACATTTGAAAAGTCAAATTTTGTATGTATAATAGAGCTAATGATGTCCTAGAATTTAAGCTTATTTTAGAAATCAGCTAGTCAAGATATTAAATAATCTTGATTTCTACATATACTGATGAACTCAACAAAAAACAAAAATCAGAAATAGCTACTATTTGCTACAACACCTTAAGTTTAAAACATGAAGAAATGAAAAAAAACATTAAAATTAACATAAAATGTCTCAAAATGAAGTTTAAATATATAGGAGTTTAAAACTTTTGAAAATGATAATTAAAAACAGGCGAGGTCTCAAAAAAAGATTTCTGGAAAATCCACTGAAAGCAACAACAAAAAGGAAAAACAAAGTTAAAGCAGATGCTAGAAATGTTCACTAAAACTTCTCTGTTGCAACTAATTTCTTATAAAGTTAATTTACCATAACTCAAATGTACTGTAACTTATATTAACTGTTTAAAATCATCTGATAGGAAAACACAAAACTAAAAATCCGTATCTGTGAATTCTAGTCAATGACACACATATGTTGAATTATTTAGGGAGAAGTACATGGATACTTTGAAATACATCAAAAAATGAGATAGACTGATGGAGAGATGAATAAATATGTGATAGGTCAGTAGAGTAAATATTAATGTCAGAATCTAGGTGATGGGTATATGGGTTTCACTATAAATTCTTTCAACTTTGCTATACATTCTAAATACTTGTTAATAAAATGTTAAGGGGGAAATCTATACCTACAAGAACATGTATTACTATTGACCATTAACAAATATAATACACAATTTTCTTACTTACTTTCCTCTAGAATGTATCTTTCTACGGGTTGCACAAAATTAATTAATTAATTAGATGGCTTATATAATCATTATACATTCACAATTATAGTTCAACAAATTTAGAATAAGTCTGATCTAATTTCATCAGAATATTTACTTTTTTTCCCATGCAGGAATAGGGACTTACATATGTCTGACCCAACACCAACTCAAAATAAAAGCCTCATCTATCTACTTCTAGAACATACATACTATAAAGAATTAACTGAAAGAAACATCTGGCATTGAATATTTTACCATCCTCTGAACAAAGAGGAGGGACAGTTAAAATGGAAAACAGGTGTTAACCGATTAAATTAGTACACATATTTGTGAGTAGTTCAAGCACCTACTTTAAAATTCACCTCTAGCTAAAAATTTTAATTAAAAATATCCTAAAACATATAATCATCCCTAGAACATTTCAACTTCCAAAACTACAAGTGCCAAGAGCTTTGTAACTTGCCCTCATACCTCAGAACCTTAGATTTTTACCACCCATCTCATCACTGGACTTCAAGCCTAAACTATCACCTACTACCTGAAAGAATAAGAAATCACAGTAACTGTCAGAGATGCTGTTTCAAAGGCATTTATATTTTATGAAAAGCAGGCAGTGTAGCTTATATTTGCCAAGAATTATTTTGAACAATGTCACCTCAAATTGGAAAACAGTGAACACACTTTAAAACCAAAGTCTCTGTCAAAGCTGCTCACAAATAGTATCAAAAACAGACAAACCTGAAAATACCTACTACTGAAGCACTTCAGGACTATCACAAAAAATATGTATTAAAAGAGTGAATTGTCTGGGATGTGCCCATCTTGAGTTCAAAAGAAAAAGGAGCCACACAATGGTATTTATTTAGGGGGAAGATCTGTTGTTTATGGAAAAGTCTTACAAGACTTTCACATTTTTCTTATTTATTCTCAAGTAATGTTGTAAAATCTGCTCATCAATAAAAATGGTATAGGAAACAAGTCAACCTCTTTTCCTCCCCTTTTACTATCTATAGCTCATTTGCTTATTAAAATTTTGCCCAGTTTATTAAATACTATGCTATATGTGCTACCAAACTGGAATGCAAAAATATACAGACTATGATAGGCAATGTTCAATTTAACATTGATCAATAAAATAGATTTATCCAAATGTAACAACTTCATCCCAATTCTCTGGATCATACATATCCTAAATAAAGCTACTTGGTTTCTAATATTATGCACACCACATTCCATTTTAATTATAACATTCATCTACAAGAAACACAAGGAAAACAATTCAAAACTATGTTAGTAATTAGTTCTGGTTTGGTCCATTGTATGCAATCAGGAAAGTACAGGACTTAATTAGTTGCTACCCAATTGAAGCAATGAAAAAGGTTAAAAATCAAAGTACTTAAAATTAAAATATGGAATCACCCCCCTCCCCAATACTACAGGGACACAAAACAACAACTACTGTCCCATCAAGCAAAAGTGGAAAACAAACAGAGAGCATGTGTGTAACCTCACTTACCATCTTTTTGTTATTCTACTTCAACAGGTCAAGAAAGGTGAAGAAAGAGAAGGTAGAAGTAAGAGTCAGAAAAGGCCTAAATAAAATCCTCACTGAAATTTTTAAACATAACAAGCAATAGAGACAAATTAGGTAGAGGTCAGATGCAGTACTATATTTTACGGAGTTAATAATTAGGGCCAAAGTAACATGGACAGTTATTACTCCTGAATGAAAATTAACTCATTAAACAATTTAAGTTTCCAGTTTTTAGTCTATCACCACATTTTAGCTAACAAAACACAAAAAGTATAAGTCAATCCACTAGGCACAGGAATTCCAAAAAGTCAAGTTTCTTTAATTCTTTACTGAATTTAAGAATCTTAAATAAGGAAAATAAATGATAACAGAAAAGGTCTAGCTGAGTAGGCAGAGGGTGAGTTTAGACTGCTTTTACCAAGTGCTAGTAGTCCGGTTAAATTTGACACAGATTTCTTTTACTATTTTCTACTGGAAGAACAAATTAACTTGAGAGACTTAAAAGACTGAGCAGATTGAACAGAACTGAGCCAACAGAACACAGAATGACAAACCATACAAGCAAATGCTACTGGGGAATTCCTCAGCAAAAATGTCGTAGAATATGGGCTAGTTTCATTTCTATCACTTGGCCTTAAAAAGCAAGAAAGTGGGAGTGAAAAGATATGTAATTATTTCTGCCATGTTAGAGAATAAAAATGGTTAGACATGACGTATCTTTACACCTCAAAAATGTTATTATCCATAAAGTATATAAAAAAGACATTCTTTAAAAGCCTGATACTGAATGAAAAGTGTGACTTCCAACTTCATTAAAAGAAGTTTGTCCTTATCACTATTATCAGTTAAATTTTAACTCGTTCATTTAAGATTAAATGCAATCAGAATGAAAGGCACTCACAAAAAAGAGAATAAGGTATCCCCTAAATTTCCCAAAAGACCCTGAAAAAAACCATTATCATGTTGAATGTTCTGAAAATAACAAAACAGGGGCCAGAATCATTCATTATTTTAAGTCTTTAAGAATTTAACATAGAACCTAAGTTTCAGTTGTATTTTTATTCACTGTGTAACTCAATTCTTTAGTAACAAGGGCAGAGAGCTACCAAGTAGCTAACCTCTACTAGCTATTATCATCTTCCTAGATATCTCAAACCAATGTCCCAAAGAGGTACATCCTAATTCCTATTTCAAATGACTCATAATCTAACTGAAGTTTTGCCAGACTGTCCAGATAGGACCAACAATGCTACCTTGTTCACAATTCACTCAGTAAACAGGCCCCTAAATTCGACTGCATTGTTTATAATCAGATCCCTAGGCCACCTGAAGAATTTAAGTCAATTGGTGACCAACGACCTTTTGATTGTTCTATTTCTTTTCTTTCTTTCTTTCTTTTTTTTAAAATATCGTAACTCCCACTTGATTTCCAATCCCTTGAATACAGAGAAAAGTCTTATCATCCTTAATGTCCAGTCTCTCATGTTAAGTACAGTGAGTAGGCAATGACAACTTTCCCTCCTCTCTCCTCATGGGAAGATAAATAATGCAAGGCCAAATAAAAACTTGCGGGGCTTCCTCCTGCACACTATGGAAGTCAGTTATTATATTAGTGAAAAAAGAAACCAATGAAATTGATATCCTATGTTTTCCTGACTAGCTATATTCAAAAGTAGGAACATCAGGCCATGAGAACATGAAAAGTCTTAGGTTCCAAATAGACACTAACATATAATGAAAAATATATGGAATTGAAAGACATAAAAATATCAGGCTGATTTCTTTTAAACATTATATGTAACAGAACTTTGAGTCACTAATATAATATTCACATCAATATAAAAATCTTATTAAGAGTTTACTCCATTCAGAGAGTAATGGCATCAGTCATACTTAAAGTCAGATGAAATTAATTTCAGTTTTTGTGCCTTTCTTCAAGTGTTGATATAAATTAAAAATACAAGAAATTCAGTCCTCCCTCTTTGCTTTTCATGGCATCATATCTTAAAACTACTAAATTCAAATTCAAAGAACCCCTCACAAGTTTTGATCCTCATTTATCAATAAATCAAATATTACCTTGATTTCAATGTTTCCCACTTTGGTGGTTGATCTGATAATAGGTCTTCCAACCAAAGCTGGGAAGATGTGTTCTGGAAAGTTAGAGCCTGCATATCCACACTTCACAAACTGGAAGAGAACAGTAAAAGTGGGTTAGTGTCGAGGTATTTACTATGTCCATTTAAAAACAGCATCTGAGGGGCTCCTAGATGGCTTAGTCACTTAAGCATCCGACTTTGGCTCAAGGTCATGATCTCACAGTTTGTGGGTTTGAGCCCCACATCCGGGTTCTGTGCTGATGGCTTAGAGCCCAGAGTCTGCTTCAGATTCTGTGTCTCCTTCTTCTCTCTGCCCCTCCCCCACACTCTCTCAAAAATAAACAAACATTAAAAAAATTTTTTTTAAATAAAGAATAAAAATAAAAACATCATTTGAAAAATACCACTTTACATTTATGCAATATTTTAAACTTTTGGTGCTTTCAAATTATCCAAAGTAGTCACCCAACCTGTCATCCTCCTTTTATTTCCTTTATGGCAGTGACTACTTCCAGAATTCATGTTTATTTGCCAGTTAACTGCTTAATTAGTGCTTAAGTCTCCCAGTACAGAGAAAGTCTCAGGAAAGCAGGGAGCTTAACCTGAGCAGTTCATGGTGGAGCCCAATGACTCAAAGAGATCTCAGCACACAGTGGTCACACAAGTGGGAAATGGACAGATTCACTCAACAAATGCTAAGAACTTTTTAAAAGAGAAACGTTAGAAACTGAACAGAACTAAAGCTTCAATTCTTTTTTTTTTTTGAGAGACAGAATGTGAGGGGGGAGGGCAAAGAGAGGGAAGGAGAGAGAGAATCCTAAGCCGGGTATAAACTGTCAGCACAGAGCCCAGTTCAGGGCTCAATCTCACAAACCATGAGACAAAGACCTGAGCTGAAATCAAGAGTCAGATGCTTAACTGACTAGCCACCAAGGTGCCCCCTAAAGCTTCAATTCTAAAGCAGGCTTTCATTCATCTCTGGCAATTCCCTTAAGAAAAATTTATCAAAATAGCGGGGGGAGGAAATGGCATCTGGGCTAGCATCATGTTAACACAAACATTTATTAGGCATTTTAAAAAATGTTTTTATTTATTTTTGAGACAGAGCACAAGCAGGGGAGGGGCAGAGAGAGAGGGAGACAGAATCTGAAGCAGGATCCAGGCTCTGAGCTGTCAGCACAGAGCCTGACACGGGGCTTGAACTCACGGACTGTGAGATCATGACCTGAGCTGAAGTCGGACGCTTAACCGACTGGGCCACCCAGCTGCCCCATTAGGCATTTTTTTTAACCATTTATATTTTCATATTTAGATGGTTAGTAATACCAGGTAACATAATTTTATATTCAGACAGTGTACTCCTTCAATGAGGGCATAACATTGACTCTGATAATGTTTAAGAAACTGATACACTAGGAAATTTAACAACTACAGTAAAACTGAAAATAGAAACAAGGTTTTTTGTTGTTTTGTTTTTTATTTCAGAGAGAGTGAGTGTAAGCAAGGAGAGGGGTAGAGGAGGAGAGAGGGAGAGAGGGGGGGAGAGAGAGAGAGAGAGAGAGAGAGAGAGAGAGAGAGAGAGAGGAGCCTGATGCGGAGCTCAATCCCACGACCCTGGGATCATGATCTGAGACGAAATCCAGACTCAGACGCTCAACTGACTGAGCCACCCAGGCACCCCAAACCAAGGGTTTTTAATTCTTATACCAATAATATAGTCTGTTTAGTCTTACTTTTAAGAGCAGTCATTGCAAGGAAAATGCAATTAAAACTTCAGGGCAAGAGGAGGAAGCTACAGAACAGGATATGTAATCATAGTCTCTACTCTCTTCCTTAACAAGTCTCTATTCAGTGTGCAAGGATGTTTGCGTCTATTGATGAATCCCAAGTGCCTAGAACAGTGTCTGGCATATAGTTAAGTGCATACTACATAATTGATCAATAAAAACTAGAAGTTTTGCTGTTGTTTTGCGAGTATGATACTGCGATTATTTTTTTTAAATGCTTATTTATTTATTTTGAGAGAGAGCAAGCAGGGGAGGGGTAGAGGTAGAGAGAGACAGAATCCCAAGCAGGCTCCATGCACAGAGCCCAAAGCAGGGCTCAATCGCATGAACCATGAGATCATGACCTGAACCAAAATCAAGAGTCGGATGCCTAGCTGACTAAGCCACCCAGATGCCCCGTGTGATTATTTTAATACAGAGCATATGTTTCATATTGAGAAAAAGTGCATTGTTCATGGCTCCAGGCACCATACATTCTCCGAGAATTAAGGAGAAAAACAGTATCCAAATGTGACACATGACAGCAATAACAAAAAGGCTGACAGAAACTTTTAACCTACCCCTTGACAGAAAGCTACTATCTACAAGGAACAGTTTTATTTGATGGTGGTAAAAGTTAGCAACAATCTTAAACTTACCAACTTTTGACTAACTCCCCAAAATACAGAATTTTCTTATTTCAAAGATCTCTACAACAACCTTGGTGGAAATTTTGATGAACCACATTTAATTATAAATAGCCAAGAACATTCTGCCATCCAGAATTTCAAATGAATTGTAAGACTTTTATAAATAGAGCTTTTAAAATATGTTAAAGTCATGACTTATGCAGATTAATGTTATGAAAAAAATCTGTCTGAAATACCACCTGAATTTCTACCTTCTCAGTTCATATTTACATTCTAGAATCTACATAAAACATACTGTTCATATACATTTTCTTCCAAACCCACAAAACCTAGTCCTGGTCAGTTTACCTCTGAGCCACCAAGGCTGGGGAATTTTTCAGTTACAGATACCCATTTCTAAAACTACTTACTGGATTATCTTTCAAGGCAGTACAATATGATGGCATAAGGAACAGATTACTTGTTTGCTCATACCTACTTCTCCACTTGAACAGTGGTTGACAGTGAAGAACTACAATATATTCTTACCCTAAAGGAGTGTTAAATGGAATTCAGTAGTGCTAATCCATTTTTACAAGATGTCTTTTCAAATATTTATCAGTGAGACCCAGGAGTTGGAAAGACAACTGCCACAGAGGAAATGAATAATATCTAATATTTTCAAGTACATTAACATTAAGAGGAAAAAAATAAAACCTCTCACACTCTTCTAAATCCTAAACTCTTTTGCCCTTAAGTCAAAATTCAGCTCACTTGATATGAACTGAAATGATACGGAAGGACAGAGAATCTCTTGTCATTATTATTCCAACCATACCCAAATTTCTATATAAATAAAATTTGTTATGAGCATCAGCCCAGTATCAGCACTGGTCATAATTTACCTTATATTCCAAATATAGAAAGTAAATACTATGCAGATATTAAATTCTTATGTTTACCTCAAAGTAATGAACAGATAAGGACACTGCATGGGCCAAAACTGTCCATTCACGTAGCTGAAAATGTTCACTTATCTATGTTTTTAAAGAAATTGTAGAATGACTGAAAAAAGAATCAACAAATTTGTAAGGGTCATCTTCAGCATATTAAACATAAACAAATGATTTAAGAGAGAAATCATTAAAAACTGGAGGTGGGAGGATGAGCCTGGCATAGGAAATAAATCAAGTCCTGGTGCAGGGGGGAGGCAGTGAAGGTTGACATGCCTCCCCTCTCATTCTGAGCTACACATACTCAGGAACATGCAACATGGCAAATCCATAAATAATCACAATAGTCAATGTTTACTGATTTTAAATGTTCAGATGGGTGGTTTATATCTTAAAATTCTTTTTTGAGCATATTTTAAGGGATAAAATAGTTGCCAAGTGACTAACATAAGAAGACCTCCCTGAAATTTGAGACCCTCTGAAACTATAAAACCAATTGTAAACCTACTTATTTGTGCTTTACAAAACAAAAGGAAATTTGGCTTTAATTCAAAGATATCAATCACTTATTAATGAAATTACTTATTCAGCTTAAGCAGTAGCTTATTGGAAACAGATGCTGCCATAGCAATCCAGCGAGAGCGCTCCTACAGGGTATTAGATACTTAGTCAAAACGACAATAGCTGCACTCTTTTGCATTATTTCAAATGTGAAAGCATTAATAGCTATGATAACAAGAATTTAATTAAAATAATCTATTTCTTAATAACATAAAGTGAACAGACAATCTAGCATTTCCCTTCTTGTAAAAAGTCAGTACTTAAAAAAAAATCTAATTCATGTAATAAAATGCAAAGAAAATAGTCTTTTCTAAACTACTCAATTAGTATCCTTTTAATCCTTGAAGTACTTCCCCTACTCTAATCATTTTAAGACTTGCACTTAGTTCTCTCATTGTGTGTTTAAGAAATAGATTTTACCATATATAGTTTCCTCTTCATAGCACTGTGGTTTGAACTGGCTCCCTTACTTGCCACTGAGTCATCAAATGGTAAGAACATGAACAGTATAATGTTCTTTCAAGCAAAAATTAAAACAAAAAAATCCATCTACATTTGCTCTAAAAGTACCCTTATCCCCTCAAATAAACTGGGATTTACAAAGCCTCACTTGGGCTTATTTAATTTGTATTTTTCCTTTATTAATTTAGTTTGATGGTGTTGACATAATCATTAATTTAATTACCTAGTGACTATTCTGATCTTAAACCACCAAAATACTTATTCTATTCCAAAGCATTTTGCAGAGTGAAGCCAAATTTGTTTTTGGTTTGTTTACACTTCAAGTACTCCTAAGTTCAACATATAAATTAGCAAAAATCTGATGAAGCAGGTCATAAACAACAACAAAGCTGAGAATTATAAATGAAAGTATAATTATTCTAGCACTATAAGCTACTTTGCATCACTAGACCCTAAAAATTGTACCAGTCACACAGTAGCCACAGAAGTCTTCCTGGTCAGTGAGCTATCTCAGTGCTGATAAAATCACCCAACTTTGGTAACAATACACATCAGGGATCTGGGCCAACTCTTGAAAGACAGCTATACCTAAGCAGATCTCCAGACTTTCACCTATCTGGCCATTTTCAGTAGCTCTATTTAGAGGGAGCTAACTCTGTGTTAGGTTTGAATGGTTATGAAGATGGAATGCATAAATTATTGGAATCAGATGAGTTTTCCTCCTCTGGGCTACCCTAATGAGGGAGACCCTGGTTAGTTGGGAGCTAGTGAGGAAGAGAGGCAGGACCAAATCTGGCACGTGATCATAAGAACTCACCCACTCTTAGAGCATTCAAATTAGGGCCTGACAGAGGGGTTAAAAAAAATCATCAACTTCTCAAATAGCCTAAGTTTAAAACCTAAAATGTATAAGAGGCAAGTTGCTTTCGGAAAACAACTACTCACATATGAATACCTTCTGTAATATTTAATTGTAGATAACTCACTATAGCTTCAGGTACCTAAACAAAATCAAGATGACTATCAAGTATAAGCAGTAAGAAATCTAGAATTTCTATATTTAGAATCCTCTATGGGGCGCCTGGATGGCTCAGTCGGTTAAGCGTCCAACTCCAGCTCAGGTCATGATCTCACAGTCCGTGAGTTTGAGCCCCATGTCGGGCTCTATGCTGACAGCTGGGAGCTGGGAGCCTGCTTCGGATTCTCTGTCTCCCTCTCTCTCTGCCCTTCCCCAGCTCATGCTCGGTCTCTCTTCTCCTTCAAAAATAAATAAACATTAAAAAAAAAATTTAGGATCCTCTAAATTTTCAGAAATATCACAGCATTCCTAGCTACATATCACACCAGAACTGTTTCTTCACTTGAAGACAATCATGTCTATAGAAAATCTGGAAAAAAAATTAAAATAACTAGAAATATAACACCAGTACATAAATTTTTGTTCAAATTAACTACATTTTTCCTTTATGTCATAGTAACTGATCTTTTGTTTTAAGGCACAAGATTCTTAAATTATGGATTAGCCATAAGATTAATCAGTAACATACAATCAGCTTTCTATCAAAGGTAAACCAATAAAATAGTAACATAAATGAATTCATGGCTAACATTTCTGTTCTAATTGAATATCAAAAAACTCATACACTACAAAACACAGGGTTGGTTACCCTTCAAAGAGGAGGAATCCATTGAAATACAACTGTCTCTGATTTCTAAAAAAAATTTTTTTTAATGTTTATTCATTTTTGAGAGATGGAGACAGACAGAGCACAATCAAGGGAGGGGCAGAAAGAGAAGGAGACACAGAATCTGAAGCAGTCTCCAGGCTCCAAGCTGTCAGCACAGAGCCTGACACGGGGCTCGAACCCAGGGACTGTGAGATCATGACCTGAGCCGAAGTCGGATGCTCAACTGACTGAGCCACCCAGGCACCCCATGATTTCTAAAGAGAATATCAGGTGTATTTACAAAACAAAATATTTTAAGTTCAATCTTTGAAGCTTTAAATTTAGTTAGAGGTCAATTTGAGACTACAGGGGGAATCAGGTTACTATATTTTTTAAAAGCACCTTCAACTGTAAAAGTAATACACGCTTATCCCCAGTCTCACAGGTAACTACTATGAACATACCTTTCTTTCCCTCTAAAACTTTCATGTACAAGTTTGTGGTCTTACATAAACGTATTTAATAAAGAACACTCACACAAACGGGATCATTCTAAAACTTTTTAAAAACTTAACCAATAAGTCTTAGACATGTTTCCATAGCAGTGGATCTTTTTTTTAAGCATGCCATTTTGTATGGATGTCTCATATGAGAACTCTTCTTACTCTTGTGTTTTCAACTTAGTTCATATAAAACTAGTATAATTATTGCTTGTAAAAGTCTGTAGCACAGTACGGGCAGTGTTACGTCGGTAAATATCAGCTCCTTTTTTCCTCTCAACAATCCAGTTTCTAAAATAATTTCAAGTAAAATCTTTTCTTTTTCAGGCTACACATAGTGATTTGACAACTCTGTATGTTATGCTACACTCACCACAAGTGTAGCTACCATCTATCACCATATAATGCTATCACAATACCAATGACTATAATCCCTATGCAGCACCTGTCATCCCTGTGATTTACTCATTCCATAAGTGGAAGCCTATTTTTTAAATTCACATGTCACATTCATGGAAAAGAGGAGGAAAGTTACAAAATACTGCAACTCCAAAATGGTTAGAAATCACCGTAATGTAGGGGGAAATGATCACTATCGATCTCATCCCGAATAAGTAACATTTCTGTCTTCTAATGTGCTGCCCTAAGTAAGTTTTCTTTTGGGTGGGGGGTTGAAAGTAACAACTTTCAAGTGATTTCTAAATCAGTGTTTTAGCCAGATTTTTATAATCACTTCCCTTTTAGAATCTAATCTAACATCTAATATCTGTGTTCTGCACCTAAGGAAAAAAATGAAGGCGGGGGGAATACCAAAACTAATCAACTTCCTCTAAGGTCCAAAATTAACACTTGGGCCTTGAAAGGTCCTAGATCTCCCAATATCAATGGAACATACTGTCTCTGTGGGGCTGCATCGGGGCCAAATTCCCAGTATGCAGAGCAAAAAGTAAATGATGCTCTTCTAAACTCCCCCCCCCCCACCTCCCCGCCCCTTAAAAACTGCGAAAGGGCTGCGGCTCATTGCATGACAGCACTTCCCCCCCTTTTTTTTTTTCTTTAAACCCGTTTCCTGCCTCCCGTTCGGTATCTTCCACTATACAGGAAGAGGAAGGCCTCTTGGTTCTTTCTCCTTTCGACACAACCAGCGACCCTGGGGAATGGAACCCTCAACGAACAAACCTACCCAGCCTTTTTACCCCTCCAGTCCTTTAGCCAAACTGTCTCCGCTCGGGCGCGGAGCCGGCCCCTGCCGGGCAGCAGAATGGATCCCCCGTCCAGCGTCGGCCTCGCCCGCCGCCCTGACCCCGAGCCGCAGGGGTGGCAGGCTCGGGGACACCAGGGCTGGACTCTGTCCGCTAGCTCCCCACGCCCGCAGAGGCCGGAAGAGCTGCCCCGCGCCCCCGGCCCCGGCGGCCGGAGGGCCCAGGGGTGCAACCCTGGGCGCCGAGGGCCGGCGCGCCACTAGCACATCCCCGCCCGGGCCTGTGGCCACGGCTTCTCCACCGGGCTCTTACCCCGGTGCCGTTGTCGCACACCACCACCTTCCTGCCCTGGCTGTCCATCGTGCGCCCGGAAGAGAGCCGCCGCCGCCGAACGACCTACAGCCCCTGCTGCCCGGCCCTTTCCTCTTCCTCCTCCTCTTTCACAGCCCCTCCTTCAGCCCAACTTTCTTCCCCCAACCGGAAGTCACTGCACGGCCCCACCCGCCATTTAAGACACAGCCTGCACGGAAGCGGTGGAGGTGGGAGGGAGGGGGCCGAGACTGGCAGCAGTACGCTCCAATAAGAGATGGAGCCTACAACTGAGGCCCCGCCTACAACTCTGGCTTCAGCTTCTGTTCCAGCTCAGGCGTACGGGTTACCGCCCACCCAGGTTCTTCCTCACCGCTTTTAGTTCCTGGATCTTCTCCCGGCCGTAATGGCGGCAGATCTGGCGGATGCGTCGGCGAAAGGCGTCGCAGGAGTTGAGGGGGTCGCTTACCGGTCTGCAAAAGGTGCAGGCAGGAGAAAGACCCTGGATCTGTTGCGAGATGGCAGTGGAATGTAGCGAGGAGAGACGGCCGGGAGGGCGGAGGGCATGGGAAGTAAACCTGGACTTCCCCGCTGACGACCAATGAACGTGGCTTGGTGTATCATAGCTTTTAGGCCTTTTTAATGAGCAGAACGGGGATGGATACACACACATGAAATCATGCGTTTATAGTCGTCTCCCAATTCCAGCCCAACCCCTTTTTACCCAATTTGCTCATATCAAGCGAGCAGGAGCGGGTGCCTACCTTTTCAGCGTCCTCGCTCACCACCTCCCTTCCAACAGCACATTGCTTCACTCTTCTTCAGTGTATGTACTTTTTGAACCCAGAGTCTTGGCTTTGAAATCAGACAACCCGAGTTTCAGATAGGGCCCTGCCACTCAAGAATTTTGTGATTTTGGACATCTCCTTGCTTATGCATAGGAATACTAACCTCTACTTCCATGGGTGGTTGTGAGGATAAAATGCATAAAGTATCCATTCAGTGGTGGCTATTTGTTATTAATTAAATACCTTTAAATATATAGTTCTTTCTATTTATAATGCCTTTACCTTTTTCATCAATCAGGAGACTTCTGCTCATGCTCTAAACCCAGTTGTCACGTCTATGAAGACTTTGCTGGATAACCCTCAAGATGCTCTTTACTCTTTCTTCACTATTAGTTTACCGTGGGTATGTGAATAACATTTTTGTGCTTATCACACTCAACAAATATTGGATGAGTGATATTAAAATTTGTCTAGAAAAAATGCCATCATTTTTGAGAGGTGAGAACTAGAATTGTGCCTTTCATATATGGCTGTACATGTACAGGGACTAGAATAAAACCTGGATCATGAGCCCTTCAGTCCAGTATTATAATACTAGGCTGCCTCTCAATTTTCACTTTGTTCTGTTCTTAGACCAGTGGTTTCTACACTGTCATAAAGGCATAGGCGACTTTATTCTAATTTAATCTTACATGGAACCTCAACATATAAAATAGATTAAAATCTGCCGTAATTGTTGGAAGTTTGACAAATTAGAACGGATAGGAGGCCTCGGAAATATGTCTTCCCCGCACCTGCTTCAGTAGTGGTTAAGGTACCTCAGCCTGCTAAACAGTGCATTCGTTCACAAACCACATCTTCCTTTTGTGGCCCCAGTGCCTAGCACTGTGCCATTTTCCTCCTGGAGGTATATTTATTTGGTCTGAGCAAATTGAACTCAAACATTTCTGTGTCCTTTTAATTTTCCTCTCTATGAAATTAAATTTCATACTTTTATTTTTTACTTTTAAAGAAATTATAATTTTTGTTTTCTTACAATTATAGAAACAATACATGCAGATGATAGAAAGTATCAACAAATATTCACTACACTAATGAAAATGCAGCAAACCCCTTGATTACGCAAATTCAGATTCAGTACTATTGGTAACTGGCTCCTGCCTTCTACACCAGGCACAACCTGGTCATTTCACTTTCCTCAAAATAATGTGATCATACATTTTAAGGCAATTATTTTGGTGGGGGGAGGGGAGGGAGACTTCATTTCTAGCCTTCTGTGGCGATTTTGCATACATTATTTCACACAAAAATCTTACTAGGTAAAGATCCCTATTTTACACATGAGAAATGGGGCTTTAAAAAATTAAGGTTAGCAAGGTGGTAGGATAGAAGCTTACATAACAGAAATCAATATATTTTCATATGTCATTAGTGAACAATCTGAAAATGAAATTAAGAAGACAATTCCATTTCCAAGAACATCAGAAAACTCCAAATAAATTAAATGCAAGGCCTATACACTGAAAACTGAAACATTGTTGAGAGAAATCAGAGAAGATCTAGATAAGTAAATATACCATGTTCGTGGGTTGAACATCCATTGTTAAGATGACAGTTCTCTCCAAATTAATCTATAAATTCAAATGTAATCTCTATCAAAATCCCAACAGACTTTCTTTCATTTTAGAAATTGACAAGTTTGATCCTAAAATTTATACAGAAATGCAAAAGAATCAGAATAGCCAAAATGATTTTGAAAAAGAAAAGCAAAAGTGGCAGACTTCCACTGATTTCAAAACTTGTTATAAAGCTATGGTAATTAAGACAATGTGGTATTGGCACAAGGATGGACGTACAGATCAATGGTACAGAATAGCCCAGAAATAAACTCTTACATTTATGGCCAATTGATTTCCAACGAGCGTGCTAAAACAATTCAATGGCAAAGGGTAATCTTTTTTTTTTTTAACAAATAGTGCTGGGACAATTGGATATTCTTCTATGTGGAGGATAAAAGAAGAATTTTGACCCTTATTTCACACTATACACAAAAATTAATTCAAATGGATCATAGATTTAAATTTGAAAGAGCTAAAACTCTATACATTCTGGAAGAAAGGACAAGAAAAATCTTTTGATGTTGAGGTAAGCAAAGATTGCTTGGCTACAACACCAAAATCATGATTCAAAAAAAAAAAAAATGATAAACTGGACTTCTCAGAAATTTAAAACTTTTTATTGATGGATTAAGAAAAAGAAAAGAAAAAAAGAAGCCACAGACTAGGAGAAAATATTTGCAAATCATATATCCAACAAAGGACTTATATCCAGAATAAATTAAGAACAACAATAGTAAGACATATTATCTAATTTTAAAGTGGGTGAAAGATTTGAATAGACATTTCACCCAAGAAGTTTTATGAATGGCTAACAAGCACATGCAAAGATGCTCAACATCATTAATCCTTGAGGAAATACAAATGAAAACCCTAATGAGAGTGGTGGCCTGCAGGCAGCAAGGCCACAGGTGGGCTGGCTTTGGTGCCCCTCTGCCAGGCAGTCAATGCAGGGCCTCCCCAGGAACAGCTGGGACTGCAGGGCAGGCGGCCCTGCTGGTTGGTGGGAGCTGCTAGGCGAAAGCCTTGCACTCCTGCGCAGTTTCAGCATCTTCCTGCAGGGCTGCTCTGGGCGGTGGCCTTCAGCACATTGAAGCTCAAACCAAAGAACCAAAGCATGAAAGAAGATACGGTTTTTAGATACTTCCAAACAAGCCATAGTTATGCTGTCCATCCACTTTGCAAACCTAGCAGGTCTCATTGAAGAGGATCCTTGTTCACTTCAGCTCCCTCTTGGGACATAACTGTGGGCATGCTGCTCACCTACATGGGCGTGCAAGTCCGTCTGCGTCTTGATAGAGTGGCAGCAGTGAGAGTCCCCGTTCTGATGAACGTGGAGACCTTCTGCAGTGCAGAGCCTAAGGCAGTGTGCTCTTTAACACCATGATCAAGACTTTTTAAAAGTCTGTTGTCTTCATCATCCTCTTCACACATCAGTGGGAAAAGGTGGCCCTATTGAGTCCCCTGAAAACTCAGACCTGAAACTGGCCATCATCATGCTGATCATCCCCTTCCTCGTCAATGCTTTGATGTTTTGGAGAGTGAACAACTTCAGAAGAAAGGGGAGGACGAAAGCTAAACTAGAAGAAAGGGGAGCCAATCAGGACTCAAGCGAGGAGAGCAAGGTCCACTGCCGGAGGGCTGAGTCCCACGTACAAGGAGTCGGAGTCTGCGATCCTGATCTCAACGGATGACAAGATGGAGGTGCGCAAGGTGGAGGGGCACCTGCACAGACCAATGCCCTGAAGGCTGCCAAGAAAAAGGAGCATCGCTTACTGTTGCCAGTATGATATTCCCATGCTGAGGTCAGGTTTGGGGGCCCAGCCAGCTGCCTGGTGGGCCAGCAGTCACTCCACAGTGTCCTTCCCGTCTCTCTTACTCTTCCCTGCCTCTTCTACCTCCACTCCTCTTGCTATCTCTGCTCACTCCCAGAATACTATGACTTGACAGAGGGAGGACCCACCAATACTGAGGGGAACGTGGTAGTTGGAGGCATTACAGTGAGGAAAATATGCAAGTGTAAAAAAAAAACAAACTATAATGAGATACCGTATCATACCCACACTAGAATAGCTGTGATCAAAAAGACAGAAAATAACACATGTTGGATGTGGAGAAACTGGAGCCCTCCATTGCTGGTGGGAAGGTACAATGGTGCAGCCACTTTGGAAAAGAATTGGGCAGTTTTTAAAAAAATTAAATATAAAATTAGCATACCCAGAGATTCCACTCCTCAGTATATGCCCAAGAGAAATGAAAACATATTTCCACAGACTCGTACACAAATGTTCATAGCAGCATTACCTATAATAGGCAACATGTTAAACAATTCTAATGTCCATCAATTTGTGAATGAGTAAACTATGTGGTATATGCATACAATACAATAGTATCGAGCAATAAAAAGAAAACAATACACACTGTAAACATGGATGACCCTAACAAACATTATGCCAGATACAAAAAACTACATATTGTATAATTCCATTTATATTAAATTTCTAGAAAAAGCAAACTTGTAGATAAAGGAGGTGGATCAGTGATTGCTGGGGCTGGGATCTAGGTTTGGCTGAGAATAGGCATGAGAGAACTTTACAGGGAAATGAAAATGTTCTAAAACTAGATTTTGGTGATGCTTGCACAACTATATACATTTACTAAAAATCATCACACTGTACATTTGAGATATGTAAAATATATTTTATAATTTCAACAAAGTTGTTTTAAAAAATTAAGTTACCTGCCCAAATTCACCTAACTATAATATAACCGAACTATGATTAATCACACGCCTGGCTGACTCCAAAGCCTGAATTTTGTTTACCCTTAGGATTTTTGGAAACTCCAGATCTGTCATGAACCTTAAGCCCCACTTGGCATCCCAGTTGGGGATGACTTTCCTGGAGTAATTCTAGCATTTCACTTGGACCTGATTTATCCTCTGTGCTTAGGTGGAAATGGATTGGTATATTTTTATGGTTATAGAGTAAAACAATGTTAAAATACACTTGTATTCTTAGATATGTATCATGGTTGAATTGAAAAGGAAAACAATGTCTTCTAGTATTGAAGTAAAATAATAAAAATAATAAACTCTTTTCTCTCCAGAATTTATAGATACGAATGATTTCCACAGTATAGTTTCCTCAAAAAATTAAAACTAGAATTATCGGGGCGCCTGGGTGGCTCAGTCGGTTGAGCGGCCAACTTCGGCTCAGGTCATGATCTCGCGGTCCGTGGGTTCGGGCCCCGCGTCAGGCTCTGTGCTGACAGCTCAGAGCCTGGAGCCTGTTTCGGATTCTGTGTCTCCCTCTCTCTGACCCTTCCCCGTTCATGCTCTGTCTCTCTCGGTCTCAAAAATAAATAAATGTTAAAAAAAATTTTTTAAATAGAATTATCATATGATCCAGTAATTCCACTACTAGGTATTTACTCAAAGAATATGAAAACATTAATTTGAAAAGATATATGCACCCCTATTATATTGCAGCATTATTTGCAATAGCCAGTTATGGAAGCAATCCAAGTGTCCATCAATAAATGAATGCGTAAAGAAGATGTGATATATACACAGACATACAGACACACACACACACACACACACACGCATACACACACATATAAATATTACTCAGCCATAAAAAAGAATGAAATCTTGCCATTTTCAACAACATAGATGGATCTAGAGGGTATAATGCTAAGTGAAATAAGTCAGTCAAAGAAAGACAATACCATATGATTTCAGTCACAGGTGGAATTTAAGAAGCAAAACAAATGAACAAATGAAAAAAAGACAAAAAACCAGACTCTTAACTATAGAAAACAAACTGATGGTTACCAAAGGGGAAATGAGTGGGGGAATGGGTGAAACTGGTGATGGGGATCAAGGCGTGCACTTGTCATAATGAGCACTGGGTGATGCATAGAATTGTTGGACCACTGTATTGTACGCCTGAAACTAATATAATACCATCTGTTAATTACACTGGAATTAAAAATTTTTAAATTTTTTTCAAAAGAATGGTTTCCTTAAAAATACTGTTATTTGTATCTGCAGTATCTAAATTAATGAGCAAAAAATCCCCTTAGGGATGTTTTGAGTAGAACTCTAATTCACTCCAAAGATGTTTACTCATTTTAGAAACTGGTAGTGTTACCAGTTGATTAATTTTAATAATCAATTACAGCATATTCTGTACCTGAAGAACTCAGGAAGAGGACATCCATGTCATTTATTTAATTATTTAGTTTTAAAAGTCACTAAGTCAAAAGCTTTGTATTTATCCCGGAAAAGTATTTCTCCATCTTGTCAATTATCTAACCTCTTCCAGGTCTTTCTCATTTGTGTTGCTAAGAGAAACGTTTATGTTAGAAGTGTTGAGTCAAATTAGATGGAAGTAAGTTAATCCATTTGAAAGTGTTTCAGACATCACATTACTACACTCCTAAATTCTTCAGCATGCCTATAAGAAATAAAGCAATCTCTTACAAAACCATGGCATCATCATATGTAGGAAAAATTAGCAATCCATTAGATTCCATATCACCTAACACTCAGTCCATATTCATATTTTCCCAGTTGTCCCTACAGTGTTTACAGCTGTTTTTCTTCCTAAACCAAGATCCCATCAGGCTTCATATATTGTTTTTGTTGTTACGTCTCTTTAATCTCTTAATCTAGAAAAGTCTTCTCCACTTTTTTTCTTCATGAAATTAACTTTTTGAAGAAGTCAGATCATTTGGCTATAGAAATGTCCCATGTTCTGGATTTGTCTGATTGTTTTCTCATGGTCGATTAAATTTTAAATGACATTTATACATAACTTTGTTATAGGCAAGGTGTGTTGTATGGATATTCTTTGCTTTGTATTGATATCAGAAACAAGTGAAAATCTTGCAATACTGTAAATAGTGCTATTGTCTTGATTTAGCCGAGGATGAGCACAATTATTATGAACACGCACGCGTGCGCGCGCGCGTACACACACACACACACACACAAGTAGGGACCTGTGATCTGTGATTCCATATCTCTGTTGGGGAAGGGAATAAATAATATGAAAGTTAATAAACTAAATGCTTTACTATCCAATTTCCTTTGTTTGTTTGTTTGTTTGTTTGTTTGTTTTTAGTAAGCTGTCTGCCCAATGTGAGGCTTGAACTCATGACCCTCACATGTTCTACCAACTGAGCCAGCCAAGTACCCTTTTCCTGACTTCATTTAGCCTCTTACTTGCTTTGGATGCTCTGTATAACATAAGTACATCTCCGTATTGGAGGAAAAGAATTCTGGAGAATTTATGTGCTTTATGATTTAATAGCTTTAAGTTATTTTTTTATTTTTTTTTTTAAAGTTTTATTTATTTTTGGGACAGAGAGAGACAGAGCATGAATGGGGGAGGGTCAGAGAGAGAAGGAGACACAGAATCTGAAACAGGCTCCAGGCTCCGAGCTGTCAGCACAGAGCCCGACGCGGGGCTCGAACTCACAGACCGCGAGATCATGACCTGAGCCGAAGTCGGCCGCTCAACCGACTGAGCCACCCAGGCGCCCCAAGTTATTTTTTTAATAATCGATTTGATTACTATTTTTGGCTTTTAGTGTGGATATTTTCAACACATATAGAAGTACAGTAAAATGAACCCTATGAGCCCATCAGCTAACTTCAGCAGTGATCAGCTTTCTACTGTTCTTGTTTCATCTGTTTCCTTCCACACACAGTTTTGCTATTCTTGTTTGCTGGAGTATTTTAAAACAAATCTCAGGCATCATGTTTTGCCTCCTTTAAATACTTTGGTATGTTTTCTAACAGATAAAGGCTTGAAAAACATAATCACAATACCATTATTATAGCCAACAAAATTAACAAATTCTTATTATCTCCTAATATTCAGTCCATATTCAGCTTTTCTCAGTCATCTCCAAAATGTCCTCTTTCATTTGTTTTTTTTCAATCAAGATCTCAATAAGGCCTGCATATTGTATTCAGTTGATATGTCTCTTAAGACTATTTTGGTTCATGACACTTCCCTCTCTTTTCTTATACCATATTTTGGGTGAAGAAATTGGATCATTTGTCCTCTGAAATGTCCTCATTCTGGATTTGGCTGATTGTATCCATGCAATGTTGTTTTTCTTGTTCCTCAAGCCTCTATATTTTCTATAAACTGGTGGATCTAGGAGACTGATTAGATCTAGGTTCAACTATTTTGGTGAAAGTATTTCATGGGCAGTGATATGTAATTCCTATCACATCACATTTGAAGAAACACAATGTGTGGATGTCCCGCAGTTAGTGATGTTAACATTATTCAGCAGATTTTGGTTTTATTCAACGATCTATTACAGAGTTCCCCAGGAGTTTGTCACTTAATGGTTCAAGCAGTCATCAATGATTGTTGCCTGTTTGGACCAGAAAACAATCAAGTATAGTTTGCCTGACCCACAATTTCTCATTTCCAAGTCTATTAGGTTTTGACCTAATTATCCACTGCAGGTGCTTTCCAAGAGAAGAATTATAGTTTTAAAACTAGGTTAATTAAATTATTTTTAAAATAAAAAAACAAATCTCATAGGCACTTAGTGTGTATAAGCTATAGTTTTAGTTGGCATTTTAGTTGTGATATTCCTCATTAAAAAGGTTAATATTCCCTGCTCACATCTCACCATATACAGAAATTAACTTGAAATGGATCAACAGCTAAAACCATGAAACTCTTTTAAAAACATAGGGGATATAAATCTTCACAACCTTGGATTAGGCAATGGTTTCTCAGATGTGATACAAAAGCACAAGCAACAAAAGAAGAAATAGATAAATTGGACTTCACCAAAACTGAAAACATTTGTGCTACAAAAGATACCATCAAGTGAATAAAAAGGCAACTCACAGAATGGGAGAAAATACTTGCAAATTATACACCTGATAAGGGACTTGTATCTAGCATATATAAAGAACTTCTAAAATTCAATAATAAAAAATAACTAACCCAATTTTAAAAAAGGAAAAGGAGAGGGCACCTGAGTGGCTCAGTTGGTTGGGCACCTGACTCTTGATTTTGGCTCAGGTCATGATCCTAGGGTCATTGGGTCAAGCCCCACAGTGGGCTCCATGCTTAGCTTGGAGCCTGCTTGGGATTCTCTCTGTCTCTCCCTCTGCCCCTCTCCCCTGCTCACGTTCTCTCTCTTTCTCTAGAATAATTTTTAAAAAATAGGAAAAGGATTTGAATAGACATTTATGCAAAGAAGATATATAGAATGGCCAATAAACTCATGAAAAGAAGCTTAGCATGATTAGCATCAAAGAAACCATAAGGTAAAGGCAAATCAAAACCACAATGAGGTTTCACTTCATACTCACCAGGATAGTTGTAATCAAAGTGGCAGATAATAACAAGCGTTGATAAGGATGTGGAGAAATTGGAAGCCTTATCCATTGCTGGTGGGAATGTTAAATGGTATTGCTGCTTTACAAAGCAGGCTGGAAGTTCCTCAAAAGGATAAACACAGTTAACATACGACTTAGCAATTCCACTTCTAGGTATATATCAGGAAAATGAAAACATATGCCCATACAAAAACTTGTACATAAATGTTCATACCAGTATTATTCATAATAGCCAAAAAAAGTAAACAGCCCAAATGGCCATCAACCAATGAGTATACAGACAAAATATAGGGTGTCCAAATATGCATAATGGAATATTATTCATCCATAGAGAGGAGGGTAGTGTGCTACACAGATGAACCTTGAAAACATGATGCTAAGTGAAAAAAGCCAGTTACAGTTCCATTTGTAATTTATGATTCCATTTATATGAAATACTCAGAATGGGCAAATCTGTAGAGACAGAAGGTAGATTATAGTTGTCTAGGACCAGGTTGGTAGGTTGTGGGGAAGGAACAGAGAAATGAGTGACTGCTAATCAGTACGCAATTTCTTTTTAGGATAATGAAATGTTCTAAAATTGCTTGTGGTAATGGTTGCACAACTCTACTGTAGTATTCACTTATTTTTTTCTAGTTTTATTGAGGTGTAATTGACATATAGTGTTGTGTATATTTTAAATAAGTGAATTTCTCCACGAAGCCTGTTTTTTAACCTTTCAGGATAAAAGCTAAAGTACTCCACTCAGGGCCAAATTGCTCTACTATTAAGGGTGGACTAGAACTTGAATTACTGATTCTATCAGTACTCCTTCCAACCCAAAAGCTATTCTTCCCACCAAACACTCTAATGCTATGACTTAACAGCACTCTAGGTCCTAAATGCTGAGTCTTGCTTCACCAAATAAAGCTGAGATGTCTGGAATAAATAAATTGAATGGATGAATGTTAGTGTTCTTTCTAAGTTAGTTGGGGGAATGTTCTAACATATTAGGACTATAAGACTGACAAGCATGGCCACAGGGGACTTTTTAAAAGTAGAGGTTAGGGGCTAAGAATCCAGCATCATAAAGACTTGGATTTAAAACTTGGCTCCCCTCCTTTCAGACTCTCTGAGCAAATTGCTCAATCTCTTAAATACATGATCTTATCTGGTCCTTATATCAGGTATTGGTAGTCCCATTTTTTACAAATGAGGAAATTAAAGCTTAGCAAATTTATGTAACTAGTCAAGTTCAATTTCTGTACGTGGCAAAATGTTCATACTTTTGTCTGCCCACCTCCAAAGCTATGCCTCCTAATCACTTACAAACCACAATGGCAGCTTATTAATTTATGATGGGAGACATATCTATTGACCAAGAGGTTTGAATCATCTCTTCAAGGTTAATTTTCCAGTTTCAAACACTTAGGAAATTTAATTAGTAACCAGAATTTTGATAGGTAAGTGTGGACTCTGAACAGAAATAATTGAGGAACTATTCTATGCAGGGAAAGTCTAGACACTTCCATCTGCTTTCCTAAAACCAGTAGGGCTCTGACTTAACCAGGTGTCGTTATTCACTCAACAGCTATGTTTAGAAGATGTACCATAAGCCAGGTCCCATTCTAGGACCTGGGCATAGTCTTGGCCTTCATGAAGCTTACATTTAGTTGGGAGAGACACACCATCAAAGAAATGAACTTAAAAACATGATGAATTCAGATAACCAAAGGGCTATAAGGAAAATAATAGAGAGTGACTTGGGATGGGGGAACCCACTCTGAGAAGATAGCACATAACCTGAGCCTTTGTGTCTGTTAGGATTAGATTCAGCAGTAAGTGACAGAAAACATAGAATAAAAGTGACCTTTGGGGTGGCTGGGTAGTTCGGTCAGTTGAGCATTTGACTCTTGATTTCGGCTCAGGTCATGATCTCATGGTTCGTGGATTCTAACTCCTTGTCAGGCTCTGTGCTGACAGTGCAGAGCCTGCTTGGGGATTCTCTCTCTTCCTCTCTCTCTGCCCCTACCCCACTTGTGCACACGCAAAAGTGACTTTAAAAAAACCCCGATGTTTATTTCACTGCTATGTAAATGAAGTCTGTAGGTGAGAATTCTAGGGTTGAATGACATTTTTTTAATGTTTATTTATTTTTGAGACAGAGGCAGACAGAGCATGAGCAGGGGAGGGACAGAGAGAGAGGGAGACACAGAATGGGAAGCAGGCTCCAGGCTCTGAGCTGTCAGCACAGAGCCTGACGCGGGGCTCGAACTCACAGACTGTGAGATCATGACCTGAGCTGAAATATGAAATCAGGAGAATTAGGAGACCAGGGATTCAAGACAGAAGAAAGATAAGAATTCCATGATTGATGGTAGAACATAAATCCCAAGGAATCTGTTGTGCATCACTCTAGAGTCTGAATCAGGACAGGGTATTTCAGGAGGGAAATCTCTCTCTCCATCTCTCTCTCTCTCTCTCTCTCTCACACACACACACACACACACACACACACACGATCATCTGATGTATTTTAAGACTTTGGGAGCTATAAATATGTACTTTTAGTGGAGAGTTTGGTGATAAACTAGTGATTATTTCTTAAACAGAGGAAAAACCAGACAATGATTAAATCCAGGGAAAAAAATCTAAATTGTAATACAAAAGGAATGTTATTATGTATTCTACATGGCTCAGTATGGGTGTAACTCCCAAATAATGATCTAATCAAATATTATGATGTGTTGCTGCTAGGAGGATGGGGGAGCATGTGTATGTTGGGAAGGAATTGTAATGGAGTTAAATGATCGTTAATAGTAGATGGTTAAAGGGTGATGTTTAAACTGGAAAAGATCAAGAAATAGTTGAAGAAGCATGCTCAGAAATAAGGAGTTAAGTATCCAAAGAAACAACTAAAAGAGTTAAAAGTAGTTGCTTTGGGGAAGCAGAAACTGAGAGTTGAGAGGGTAGGGCTGGGACCTGATATTCATTATTATAAGCTTTGTAAAACTGTTTGACTTTTTTTTTCCCCTAAAACCTTCCCAGACTAATCAGGCTACTTACAGTGTCCACATTCCTCAGAATACCCCATTGTAGTGACATTGTTTATTTCCAAATTTTTCTGCATTCAACTTAAAAGGTGTTTCTTCCCAAGAAACTGAACTTTTCTGTCAAATGCGTTTGATGGAATAGGAGAAATGGCTTCATAAAATGGATTCATTGCAAACTTTCTGTATAAATCATAAAAACCAGTAAAGAAGTTCTTTTTTTTCTTAATGTTTATTTTAGTTGAGAGAGAGAGAGAGAGAGAGAACAGGGGAGGGGCAGAGAAAGAGGGAGACAGAATCCAAAGCAGGCTCCAGGCTCTGAGCTGTCAGCACGGAGCCTGACGCGGGGCTCGAACTCACGAACTGTGAGATCATGACCTGAGCCGAAGTTGGACACTCAACCAACCTGAGCCACCCAGGTGCCCCAGTAAAGAAGTTCTTTATTCCATCGTCACACCTTGTTTCATGAAGCATAATACATCTCATATGCTCTGCAGTAACAAATGCTGAAACAAGCCACTCATTGAACTTGTCCACGGTTTTCAAGTACATGTTGTCTGACAGCCACATATTCTCATCTATGTGGTCGAGAGCAGCATGAGCTAGAAACTGGTTCAGATGATGATGATGATCTTTGGATTCTGGTTTCCCAGCTGGCAAAAATTCCATCTCAAACACTGGATGATCATGGTGGCCAACAATTACAAAGTAGAAGCTTCCAGACATTGTCTTCAATATATAGCTCCTGCGGAGAGACACCGACAATGGAGACAGCCAGTTACCCCCGCAGACCCTCACTCAGCAGCCGCTGTCAGAACTCCCTGAAAAGCATTTGACTTTTTAACCTGTGTGTGTGTGTGTGTGTGTGTGTGTAGATGTAGGTGGAATACACAGTACTAAATAATGGCTGATTTTTATTTTTATTTTTTTTTGCTTTTTGGCTTTATTTTTATCAAAGCTTCTTTACCCTCTGCAACATAAATTGCAATATCATAGTGGAGATACTGTATTTTGCTTAAATTAAATTTTAACCCTGGATTTGAGAGCTTCCTTAGACTTCTACGTACAATATGGAAGACACCCTAGCATAATCTCATCAGCACCACTTTACAAACTTTTGCAACTTGATTATATACGTTGTTACCTCAACTTAGCTACTTAGTGTTGATTCTTACAGGTTTCTATTTCCAAGTATAATTTTTTTTGCCCTTGAGGTTTGTTGACCTACAGGTACACAAGGACTCTTTTATTGCATAAATTTTATTACAAGTTGTATTAAAGATCTATACTGTATGGGGCACCTGGGTGGCTCAGTTGATTGAGCAGCCAACTCTTGGTTTTGGCTCGGGTCATGGTCTTCTGGTTCACAAGACTGAGCCCTGTGTCAGACTCTGCACTGACAGTGTGGAGCCTGCTTGGGGTTCTCTCTCTCTCCTCTCTCTCTGCCCCTCCCCCACCTGGATATGCCCTCTGTCTCTCAAAATAAATAAATAAACTTAAAAAAAGATCTATACTATAAGAAAATGTATAACATTTATTATAACATTATATAACATATTATAACATATATATAAAACTAAATGCACATCTAATATAACATATATGATAAAACTTGTGTCTCTAGGGTGTGTTACAAAATGACAAATAATTTTAGTGAAGATTATTAGAGGTTTTAGACAAAAGTTTTAATTTAAGAATTATTTGAATTATCTAGATAAAATGCATACAATTTGATTGAATTCAGAATTTATATACATTTAACCTATGTAAGATACTCAACTACTTCGACACTGTGATTAAAATCTGATGGAATAGCTTGCTATGGAAAAGAAACACGAAGCTTGCGGGGGCAGTGATAAATTTAAATCTCTAATGAAAGATTAAAAAGGGATCTGTTGAATGCCCAAATCTCCCAACAGCAGCATGAGGAACAGCTTTTGTCACAAGCTGTTCCAGGCCTTGAAGCTTAACAAGCAAGTCTCAAATAAAAATATGTGAGTTTATAGAAATGAAATGGAACCTAATAAGACTAGGCACAGGCCCTGCCTCTTCCATTGGCCTGGAGGCTTATGATCTGTTTCTTCTGCTTCTTGAGATTACTTATCTGTGTTATGGTCTTTGTGAGTCTAGCTGAGATCTTCACCCACATCTCCCTCGCGAAGCTGTAAGCTCTCTTCCATGATGACTCACCTCCAGACCTGGCTTTCAGATAAGGTGTAGACAGCAGGAGGACAGAGCAGGGAGTTAACTCTCTGATGCCACTGCGAAAGCAACATAACAATCCTAGCAATCTAGTCTCGTGGTTTCCAACTTTTTCAGCAGGAAGATCCCTTTGAATACACTTTGCTGCTTAATTTTGGCTGTTGCTCTAAAGCATTGCCGGGCAGAGCACACACTCTCTCTGCTCAGTTTAAGCAGGTGACTATCTGACATGTGCCCCAATAACTGTTGTGGCACACCCTGAAATAATCAGTATCACTATTATGAAATAACAGTATCACTGTTCTTTTGCAGAATATTGAAAATAGCCCTCAGCTACCTGTGACTACCTTCAGATTTGTTACAACCCCATTATTATTTTTTTTAATTTTAAAAATATTTTTTTACATTTATTCATTTTTAGAGCAGAGAGAGACAGAGCACGAGCTGGGGAGGAGGAGAGAGAGAGACACACACAGAATCCAAAGCAGGCTTGAGTCTCTGAGCTGTCAGCATAGAGTCTGACACGGGCTCAAACCCACAAACCGTGAGATCAAGACCTGTGCTGAAGTTTGATGCTTAACTGACTGAGCCATCCAGGTGCCCCACAACCCCCTTATTTTAAAGATGAGTAAGCTGAGGCACACAGAGTTAAATGACGGAATAATGAATATAGTTATATCATGGAATATAGAATCGAGCGGGAAGCGTTCTGAACCATGAATTAGAAGGCCTGACTTCTAGTCTTCTTTAGGAAGACTTAGCTTTATGATCCGGGTCGGACTTTTTATGTTTCTAGGTTTATTCATTCTGAGACAGAGAGAAAGAAAGAGGAGCAGAGAGAGAGGGAGAGAGAGAATCTCAAATAGGATCCACACTGCCAGCTCAGAGCCTGACGTGGGGCTTGAACTCACGAACTGTGAGATCATGACCTGGGCCGAAATCAAGGGTCAGACACTCAACTGACTGAGCCACCCAAGGTGCCCCCACTCTTATTTTTGCATTGGCGATGTTCTAAGTAGGATGAGCATTACTTGCTCCTCATATACTTGTTCCTTCCTCAGTCTCCTTCCCTTGTTTTCCTTTTCCCCTTGATTAGCAGAATAAGATTCTCCCTGTTTACCCCCATGACCTGGATTAACATTTCTAGAAATGTGATCACTTCTTCATATTTGTTCAGGTAAATGTAGATATTGACACATTACACTTGAATTGAGTTCCCTATAGATTATAAATGTAATACACCGGTGCCTGAGAAAACGTTGTCTTTGGTGCCATCATCTCTGGTGGCACAGAAACCTAAGTATGCTCAAGTAGACTAACTCATACTGGAGACCCGTCCCATAATTTTGGGAACATGGCACTCTCACTTAACACCTAGTGCAGAGAACTTGAATTTCCTTTTGAATATCTGGATGGTTTAATCTTGGAATGTGAAGTTGCCACAGAAACAGACCTGCTCAAACCTGTTTGGGCGTTCTTAAGGATGAATGATTGCTCTTTACTCTGGTTAAGATGAAAGACTTTCCATTGTGGATTTGGTCTGACAATCACATTAATGTAGAAAAAGGCTTTGTGAAGCATTATAGACAGTTTTGTAAATTTTGAAGACCTCAAGGAAAAGAGTTTACTAGGGATTTGCTGCTCTCAACTTTGTACAACGGAAAGGTACAATCTATTACTCATTCAGGAAGAACGGAATGAGATCACTCAGCATGTGATAGCGTAACATTACTCCTGAAAATGAACACTAGTCCACTTATTGGAAGTTAGGAGGAGTCGAAGGTCTAAATAAAGCTCTAAAGAAAATCATAAAGTCTCATTCTTAGTAGGAACAGTAGCTTACTGTTTACTGAGCAACTTGTTTCTGCCACACACTATATAACAGTCCTTTTATCATTTTATTTTTTTTAAAGTGTATTTATTTATTTTTGAGAGAGAGATTGGCAGAGAGAGGGAGACAGAGAATCCCAAGGGGGCTCTGCCCTGTCGGTGCAGAGCCTGACATGGGACTTGAACCCACCAACTGTGAGATCATGACCCGAGCTGATCTTAAAACTTGGATGCTCAACTGATGGAGCCACCCAGGCACCTCATACACCGAGCCCTTTTAATATACTACGGAACTTAACTAAATTCTCACAACAATCCTGGGAGTGACTACTAGTATCACTGGTGAGAAGTGAGACTAAGGTTAAAGTCAGCTCGGAAGGCCTCACGCCTGGTAGGGACATCAGAATTCAAACCCACGTCTGTCTGATTTGAAGTCTGAGTTCTTTCCATGATAAAACACTGCAGCTGTTTTTTATTCTTCTGTGCTTTTTGTTTGTTTTAGTTCATAGTTAGTCACATAGATACAATGTGAATTCATTCTTCTTTCAACATATGGTGCATTAGAGATACACTTGAAGTCCCCTCTTTAAGCTCATCATTAATCTCAGTTCCTTCTCACCTTCCTCAGAAATAACATTGCTTTAAGTTTTGGAAGATCCTTAGACATCATTCTTAGATGATCCATTAGATACACAGGAAAAGCTATTCAACATCATTAGCCGTTATGGGAATGAAAATGAAAATCACAATGAGATACCACCATACACCTATTAGACTATTAAGTGACTAAAATAAAAAATAGCGATAACATCAAATGCTAGTAAGAATGCAGAAATGAGATCTTTCAGACATTGCCGGCCAGAATGTAAAGTGATCCAGTGAGTCTAGAAAATATGTCTATCAATGCCTTATAAACCTAAACATCACTTACCAGGCAAGAGCAATTTCATGCTTTAACTTTTACCCCAGAGAAATGAAAACATACTTTCACAAAGGAACCTATACAGGAATGTTCATAGCAGTCTTATTTGCAATAGCCAAAAGCTGGAAACAACCCAAATGTCCTTTAATAAGCAAATGGTCAAACAATGTATGGTTCATCCCTATCATGGAATTCTACACAGCAGTAAAAAGAAACAAACTATCAATACACAAAACAAGAACTTGAATGAATCTCAAGGGAATTATGCTGGGTGAAAAAAAAAAGTCTCAGAAGGGCTACATACCATTTGATGCCTTTTATAGAACATTCTAGAAATGACAAAATTATAGAGACGGAGACTAGATGAGTGGTTGCCAGGTGTTTGGGATGGGGTCTGGGGAGCATATTGGGTATGACTTCAAAGGAGTAGCATGAGAGATCTTTGGGTGATGGAGTGACTCTCTATCTGGATTGTGGTGGTGGTTACATGAATCTACATATGTGATAAAATTGTATGGAAGTATACACACACACACACACACACACACACACAGGAGTGTATATAAAACTGGTGATATATGTAGGGCACCTGGGTGGCTCAGTTGGCTAAGGGTCCGACTCTTGATCTGGGCTCAGGTCATGATCTCACGGGTCCTAGGATGGAGACCCACGTTGGGCTCCCCGCTGACAGCACAGAGTCTGCTTGGCATTCTCTCCCTCTCTCTCTCTCTGTCCCTGCTCTGTGCACACACAAGCTCTCTATCTCTCTCTCAAAATAAATTAAAAAGTTTTAAAGATCTTAAAAGTAGTGATATCTGAATAAAGTTGTGGATTATATCAATGTCACTTTCCTGTTTTTAATATTAAACTACATTTATGCAATGTATTATCATTGGCAAAAAAATGGATCATGGGTACATGAGACCTTTCTATATAATTTTTTACAACTTCTTGTTAATCTATGATTATTTAAAATTTAAAAAGTCAAGTTCAAAACATATCCATTGCATACACTTACGTTCCTGTATAAAATATCTAGTATTGACTTTTGTGTGGGTTTTTTTTTCATAAATACTATCATCGTGAAGTATCCTTCTGCAAACATGATTTCTCACTCAACATTTGTTTTGAGATCCACTCAAAATTTGTATATAGACACCTAGGTGTTGTAACTACCGCATAGGATTCTAATATATTAATACGTCACATTTTCTTCATCCCTCCCCAATGTATGAACATTTAGATTTTTTCAATGTTTTCTTATTACAAAGCCTGCCGTGATGAATATTCTTGTATGTGACCTGTTGTACACATGGGTAAATTTTTCTACTGTTATATTTCCTGTTCTTAGAGGTAATAAGGATACTAGCTATCAATGTTTATTGAGCACTGGCTATCATATTGTTATGACTGGTGAGGGATTGGGGAAGTTAACTAACTTACCAAAAGTCACACAGCCAGTAAGTGGCAGAGTCAGAATTCAAACCCATCCTGTCCAATTCTGAACCGTAGTCTTTTGTTTTGTTTTGTTTGTTTGTTTGTTTGTTTGTTTTGAGAGAGATAGAGAGTACACACACAGGTGAGCAGAGGAGGGGCAGAGAGAGAAGGAGAGAGAAAATCCCAAGCAGGCTTCACGCTGTCAGCGCAGAGCCTGACATGGGGCTCAGTGCCACCAACCGCGGGATCATGACCTGAGCCGAAATCAAGAGTCTGAGGCTCAACCAACTGAGCCACCCAGGCGCCCCCGAAACCCATGTTCTCAACCACTGTGATGTGCTGCTGCCTGCATTAGTGTTCAGGGTTCAGAATTTTCTGGATATCTTCCCTGACTGTTAATCAAGGTGTCCTCAATCTGTACTTTGCAGTTTGATCTTTCAACCTAAAATGGTGTCTTTTTATTTATTCTGGTTAATTAAATCATCTTGACTTGAGGCCATAATTTCAGCATGTTGAGATAGATACTTATTTCAAACACAAGGGTTTTTAGAGCACTTCCTGTAAAGTATTCCTGCCAAAAATGTTGAACTTGAATCTAATCAGGCTTCTAGTATTAACTTCCATTTAGAGCAAATAAAAGGAACAGAGAAATAGTTAAGTGATACCATAGGGGAGCAACTGATATATACATAATGTAGAATATTCTATAGGACAATGAAGACGGTTTTTGTGACAAATCAATGCCATGAAAAAAGTGTACATGTATTTGTGTGTGGATGGGGTGGACAGACTTCTTTAAATTAAAAGGAATTTAGGAGACATGACAACCAATTATAATGAGATCTTATTTGTACTTGAATTTAAATAAACCACATTTTAAAAAAATTTATTTATCCTGAGAGAGAGAGAGAGAAAGAGTGCGTGCACAAGCAGGAGAGAGGCAGAGAGAGAGGGAGAGATTGAGAATCCCAAGCAGACTCCAATGAGGGCCGAACCTGAATCCACCAACCCAGGCACCCCTAAATAAACCAGCTTTTTTAAATACTTATTTTTGAGAGAAAGAGACAGAGTGCAAGCAGGGAAGGGCAGAGAAAGGGGAGACACAGAATCCGAAGCAGGCTCCAGGCTCTCAGCTGTCAGCACAGAGCCCCACTCGGGACTTGAACTCACAAGCCATGAGATCACGACCTGAGCTGAAGTCTGACACTTAACCAACTGAGCCACCCAGGAGCTCCTGAACAAGCTTGTAAAAAAGTCACTTTTCAGGGGCACCTGGGTGGCTCAGTTGGTTGAGCATCCAACCATGGCTCAGGTCATGATCTCACGGTTCATGGATTTGAACACCACATCGGGCTCACTGCTGTTAGCCTGTCAGCAGAGCCCATTTCAGATCCTCTGTCCCCCTCTCTGCCCTCCCCTCTGCTTGTGCTCTCCCAAAAATAAATAAATATTATTTAAAAAGACATTATTGAGATGAGCAAGGAATTGGGATTTTCTGTTACTAGATGATGTAAAAGGATACTAAGGGATTATTGTTAATTTTGATAAGTGCTTTAAAAGAATTGTGGTTATGTGAAAAGATGTCCAGTTTAAAAAAGAGATTGGGGTATTTGGGTGGCTCAGTGGGTTAAGCACCCAACTCTTGATTTCGGCTCAGGTTGTGATCTCACAATTCCTGAGATCGAGAACTACATTGGGCTCCGAGCTCACAGCACAGAGCCTGCTTGTGATTCTCTCTCTCTCTTCCTCTCTCTTTGCCCCTTCGTTACTTTCTCTGCCCCTCCCCTGCATGTGCACTCTCTCCCAAATAAATAAATAAATAAACATTTTTTTTAAAGATCTTTTTTTTAATTTAAAAAAAATTTTTTTTTAACGTTTATTTATTTTTGAGACAGAGAGAGACAGAGCATGAACGGGGGAGGGGCAGAGAGAGAGGGAGACACAGAATCAGAAGCAGGCTCCAGGCTCTGAGCCATCAGCCCAGAGCCTGACGCGGGGCTCGAACTCATGGACCGTGAGATCGTGACCTGAGCTGAAGTCGGACGCTTAACCGACTGAGCCACCCAGGCGCCCCTAAAGATCTTTTTTTGAGACAGAGTGCAAGCAAGTGGGGGAGGGGCAGAGAGAGAGCGGGAGAGAGAAAGAATCCCAAGTAGGCTCTGAGCTGTCAGTGCAGAGCCTGAGGTGGGGCTCAAACTCAGCAACTGTGAGATCATGATCTGGGCTGAAACCAAGAATCAGAAGAATAACCGACTGAGCCACCCAGGTGCCCCCCAAAAGAAAGATTCTTACCAAAGTATTTGCAGGTGGAATTATATGATGTCTGGAATTTTCTGTAAATACTCGGGGGGTGGGGTGGGTGAGGGGGGAGGTAGATACAGCAAATGGGCAAAATCTTGACAATCACTGAATCCAGAAGATAAACACATGAGAGTTCATTGCTGTTTTTTACTATCTTGCCAAAGTTTATAATAAATTTTAAAGTGTTTTTAATTATAAAGCAATAGAAAACATGGCAGGTGAGGATAAAGCTTTGAAAATAAGAGAGGGGCACCTGGGTGGCTCTGTAGGTTAACTGTCCAACTCCTGATTTCAGCCGTGGGTTTGAGCCCCACGTCCAGCTCTGTGCTGACAGTGAGGATTCTCTCTCTCCCCCTCTCTCTGCCCCTCCCCTGCTTGCAGGCTTTCTCTTTCCCAAAATAAATAAAGTTAAAAAAAAAAAAGGTAAGAGAAAAAATACAGCTCATAACCCACTACTCGGAGACACTGTTAAAATTTAGATGCATTTTCTTCTACTACTTTTCTATGCATCTTTTGATTAAACTTTCATAGTGAAGATAAAAATCTTGATATAATTTTGTGTCCTTTTCCCCTTTACCTATGTAAGCATTTTTAATATTATCGTGAATTTTCTTAAGCATCATATGTAATGATGACATAATAGTTCGTTGAATAGTTATAGCCAGGCTGCATTTGATATCTCTCCTCTGTGCTTACATGTCATTCTATTAAGATTTCTAATAAAGCATTTATTCTGTGTCACATTTTTTGTGTGGGGGGAGGTGCAGTCTCGTCCTACGTACTAAAACTAACACAGTGCTGCAAAATTTTAACTAATGTAAAAGAATTAATATTTTCCATAACTGAGTATATACATGATCATGATGGTGTCTGCCATGACCTGGAGCAAAGAAGGTGATACGAGACAGCACAAAGCAGCATACAATTTGCATTGAGATAATTGCCTTATAATGTGACAAAAAGCAGGCACCAAAGCAAGACTGTTTAGAACATTAATAAATTAGCTTGGGGAGAATAAGATTGTCAAAGAAAAATCAAAACCAATTCGATGAATTAATTATTAGCATGCTATTTTATTTGTATGTAAGAGTGAAACGCCGACAGATGAGATTTATAGAATAAGGAAAACGGGAAAGAGATGAAAAAGAAAAACACTGGGAACAAAGAATTTTGTTTTCCTTTTCTTAGGTAAGTGCTGCCTCAAGGTGTTAGCAACGGTTTGGGTTATGGTTTCCCTAGAAAGGTTAGCTGTGAAACATTCATAACGAGCTGTCTTTGTGTGATGTTTGCCTCTGCCCTCTGTTAGCATCTTTTGTTCGTCTTAATTAGCCCAGGCACCCACATCAAAATTTCTCCAGCGCTTACAAGTCAGAAAAGTAAACAGTTCTATTCAAATTACAGAATGGTAGACTACCCAGCTTACAATGGTTCGGATTTAGGATTTTTCTACTTGACCATGGTGCGAAAGCAACATGCATTTAGCAGAACTGTACTCGGAATTTTGAGTTTTGACCATTTCCCAGACTAGCAACACACGTAAGGCACTCTGGTAACGCAGGGCAGCCGCAGTGAGTGCAGGTCTTAGCCATGCGACCCCGAGAGGAAACGACCCATAGCACTTACACCCACTCTGTACCCATACCGTGATTTTGTTTTTCACTTTCAGGACAGTATCAAATAAGTTACATAAGACATTCAACACTCTAGTATAAAATAGGCTTTGGGTTAGATGATTTTGTCCAGCTGTAGGCGAATGTAGGTGTTCTCAGCATGTTTAAGGTAGGCTATGCTAAGCTACCATGTTCAGTTGATTAGGTATAGTCAATCTATTTTCAACTTATGATGGGTTTATTGGGATGTCCAGGAAGATCTATAGTTGCCTTGTAACTGAAAGGTGTAGGAGTAGACTTCAGGCAGAGCATGATCAGGGACCCAAATAATGACATCAGGACTCAATTTCTCTTAATCTCTTGGTTACATTTGAATTGTGTTGGCTTTATTTCAGGCAGGCTTTTACCTTGAGGCGGTAAGACGATGTCAGCAGGGGCGCCTGGGTGACTCAGTCAGTTAAGTATTCACTCTTGATTTTGGCTCAGGTCATGATCTCGTGGTTTGTGAGTTCAAGCCCAGAGTTAGGCTCTGTGCTGACAGTGAAGAGTCTGCTCGGGATTCTCTCTCTCCCTTTCTCTTCCACTCCCCTACACTCTCTCCTCTATCTCTCTCTCAAAATAAATTAACTTAAAAAGAAAGGGGGATGGCAGCAGTTCTCCAACCTATAACATTCTGGGTTCAAAGTTGAAAAGAAGTTTCTCTCCATGTTAGGCAAATTTGGTCAAATGACCTGCCCTGAACCAATCACTGTAATCAGGGGAATGGAATTCCAATTCTTGGCTGGTCTTGGTCACAGATTAAGGGAAGGTACCTTTTGCCACACATAGACTAAGAAGAGGAAGAATCCCTAAGAAGAAGTCAGATTGTGGTTACCGAAGGAAGGGGAAATGGATGTGTGCTGGACAAGCAAAGTGCCGTAGGAGGCCACCGTAGTGCAACAATGATATGTATCAGTCAGGATTTTTTCAGATACAAGTAACAACAACAACCAGAAATCAAATTCTAATTGCCTTTCACAAAATAAGAAAGAAATTTCTTAACTCCTGTTCAAAAACGTACCCAGGATTTGTTTTAATCAGATATGGTAAGACATGCGGTCATAGAAATGATCATCACGTAGGAAGAAGTTTATACTCATAGACCCCTAAAAACAGGAGACATGGTATGCCACACAGGGCCAGGTGAGGAAGCCCTAGGGCTGGTCATGAGGGAGAGAGGTGTGAGAAGGAAGAGCATGGTCCAGAGCCTTTATTAGGGTTTTTTTTGTGAGAAGAAAGGGGTAAAGCAAGAGTGGGTACAATGAGTTAGCTTAAGATTGAATAGTTTGAGGGGCGACTGGGTGGCTCAGTCATTTAAGCATCCAGCTCTTGGTTTCAGCTCAAGTTGTGATCTCTTGGTTCGTGAGTTTGAGTGCCACGTTGGGCTCCATGCTGGCAGCACAGAGCCTCCTTGAGATTCTCTCCCTCTCTCTCTGCCCTCCCCCACCCCCGCTCATTCTCTCTCTTTCCCTCTCTCTCTTTCTTAAAATGAATAATTTTTTTAAAAGACTGAATAGTTTGATTAATTTCAGTAGGCTCTGGACTATAGGGATGATCTCTAGTTGTCTGTACCTAGCCTTGGGGGTGAATTAGCTAGTCCCAGAAGGGGCAGTCTCTCCAGGATCAAAGCCCCAAGTGCCAGAACATCCAAAACACAGGAAATACGAAAGTAACATCAACATAGCTCCCGTAACTGAAAATTCCAGGGAAATAAATTTTCTGGTGTAGGTAGATATGACACACACAGTATTATCTCTGCATCATGCTCAGGCTCCACCTGGTGGCTCCTGGCAGTCCCAGACTCCACTGCTCCCTCTTCCGCCCACACTCCACAGAGCCTAAATGACTGCAGGAGCTTGTCTCTGCATCCTCTCTGCTTCAAATCCAGAAGGAGAGAAAGAGCTTCTTTCCTCCCACAGCCAAACACAACTCCTGGTTCTTATTCTTCTTGGCCAGACATGGGCCAATCACTGCAGTCAAGAGGATGGGAATTGCTTACTGACTTAGGGAGCCCCCCTAGCATTGCAACCAAATGGCTTGAGAGGTGGCTGTTTGGGTGTTCTGGCATGCTATGTTGCCAGAAGAATGGAAAACCAAGAAAACAGCTGTCCACGCTACATAATGGATGTCAGACATGTTTATCCTGGGTAGCTCTTACCTTGTAATTACTGCTGACTTGTTTCGTGTAACCTTGACCCTTCCAATCCAGGCACAAGTACCATCAAGAACTGTAGTATTTAAAAAAATGTTTTTTATTACATTTATTTATTTTTGAGAGACAGAGTGAGACAAAGTGAGAATGGGGGAGGGGCAGAGAGAGAGGGAGACACAGAACCCGAAACAGGCTCCAGGCTCTGAGCTGTCAGCACAGAGCGCAATATGGGGCTCGAACCCACAAACCGTAAGATCATGACCTGAGCCGAAGTTGGACGCCTAACCAACTGAGCCACCCAGGCGCCCCAAGAATTGTAGTATTTTGATTTCCAGAGAAGATGGTGGAGTAGTAGGACCCTACACTCACCTTGTCTCATGGATACAACTAGATTAACACCCACATCAGTGTAAACAACTCGGGAAATAACCCAAAGACTGGCAGAACGACTCTTCATAGCTAAATGCAGATAAAAGGCCACATGGAAGAGGGTAGGAAAGGCAGAGATGCAGTTGGGAGCCAAATGGACCCATGGGACTATCTGTGGGAGGAAGGGATACTGAGGGTGTGGAGAGGGGAGAGAAACATACCTTCCCCCCAGGAACCCCAGGCACAGGGAACCTGCATGGGAAGATGAATCCCCATCACATCTGGCTTGGGAAACCAGAGGCACTGAATTTCATGAGTTCTTAAAAAAATTGTTTAATGTTTATTTATTTTTGAGAGAGAGAGACAGAGCATGAGTGGGGATGGGACAGAGAGAGATGGAAACAGAACCCAAAGCAGGCTCCAGGCTCTGAGCTGTCAGCACAGAGCCCGATTTGGGGCTCAAACTCAAAAGCCGTGAGATCATGACCTGAGCCAAAGCTGGACAGTTAGCCAACTGAGCCATCCAGGCATCCCTAAAAAAATATTAATTTTGTGAGTTCTTAAAATCAGCAGGGCTTAACACTTTGAACTTAAAAAAGCAGCAGGCTTGGCTTTGGGAGAGCCAGGAAGGCAATAGGAAACTGAGTCCCTGCCTCTAAAGAGATAGTACAACAAACAGCCCTGTGGAGATACAGCATAGAAACAGAAGTTTGAAATTTTTCTAAGGTATATGGGAGGGATATTTCTTTACTAATTTCAGAGCATGTGCTGGAGGGGCAGGGATCTTTGGGAGACTTCTCCAGGAACAAAGGAGTTAGCAGGCACCATCCCCACCCCCACCCCTCCAAGCCTGGATGCATAGACTAGTTCCTGCTGGAACTAGGACAGTGTTAACACTTGCTACCTCACTTTGCTAAAAGCACACACTGGCCTATGTTTTTCTGCAGACATGCCCCCTCCACCCAGGCCTTGGCTCCAGATGCCCTCCCATAGCAGACCTTGGTAAACCTGGCTAATACTGAGGACCCCACCCCAGCACATTTCTGTGCATATGCCCCCTTCAATCTGGCCTTCCTTGGTCCTGGCAGCAGCAGGTCCTGTCCATAGCAAACAGGCATAAACCTTGCTAACACCAATACTATGCTCTGAATTCTCCTGCAGACTTACCCTCTCCAGTTTCCCCCATGCTGGAGCTATCCAAAACGGTTCCACAAGTGTGGCAGTGTAGAAGCAGCCCCGACAGGGACAAGCATGACTGCAAAGTGACTCCTACCCCAGGGAGAGAGGAAGATACCCATACATACCAGTCCAACTGTAGCCCCAGATGTGGGCTGGGGACAGACGCTGGGTCTGACTGCAGGCCCCACACACCAATGAAACTTTCTCAGGGGACAACACAGGGAAAGAGCCCCACAGTTTGGTGTCACCCCATCTCTGGCAAACACCTAATCTGATTCAACTCAAGCCCAAGAAGGCCCCCGACTGGCCCCACGAACAACACAGGGACCAAACCCTGCCCACAACAGGCAAAGAAAGGCATTGCTGATGACTGGACTGAAGATAAAAGTGGCTCAATCACAATAGCAGGGTGCACACAACACACATATGAAACACCCCTAAAATGCCAGGTTTGGGTGAATGAGGGACTTTGCACTGCAGGGCACTGTAGGACTTCTTCTTCATAAGGTCACTACTTTCAAGAGCAGGAGACATAGCTGACTTTCCTAACACATAGAAACAGACACGGAGAGTTAGACAAAATGAGGAGAGAGAGGAATATGTTCCAAATGAAAGAACAGAACAGAATCACAACAAGGGAGCTAAACGAAATGGAGATAATTAATATGCCTGATAGAGAACTTAAGGTAATGATCATAAAGATACTCACTGGACTTGAGAAGAATGGAGGACCTCAATGAGACCCTTAACAAAGAGATAGAAAATATAAAAAAGAACCAATCAGAGATGAAGAACTCAATAACTGAAATTAAAAATACACTATTGGGGGCACCTGGATGGCTCAGTTGGTTAAGAGTCTGACTCTTGATTTCAATTCAGATCATGATCTCACCATCATGAACTCAAGCCATACATCAGGCTCTGCACTCGGTGTGGAGCCTGCTTAAAATTCTCATTCTCTCTCTCTCTCTCTCTCTGCTCTTCCCCTCCTCTCCTCTCTCTTGTGTGTACACACATGCTCTCTGTCTCTTAGAAAAGAGAAAAAATACACTAGATGGAATAAATAGTAGACTAGAGGAAGCAGAAGAATGGACCAGTGACCTGGTAGAGAGAGTGAGTAATCAAAGGAATCAAAATGAACAGTAGAGAGAAAAAAATAATGAAAAATGCAATAGACTTAGGCAACTCAAGCATAATAACATTCGCAATTTGGGAATCCCAGAAAGAGAAGATAAAAAAAAAAAAGGCAGAAAATGTATGTGTGTATGTGAATATATAATAGCTTAAAACTTCCCAAATCTGGAGAAGGAAACAGATATCTAGACCTGGTAGGCACAGAGATCCCCCAACAAAATCAACCCAAGGAGACCCACACCAAGACATGTAATAATTCAAATAGCAAAAATTAGTAATAAACAGAATTCTAAAAGCAGCAAAAGGAAATAGTTACATAGAAAGTGAGCCCCATAAAGCTATCAGCTAATTTTTAGCAGAAACTTTGCAGGTCAGAGGGGAGTAGCATGATATATTCAAAGTGCTGAAAGGAAACAAACAAACAAACAAACAAACCCTGCAACGAAGAATACTGTATCCAGCAAGACTATTATTCAGAATAGAAGGAGAGATAAAGAGTTTCTCAGACAAACAAAAGGTAAAGGAATTCATGACCACTAAACCAACCCTACATGAAATGTTAAAGAGGACTATTCGAGTGGAAAGGAAAGACCATAAGCAGGAATAAGAAAAGTCGGAAGTACAAAAACAGAAAAATAAAGTGTATCTATAAAAATCAGTCAAGGTATTCACAAAATGAAAGGATGTAAAGTATGACACTATATACCTAAAACATGGTGTGGGGGAGGGGTAAAGAATGGGTTCAAACTTAAGCGACCATCAATTTAACATAGAGTGCTATATGCATAAGATGTTATATTTAAATCTAATGGTAACCACCAACCAAAAACTAGTAAAAAAAAATATGCAGAAAATAAGGAGAAAGTAATCTAAGTGCATCACTAAAAAAAGCCAGCAAACTGTGAGAGAAGAGAGCAAGAGAAGAAAGAGAAAAACTACAAGAACAACCGTAAAATAAGTAACAAAAGGGCAATAAGTACATACCTATCAATAATTGCTTTGAATGTAAAGGGACTAAATGCTCCAGTGAAGACACAGTGTGACAGAATGGATAAAAAAACAAGACACATCTATATGCTGCCTATAAGAGACTTATTTCAGACCTGAAGACACATGCAGATTGAAAGTAAGGGGATGTGGGGCACCTGGGTGGCTCAGTCGGTTGGGTGTCTGGCTCTTGGTCTCTGCTCATGTCATGATCTCATGGTTCATGAGTTCAAACCCCAAGTTAGGCTATGCACTGGTGGCATGGAGCCTGCTTGAGATTCTGTCCCTCTGCCCTTCCCCCACTCATGCTTGCACACGATCTCTCTCTTTCTCTCTCTCAACAAATAAACAAACATTAAAAAAAAAAGAAAACAAGGGGATGGAAAAGCATGCAAATGGAAGTGAAAAGAAAGCTGGGGTAGCAATATATACATTGAATAAAATAGACTTCAAAACAAAGACTATACCAAGAGACAAAGAAGGGAATAATTCAATAAAAGGATATAACAATTATAAATATTTATGCACCCAACATGGAAGTACCCAAATACATAAAGCAACTAATATCAAACACAAAGGAAATAATTGAAAGTAATACAATAATAGTAGGGGACTTTAACACTCCACTTACATCAATAGATAGATAATCCAAATGGAATATCAACAAGGAAACAGTGGCTTTAAATGACACATGCAACCAGATAGATGTAACATATATTCAGAGCATTCCATCTTAAAACAGCAGAATACACATTGTTTTCAAGTGCACGTGGAACATTCTCCAGAATAGATCACATATTAGGTCACAAAAAATCTCAGCAAATTTTTAAAAAATGAAATAACACCATGCATCTTTTCCAACTATAATGCTATAAAACTAAAAGTCCACCACAAGAAAAAAATCTAGAAAGAACACAAATACATGGAGGTTAAATAACATGCTAATGGGGCACCTGGGTGGCTCAGTTGGTTAAGAGTCAGACTCTGCCTCAGGTCATGATCCCATGGTTTATGAGTTCGAGTCCCGTGTGCTGACAGCTTGGATCCTGGAGTTTGCTGTGGATTCTGTGTCTCCCTCTCTCTCCTTCTCTCTGCCCTTCCCCCACTCATGCTCTGTTTCTCTCAAGAATAAAACATTAAAAATTTTGAAAAAAAATAACATGCTACTGAACAATAAATGGGTCAACCAAAAAATCAAAGAGAAAATTTAAAAATACATGAAGACAAATAAAAATGAAAACACAATGATCCAAAAACTTGGGGATGCAACAAAAGCTGCTCTAACAGGGAAGCTTATAACAATACAGACCTACCTCAAGAATCAAGAAAAATCTCAAATAAACAACCTAACTTTACATCTAAAGGAGCTGGAAAAAGAAAAACAAACAAAACCCAAAATCAGTAGAAGGAAGGAAATAATAAAGACTTAGAGTAGAAATAAGACAGAAATTAAAAAAAAAACACAATAGAACAGATCAATAAAATCAGGAGCTGGTTCTTCAGAAAGATCAACAAAATTGATAAACATTTAGCTAGACTCATTAAAAAAAAAAAGAGGACTCAAATAAACAAAGTCAGAAATGAAAGAGGAGAAATAACACCCAATGCCACAGAAATACAAAGGATTATGACAGAATACTATGAAAAATTATATGCCAACAAATTGGACAAACTAGAAGAAATGAAACTAGAAGAAATGTTTCCTAGAAACATATAACCTCTCAAAACTGAATCAGAAAGAAACAGAAAATTTGAACAGACCGATTACTATCAATTAAATTGAATCAGCAATAAAAAACAAACAAACAAACAAACAAAAAACACCTCCCAACAAACAAAAGTCCAGGGCCAGAATGCTTTACAGGTAACTTCTTTTTTTTTAATTTGTTAAAGTTTGTTTGTTTATTTATTTATTGTTTATTATTATTATTTTCTTTTGAGAGGGCACAAGTAAGTGAGGGGCAGAGAGAGAGAGAGAGAGAGAGAGAGAGAGTGAAGGAGGGAGAGAGAGAGAAGCCAGGCTCACCTGAAGTAGGTCTTGAGCTCACCTGAAGTAGGACTCATACTCACCCGAAGTGGGGCTGGAGCTCACCCAATGTGGGGCTCAAACTCACAAACCGTGAGATCATGACCTGAGCCAAAATCAGGTGCTTAACCGATTGAGCCACCCAGGTGCCCCTTCACAGGTGAATTCTATCACACATTTAAAGAAGAAATACCTGGGGCACCTGGGTGACTCAGTCGGTTAAGCATTCAACTCTTGATTTCAGCTCAGGTCATGATCTCCTGGTTTGTGAGTTTGAGCCCCACATCAGGCTCTGCACTGTCGGTGCAGAGCCTTCTTGGGATTCTCTCTCCCTCTATCTCTCTGCCCCGCCTCAGAGCTTGCTCTCTCTCTCTCTCTCTCTCTCTCTCTCTCTCAAAATAAACATTAAATAAATTTAAAGAAGCGGGGTGCCTGGGTGGCTCAGTTAAGCGTCCAACTTCAGCTCAGTTCACAATCTCATGTTTGTGAGTTCGAGCCCCACGTCCGGCTCTGTGCTGACTGCTCAGAGCCTGGAGCCTGCTTGGGATTCTATAACTCCCTCTCTTTGCCCCTCCCCTGCTCTCATTCTATCTCTCTCTCTCTCTCTCTCTCTCTCTCTCTCAAAAATAAATAGGGGGCGCCTGGGTGGCGCAGTCGGTTAAGCGTCCGACTTCAGCCAGGTCACGATCTCGCGGTCCGTGAGTTCGAGCCCCGCGTCAGGCTCTGGGCTGATGGCTCGGAGCCTGGAGCCTGTTTCCGATTCTGTGTCTCCCTCTCTCTCTGCCCCTCCCCCATTCATGCTCTGTCTCTCTCTGTCCCAAAAATAAATAAAAAACGTTGAAAAAAAAATTTAAAAAAATAAAAAATAAACATTAAATTTTTTTTTAATTTAAAGAAGAATACCTATTTTTCTCAAACTATTTCAAAATATAGAAGAGGAAGGAAAGTTTCCAAATTCATTCTATGAGGCAGCATTACCCTGATATTGACACCAGATAAAGACACTACAAAAGAATAGAACTACAGGCCAATAGCTCTAATGAACACAGATGTAAAAATCCTCAACAAAATATTAGCAAATTGAATCCAGCAATATATTTAAAAAATCATTCACCACTATCAAGTGGATTTATTCCCAGGATGCAAGGTGGTTCAATGTTCACAAATCAATTAATGAGATATATCACATCAATGAGAGCAAGGATAAAAACGACGTGATCATTTCAACAGCTGCAGAAAAAGCATTTGACAAAGTACATCATTCATGATAAAAAAAAAAATCCTCAACAGAGCAGATTTAGAGGAAACATACCTCAACATAATAAAGGCCATATATGAAAAATCCACGGCTAACATCATACTCAATGGTGAGAAACTGAGAGCTTTTCCCCTAATATCAGGGACGAGACAAGGATTGCCACTTTCACCACCTTTATTCAACATAGTACTAGAAGTCCTAGCCACCACAATCAGACAAGAAAGAAAGAAAGAAAGAAAGAAAGGGCATCCAAATTGGTAAGGAAGAAGTAAAACTTTCACTATTTGCAGACACTATATGTATATGTGTACGTATGTGTGTATATATATATATATATATATATATATATGGTAAAAACCTGATGACTCCACCAAAGAACTGTTAGAACTGATAAGTGAATTCAATAAGGTTGCAGGATACAAAATCAATATACAGAAATCTGTTGCATTTCTATACACTAATAATGAACTAGCAGAAAGAGAAATTAAGAAAACAATCCTATTTACAATTGCACCAAAAATAATAAAACACCTAGGGAATAAACTTAACCAAAAAGGTGAAAGACCTGTACTCTGAAAATTATAAAACACTGATGACAGTAATTGAAGATACACAAACAAATGGAAAGATATTACATGCTCATGGATTGGGAGAACAAATATTGTTAAAATGTCCATTTTATCCAAAGTAATCTACAGATATAATGCAATCCTGATCAAAATACCAAGAGCATTTTTCACATAACTAGAAGAAATAATCCTAAAATTTGTATGGAACCACAAAAGACCCCAAATAGCCAAAGCAATCTTGAAAAAGAAGAACAAAACTAGAGACATCACAATCCCAGATTTCAAGACATACGTCAAAGCTGTAGTATTCATAACATTATGGTTCTGACACACACACACACACACACACACACACACAAACAGACACATAGATCAATAGAACAGAATAGAGAGCCCCAAAATAAATCCACAATTATATGGTCAATTAAGCTTCAACAAAGCATGAAAGAATATACAGTGGGAAAAACACAGACTCTTCAACAAACTATGTTGGGAAAACTGGGCAACTGCACGCAAAAGATTGAAACTGGACCACTTTATTTCATCATACACAAAAACTCAAAATGGATTAAGGACCTAAATGTGAGACCTGGAACTATAAAAACCTAGAAGAGAGCACAGGCAGTAATTTCTCTGACATTGGCCATAAGCAACATTTTTCTAGATATGTCTCCTGACACAAGGGAAACAAATGTAAAAGGAAACTATTGGGACTAAATAAAAATAAGAAGCTTCTGCACAGCAAAGGAAACAACCAACAAAACTAAAAGGCAGCCTACAGAATGGGAGAAGGTATTTGCAAATGACATATCCAATAAAGGGTTAGTATCTAAAATATATAAAGAACTTATACAGCTCAACACACACACGCACGCACACACACACACACACACACACACACACACATAATGAATTACTGAGCCATAAAAAAGAAGGAAATCTTGCCATTTGCAATAATATGGATGGATCTAGAGAGTAAAATGCTAAGTGAAATAAGTCAGTCAAAGAAAGACAAATACCATATGATTTCACTCATAGGGGGAATTTAAGAAACAAAACAAACGTAGGGGTGCCTGCTGGCTCAGTTGGTAGAACATGTGACTCTTGATATTGTGGTTGTGATTTTGAGCCCCACGTGGAGTGTAGAGATTACTTAAAAATAAAGATACTACTTAAAAAACTAAAGAGATCACTTAAGAAAAAAAGAAATGGGCAAGAAAAAACCCCAAATGAACAAAGAAAAAAAGAGGGGTGCATGGATGGCTGAATCAGTAGAACATGCAACTCTTGATTTTGCTGTCATGAGTTCAAGCTACATGTTGGGCATGGAGCCTACTTTAAATAAATAAATAAATAAATAGATAAATAAATAAATAAATAAATAAATAAATAAATAAAATGAAAGTAGGATTATTTAAAAAATAATAAGAAAAGGAACAAATAAAAAAATCCAAAAAACCCAGACTCTTAACTCTAGAGAACAAACTGATGGTTACCAGAGGAGAGGTCAGTGGAGGGATGAGTGAAATAGATGATGTGGATTAACAGTATACTTATCGTGATGAGCACTGAGTAATGTATAGAATTATTGAATCACTGTATTGTACACCCGAAACTGCTATACCACTGTATGTTAATTATACTGGAATTAAAATTTTAAAAGATAATTGAAAACAAAATCCAATACAGTATAATCTTATTACGAACCATTTTTAAGCCCATTACAAACTGGCAGCTAGGGATAAGGATAAAATTATTTGAACCCCTGTGTTACTAAACCCACACAATAAAAAGATACTTCATACAAAAAGAGAATAGAACTCTAGTGGGTTTTTGTTTATTATTTGGGGGGGAGACAAAGGGGGAGAGAGAGAGAGAGGGAGAGGGAGAGAATCTTATGCAGGTTCCTCGCTCAATGCAGAACCCAATACAGCTCAATGCAGAGCCATACATGATGCTGGGATAGAAATCAAGAGTCCAACACTCAACAGACTGAGCCAGCCAGATGCCCAGAACTGTAGTATTTTCAAAAGTCTCACAGATACCAAAAAATTAAGAACCTCTGTCATATAGTTAAAGCTGATATATTAATTGATGGAGTTGGATCCTCAGCATCCCTTCCCCACACCTTATAATACTATTGACATGTGTCCAGTCTTTCTATATTTCATGTTTAAGATTTCTCAAATCATGATTAGCAGTTTTGTGATCATGTTTGCAAAGTCTTTTATTCCAATTCAGTGCCATTTCTCTTGACATTTGATTTCTGTCATCATAGGCTTCAATTTCATCTTTAACATAGTTATTCTACCAACATCCATCCACATCTTGCAAATAATGTACCAGCTATAAGACTCCAGGGACATATGGATGGATCATAATCTCCAGGTCCCATGGAGGGGTCTGAGGGGTCTAATTCAATCGGGGTAATTCTTCCTCCCTTTGTAGTAGTCATTGATTTAGATAATCTAAATAGAAGCCAGTTGCATGGGATTGGCTGACCACTGGAATTGGGTCAGGATTGGCCCAATGAGGGAAAAAACTTTATTTTGAAGATTTAAAAATTCTATTTTGGGGGGCACCTGGCTGGCTTACATAGTAGAGTGTGCCACTCGATCTTGGGATTGTGGGTTGGAGCCCCACGTTGAGTGTAGAGGTTACTTAAAAATAAAATCTGAAAAAATTATATTTCTGTTTTATTTGGATTGTGTTATAGCTCAACTTTCATTGAATTTACAGTGTAGTTTAGAAATGAGATATAGATATGAAAATTTAATTTAAGTAATTTCTCCTGACATCCCCTCTGAAGGATTCTTGTCCTCCTCTCAACCGCTTGCCCTGCTTCTATGTAAATTTAAATGGTGGTTATGCAGGAAACCTCCAACGTCTATAGGACATTGTAATTTCTTCTTGATTCCAATACCAATACTATGAACAATACATTGATACTTCCATCTTCAGGAGTTTATATAGCACTGTGTGTGTGTGTGTGTGTGTGTGTGCGCGCGTGTGTGTAGATATATCTTTGTCAGTCATTTTAGTATTGTGGAACTAAGAAAGATGATGATTTATTTTCATTAGTAAGGTTGGAGATGTTTACTCTGCAGACTGAGCTTTTGGAAACAGTGAGGAATGCGGGGCGAGCGGGGCGAGGATTTAGCTGCTAAACATGCTCTTTAAAGTGTTTTTAGAAACATTTTATAAATGTTTTATAACAATGTTGCAGTAAGCATCCTTGGTAGTTAAATCTTTGTATACATAATTATTTCCTTAGGATGTAAATTCCCAGAAGCAGAATTGCCTCATAGCTACATCTTTCAGGCCTTTGCTCCTGGCTAAAAACACCTTAGCTTTCTAACGTGTTTTCCTGCCTCTGGTTTCTCTCTCCCTCCATTCTGTCTTTTGTGGATAAGTTTATTTTCCAAAAACATTGTGCTCATTATTTTATTTCCCTGCTGAAAAACCTTCCTGTCCCCTTGCTGGGGACTGGTTCTTTATTCTGATATTTGAGGACTTTTACAACCTGACTCTGCCCCAGATTTCTAGTCTTTTCAGCCGCCACTCCCGTGTATGAATATCTTTCATTTTAACTAAATTCATCTATCTACTCCCTATCTCCCATTATGTTTTGCAATTTCCTATCTTTGCCCTTTTGTTCATGCTGTTCCCACCCCGTATAACAAAACCCCAGATCGAATAATAAAGGAAATGTTAGGAAGAGGAATGAGTCATTCAGTTTGTCAAAACCTTCTGTAAACTTTTCCTCCACCAGTTTTTCTCCGCTTCACCCAAACTGTTGAGTGTCCCGCTTTCGGTGCTAAAAATACCCAAGTGTATGTGCGGCACCTCAATCCCTTCCCTTTCACCCTCTCACCTTCCCCACAGCTGAGGGCTATTGACCTGCTGCCTGTGCTTCAGCCTCTTCTTCTCTCCCATCAGTGGTCAGGCTCAACCTCCTTCTCAAAGCTGCTTTCTCTTTTGTCCACCACCACATCCACCTGATTCACTGTCACTGTGTTCTTCACCTGCAGCCCCCTGGCTTCTACTCTTTGCTGGCCATTTCTGGCCTTCTCTGGGTCTGCTGTCCACCACTCTCTCTCTCTTTTTCTGCTCTGCTTTTCTTCTTTTATTATGATTCCTGTCTCTCAGGTCAATGCCTCTTAAGTTCCAGAGAGAAGACTCTCACAGTGCTGACAGCATGCCTTTCTGTCATTTTCAATAACTGTCTTCTCCAATCCCGTGAAGCAGAACATGCTTTTCCATCCTTCTAGGCTCTTTTTGTCATGTCTCCATCCCTTCCTTAGGGATCCTACAGCCATTCCCAATGTTCAGATGCTCTTGCCTCAAAGTAACAGAGAACGAAACCTCAGTGAAAGTTCTCATCCACAGGAATCGGGAAGATGAAATATAATAACTACAAAAGTTTTAAAGAGAGAAAAAACTTTCTTTGCCTCATAGGGTTTTTTTCAGTCTCAGTTTTGGTTTCTGGAGCACAATATAAAGGAAAATCTACATAAATTCTAGAGTGTTATTAGGCCCCGGGGGAATGACCTAAATAAGCTTAAAATAAAAAGACTTCCATAAAGTACAGCCAAAGTGTTAACAATTCTGAAAGTGTGGCAATTGCTAATGATAAAGGGAGAGTTTAGAAAGAAAAAGCCATAATTTGGGTAGAGAATTTAGACCTAATCAAAGGAGACAAATACATAATTCTCAGACAGCACAGACCATCAGTTTTTAAAAAATAATTTCCTTAACTTCATTGGACTGACTGGGGTTCTTATTCCCATTAAGAAACCAATTTAAAGATAAAACCTGTGGGGAAAATTAGACTTTTTGAATACCATAATAGATTTTTTGAGGGTAGATTCAAATGAGAACTATTATATTCCTTTTACCTGGAACCATTTTTCATGTTATATCAATGTATAATAATTTAAACGTATATATGTATAATAAAATAACTCCATTCAGTTGTTTCCATGTCTTTTGTTCACAAAGTTGTATTTGATGTGAACTAGACTTTGAAATCAATATAGTATAAGACAAAGACATAACAATGTGATTTGGTGAGTGAAGGAAAAAGGGGAGGAGAGAAAATGATCAAGTGGAAAAATGTCATAATCAATATTTTTGATATCTCATTGTTCAAAAATCTTAGACAAATAATTTTTCAAATCTTCTCATAGCCTTTTAAGTAAGGTTATGTGAAAGCACCATTTTATTATTTTGAATTATCATATTATCAACATCCTTTTGGAAATTTATATGGAAAATTTGCTTTAAAAAAATAGTTTTGGGGCACCTGGGTGGCTCAGTTGGTTGAGCATCTGGCTCTTTTCTTTTTTTTTTTTTAAGTTTATTTATTATTGAGAGAAAGAGAGAGGCAGAGCATGAGCGTGGGAGGGGCAGAGAGAGGAAGAGACACAGAATCCCAAGCAGGCTCCAGGTTCTGAGCTGTCAGCAGAGAGCCCGATGCAGGGCTCGAACTGACAAACCGGAAGATCATGACCTGAATTGAAGTCAGACGCTTAACGGGCTGAGCCACCCAGCGGTCCCCAGCATCTGACTTTTGATTTCGGCTCAGGTTACAATCTCGCGGTTTGTGAGATGGAGCCCCACTATTCTGTCCGCAGTCCCTGGGGGAGAGCCTCTGCCATATAAGTAAAAGCTGCACAGAGAAAAGGACTCTTCAGTTTCTTGGCTATCCTCATCAGGAATATAGCCTCTGAAGTCCGAGATAGAGGACAGGAGAGATACTGGTAGCACCTCCCGCCAAGATACTGTATTTCTTGACTGGAAACTAAAGAGAAAGAAAGCCCCTGCCTTCTTGGCCAAATCTGCCTAAAGTGGAACTTCCACAAAGCTGAGCTGGAGAAGGGGAGAGAAGAAGCAGGTTGTGGCTCAAGCACTACAGATTCTTACTGTTAGTACTGAAATTTAGTAGACTCCCTTGAATAACTATTTCTTTATTTGCTGTATAACCGTAGCACAATTTTCAGAGACTTTAAGTGGGTGTTTTTGTAATCTTCTTCAGCTACAGCTATTTTGCTGGGGAACAGATTCGTGTAGTACCTCAAGCTGCTATTCTGGAACTAGAGTCCCTTGAATTTTAGTTTTTGCAAGTAATCTTAGAATGGTTAAAGTAACAAGTCAATTGGAGAAAGCAGTTCTTATTTTTTAATTTTTTTAATGTTTATTTATTTTTGAGAGAGAGACACAGAGCGCGAGCAGGAGAGAGGGGCAGAGAGAGAGGGAGACAGAGAACTCCAAGAAGGGCCCAGTCTCCAGGCTGTCAGCACAGACCCTGATGTGGGGCTGGAACTCACAAAGTGTGAGATCATGACCTGAGCCGAAGTCGGACGCTTAACCGACGAAGACACCCAGGCGCCCCACTGGAATAACTTTTAGAAAAAAATCACGTAGTTGTGATTTTTTAGATTTTTGGTATATCTGTTAAGAATTGTGCACAGGGGCACCTGGGTGGCTCAGTTGATTAAGGGTCCGACTATTGATCTCATTTCAGGTCTTGATCTCAGGGGCTTGATCTCAAGGTTATGAGTTCAGACCCCACGATGGGTTCTGCACTGGGCATGGAGCCTACTTAAAAAAAAGCGCGGGGGGGGGGGGGCATCCGGATGGCTCAGTCAGTTAAGCATCCAACTTTGGCTCAGGTCATGATCTCACAGTTCATGAGTTTGAGCCCCACATTGGGCTCTGTGCTGCTGGCCCGGAGCCTGCTTCAGATTCTGTGTCTCCCTCTGTCTCCACCCCTCTCCCACTTGCACTCTGTCTCTATCTCTCAAAAACAAATAAAAAGATTAAAAAAAAACTTTTTAATTAAAAAAAGAACCTTGTACAAATTGAAATGTCTTTACTGATCCTCAGAACAACCAATAAAAACTCAATTATGAAAGAAAAAAATAAACATAAAGGCAGCGATGATTATAAAACACAATGAAAATCTAAGTTAAGGCTTTATATTTGTTTTAAAACCCATGTTCAGGGGCACCTGATTGGCTCAGTCGGTTAAGTGTCTGACTTTGGCTCAGGTCATGATCTCATGGTTTGTGGGTTCAAGCCCCATGTGGGGTTCTGTGCTGACAGATCAGAGCCTGGAGCCTGCTTCAGATTCCGTGTCTCCTTCTCTCTCTGCCCCTTCTCAGCTTACACTCTGTCTCTCTTTTGCTTTCTCAAAAATAAATAAATGTTAAAAAAAATTAAAACCCATGTTCATACATAATTATGTCCAAATCAAACTTTCATCTACTAGTTGAATTGAGTTCATCTCCTTAGGATATATGTTATTTATATCCTGTACCAACAATTCCTTTGTATTAGACTGTATGGATTAGTAGCAACCACAATCATATCACTTTAATGAATTTTTAGTTCCTTTCTTAAGTTTTGGTCTCTATTTGGATGGTTTAGCCTTTAACAGTACAAGCATGTGCAAAAGAAGAGACAGAGCATGTCTTTGTAAACACAGCAAACCTACAAACTGTACTAATTCTTATCTTCTTAAAAGCTGGCCAACAGTAATTCAGGACATCCTCAGTACAGAAAACACCAAAAACATACTTGACCACTCCCCCTCTTTAAAACATAGAACATGTTAAGGTAGAAATGGCAGGATCTGTTGATGGATAGACTATGGGCTGTGAGAAGACAGAGGATAACTTGATGGCTCTGGGCTGAAGCCACTGGGGGGATGGTGTTGCCATTAAATAAAGTAGGCAGTTCTGCAGGGAGAGCAAGCTTTAGGATGTGGGGGTTAATCGGGGATATTTTAGTAATGAAAATGTTTGGGCTAGTGTCTTAATCACAACTTCACCCTTTTACATAATTTGAACCTTCTCTCAGCTCTGGCTTGCTTTAGGCTGGAAAGGCAACAGTGGGGACAGGGCATGGTCAGCTTCTGTACTTCTTTTCCAACTTTGGTTCTCCTCCTCTTTCTTGGCTCTCACTCATCTCTTCTTTCAGGATAGGAAGGGACAGAAAGATCTCACTGAGAGTCACCTCATGGAGGTGCCCACTGAGGAAGGCAGATCTCTTCCTCTCATGGGCCTCCTCCTTGAGTCCATCAGAGATTCCTGTGCTGGGCTCTTTGATGACTGCTCCCTGGACCCTGGCAATGCCCCTCCTCTGACTGCCATTCTTGACTGTTCTCTTTCGTCTTTCATGCCACCTCTTTGTTGGGAACTGATGATCTCTCCAGGACAGAATCCAAGACAGACCTAGGACCTGCATTCGGTCCATAAGAACCACCAATGCCTTGCCCTGCCCTCAGAGGGAGTGCGGTCCACATTTAGTGTAGCGCTCTCTACTCTGCCACCACTTACTGCTTTAGCCTGGAGAATTTTTTCAGAACTAGGTTTGGCACTTGCTTCTCTGCCACACAAACTCCAAGATTCTCCAAGCGGTTCTCTTAAAGGCCCCTCCAATAGTTGGCTAACATGGGAGGACACACACATTAGATTACAAAGCAAAACAAAAACCTAACAATACCAAGTGTTACAAAAAAAAATTGTGGAACAACTGGAATTATCATATACTGGTGGTAGGAATGCCTCTTTGGAAAACCTTTGACATCATCTACTTAACATGACCTGGCAACCCTAAATCTAGTTAGATATCTACTATATCTATATATCTATATATCTATATATATATCTACTATATATATATATCTACTATGTATATATCTACTATATCTATATCCATATCTATATCTATACCTATATCTATCTATATCTATATCTATATCTATATCTATATCTATATCCGATCAATAGAAGACATATAGAGTAATGGTCATAAACTTGAAACAACCCAGTGCCCATCAGCAAGAGAATAAATATTAATAGTGGTGTATTTTCTAAATGGAATTTTTTGAAAAAGGAATGAGCTACTGCTTTATGCAATATGGGTAAATTTCACAGACATACATTAAGTCAAGGAAAAGAAGCCAAGTACAAAGGAGTACACCCTCTTTGAGTCCATCTATATGATGTTCGATAACAAACAAAACTAATCTTTGTTGTTAGAAGTCACAACAGTATAGTAAGTAGTGACTAGGGGTGGGCAAGAGAGGTTTCTGGGTTAGTTGAATATTCTATATTTAATATGAGTGATGGTTGCATTTGTAATGTGATAGTTCCATACATTTCTTTAAAAAATTAGTCTAGCTGTATAGTTACAATTTGTGCATTTTATAACGTTTGTTACACTTCACTAAGAAAGAAAGTGAAAACAAAATTTATGGAGAAAGTCATGTTCTCACAACTATTAATGCATTGTATTTTCTTTATTTGATAACACGGGCCTGGACTTATCTAGAAGGAGTGTTTTAATTGTGAGGACATTCTGAGTCCAATACCCCTGGAAAAGACATTTCGCAAAGTGAAAATGTTATGTCTAAGTAAAAATAGCCGTCTTCCTTTGCTGCCTGTGGCTGCTGTTTTTGCTAAGTTTCTGAGGGTTCCACTCAGCCAGCAGTGCGGCTTCCAGAACTTCTTCCTAGAATTTACCAGCAGGGGTCAGCCCTGTACAAAACCCAGATGCTGGAGCTTTCTGAGAGTTGGAACTTTCTTACCAGTTCAGTCAACCTGTCCTGGCCTTTTACTTCTCTGACTTCACATCTCTAGCTACGCTTTACTCTGTCACCAGTACCCACTCCCATGATCATGACTTGGACCAGAAACTTCACTGCCTTCTTCCTTCCTTCAAACACACTGCCCTATCCTTCCACTTTCGCAAGTAACCACCAGCAACGCTCCTTTCATGTCATCGAACCCACCATTCTCTCTCCATCCTGCTGTCCCCTCCTCTCTTCACTGACCCCTTATTCAGCCCTGACAATGTGGCTCATCAACACAATTACTTTGGCAAACACCTTCAACTCTTTGACCATGCCAGACCCCAGCTCTTAACTCATTAGTGATTTCTCATCGCCCTTAGGATGAAATACAAAACCCACTCCCGTGCCCACAAGGCTTTGCATGACTAGTCCTGTGCTAATGCGTCTTCTACCTTGACTCCTACATCACATGGCTCACCCCACACTTTCAGTTCTTCCCGACACCAGTACGAAAGTCATTTCTTCCAAGTCCATCCTCTTATTCTCCTTCCTGATGAGGTGTTTATTTCTTTCAAGACACAATGTAAAATTATACCCATCTTTGTGTACTTGTGTGCTTAATGTTTGTCTTTGACATGAGACTGTGCACTCAACAAAGGCAGTGGCTATATCTGGTTTGCTCGTTTTTCATACAAACACCAAGCACTTGACCCCACAAAGACAGGAGACAGATGTGGTACCCTCTGTTGTTTAAAAAAAAAAATACATATATATATATATATATATATATATATATACACACAGCACTTTGTATAACATTTGTGACTTCAGAGAACTTTCACTCCATTATCATAATAATTGCATAAGATAGGTTACATTAGTAAGATAAGCATTAGAATTCCTATTTGATAGATGAAGAAAATGAGACACAAAGAGAATTGACTAAAATGTCAGAGGAAGGACTAAAACCAAAATCTCTAATTTACCCATCTGTGTATCTTAACTAGTGTTCTTTTAATCAAACTTGCAGTGAGGAAGATAACTTAATAGTTAAATGCTCAGGCTCCAGGGATAGGCTGCTAAGGTTCTAAACCCTGATCCAACACTCAACTTGCTGTGTGACTTTGGGCAAATCACTTAACTTCCCTGAGCTTCAGTTTCTCCATCCCTAAAGTGGAAATAATAATATCTATCTGAGGAGGTTGTAGTGAGGCCTTAATACACACACACACACACACACACACACACACACACACATATATGTATATATACACATATATATTTATGGTGCTAAGCATGGTACATGAGAAGCACTCAAAGTTAGTCATTATATGTAGAAGTCTTTTGAGAATAGTGATTATATTTCCTTTTTTCTAGTAACTCTAACAGCACAGGGCCTTTCAAGGTGATGTTTAACACAGATGCTGGACACGACCTTCTGGCAACATTGGGATTTTTGTTTTCTTGAATTTATTCTTATCTGTGAATACTGTTGCCTTTGAGGAATGAAAAAAACAAAGTGTAATATGTACCCTTGGTGTGACCACTCCCATGTGTATACCCTTTAAGACCTGATAATTAGGAGCAGACTTCTAGACGCCTGTTTTCTCTTAGTTCACTCATTGTAGAGTCCATTTTCCTGTCCCTCTTTGGAAGAGTGTAATTGATATAACTTGCATCCTCAAACTCCCTTTATTCTGGGATGGCTACATATACGATAGCCATGGCAGTTATTGTGACTTGACCTAATAAGGCATCGAGTTAATAGAGTAATCTCTACCCCCACAGGACAGGATAGAAAATTATAGAGTAGCATGCAAAGGAGGCAGGTTAGTTCTCTTTACGGTGCAAGTCTAAAGAAGTTTATTAGAATTGAAAAATCACATGCCCTTTGAAAAATTGCTTTATGCAGGATAAAGTGATAGTTTAAAATAAGCCTACAAAAGAGAAGTAAAGGTCATGACATTTTATCTCATTTGGATGGCCCTTTTAAAAATATGTCATGCTGTAATATTTTTGTCTCCTGCAGTTACTACTATAAACATATAGGAATAATGGCCCCTAATGAAAGTTGTGAAACATATGAGTGAAAATTTCTTTTCTTTTATTTTTTTAATGTTTATTTATTTTGAGAAAAAAAAAAAAAAAGAGAGAGTGGGGTAGGGGGAGGGGCAGAGTGAGAGAGGGAGAGAGAATCCCAAGCAGGCTCTGTGCTGTCACAGCAAAGCCCGATGAAGCACTTGAACCCATGAACCTCGAACCCGTGAACTTTGAACCCATTAACCTAGAACCCATGAACCATGAGATCATGATCTGAGCCTAAATCAAGAGTCAGAAGCTCAACTGACTGAGCTGCCCAGGTGCTCCCACATGAGTGCAAATTTAAATGGAGGTTTCCCTAGAAAGTTAACATAAATGACTAATGGGTTGCAATCTGTTAGAGAAGACTAAAATGTTTTGTTTAACTATGTATGGTGATGCCTCTTCCTGTCTTTGTCATCATTTATGCACATTTTTACATAACTACCTGAGATATGAATCTGTAAGAATTTGTTTAAAATACAGTAAAAGCATTTTTACCTATCCTGTGTCTTTTATAGAATTCAGTAAACTATTAACAGCATAGGACAGAATAGTCTCCATCTTAATGTTTAATGATCTTTTTAGTTTTTATTGAAACTAAATTAATCAGCTTTACTAAGTTCTCTTTTACCTACAGTCCATTTTTTTTTAGAAATGATGAATTGGTTCTCCAGCACTCTCCAAAGATGGCCAATGACATTTTTTAAATGAATAGTTTGAACTTACTATGTATCCATATTTCATGGGTTTGAATTAATTACAGCTATTATTTCTTATTGCTGCTCAAATTGTTTCATCTTGGGCCAGTAGGAATGTCTTGAAGTTTGCTTCTGAATCATTTTGACATGATTCTATTAATCTTTGATAACTTCTTTGCTTTCTGGTAGGATCTCAGGTCTCAATATGTATATATTCTACTTCAGACTTGGAATTAGCCATTTATTCAAGAAGTTTTGTTCCTTTTAGTAGGAAACTGTATTTAGAAACTACAGTCTAATTGCTCAAGGTGTTTGCTACTGAGTCATTATCTGTAGGCTTTTCCAGAAAGCTACTTTAAACAAAAATTCTAATTGTTTCATTTGAGGAATATATCTCATTCTATTATCTCACTTTAAAATGTCTTGCTTTCCCCAAGTTCTTTGTGACTCTTCTTATGGTCTTAAACACTCATTTTTCTACCTGGGTTTTTGGAAAGTACCCTTTCCTCCCTTGAATAAAATGTTTTGATTGTTGGAAATCAACAGAATTTGAGCATATATGATTTCTTTAAGCAGTCTGTATGGCATAATTCTAAGGGTGTGGACATTGGAATCAGATTGCCTGGCTTTAAATCCATAATGTGGGAAATTAACTTGATGCAATGGTGATTTCCAAGCATCCTACCAGGCAAGCTATCCTAGAGTAGGTCATGGTGCAGAAAGGTTCATAGATTAAAAAAAAAAAAAAAAAAAAATCACAGTTTTTTGAATCACCTTAAAGCATACAGCTAAAAAAGGAGAGGTAAGAGATGAGATAGACTGAGACATTTATGAATGGGTCTGAGCCACATGGAGGACCACGCTACCTGAATTCTATGTTATACAATGTCCAGATGGATATTCTCTCTCTCCCTTTCTGCCACATTAGTCTTCCAGGCTGATGGTACGATTATAAAGACCAAGTAAAGATTGAACAAGGTGCTTGGCAGGAAGATGACTGAAACAGACACACTCTTAATTTTGGGGGAGAGGCACAATACTTTCAGCCCAAAGCTATAGCTTGCCAATTAGGCTGCTAAGCAGCAGTGGATTTATTTGCATCTCTTGGATTGAGCACATGTGTAGCCAGAGTGGGACCGAAATGGGTGTCACTAATGGGTACGTGATTTTGGAGATAAAGTTAAGATAAGATAAAGATATTGTGGTTATGTTTAGAAAAAAAATTTAAAGAGATATGAGTTTGAAACAAAGCAGGAAAACTTGACAGTATTATTTTAGCTCTTCGGGTTGGTAGAGGAGTTGCCTTATTTTTCTGCTTCTTCGTTCTAAATCCACACAAACAAGTCAGAAGATGGTTTACAGGGTGTGCTCTTCAAAACTAGCTCCTTGGAATCTTCCTAGCACTGAGGGAGGTTAGGGGACGATAGAGAGTAGGAGGCAGGGGTACAGGGTTGTGGGAGAAACCACCACATTCACCATTACCAATGACTTAATGGTTTCATGGGAAAATATGCTTTCAAAGTAGATGTTGAGCCACCTTAACTGGATCCCTAATTACATGACAAGTTTATGGCAAGGAGGACAAGCTTATCAAAGCTATTACTATGATTATCAATAACTTCTACCCACTTTACAAAGGCTTATTTTTAACAAGCATTGATTCTTTTGAAATTCCCAATGTATCCAGGCAAGATACCTCATGTTAATGAGGCTATTAGTAGGAAAATTAAAATGTGAAACCTCTGAAAATGTACAAATTTATGAATAACAGAAACTTAAAACTTTTTAAAAATTTCATTAGACAATTTGTAAGATATAATTTTAAAACATTAAAAAATATTCACAAGGCTACCACTGTAATACAATTATTCTAAATTTTTGTGTGTCACTTTTTACTTACATAAATAATTCTTAAAGAATTATCATAATGAGGCACCTGGGTAGCTCAGTCGGTTGAGCATCCAGCTCTTGATTTTGACTCAGGTTGTGATCTCACAGTTAATAGGATTGAGCCCTGTTTTGGGCTCTGCACTGACAGCATGGAGTCTGCTTGGGATTTTCTCTCTCTCTCTCTCTCTCTCTCAGCCCCTCCCCTGCTCATGTTCTCTTCCTCTCAAGAGAAATAAACCCTAAAAAAAGAGTTTTCAAAATATTTTTTTGATTTCATGTTCTGCTTTTCATGTTTCCAAGTCCTTCTGATTATAATTTTAATTATATTTCATTCTGTTGATACACCATAATTTACTGAACTATTCTAATATTGTATACTTAGGTTATTCTCACTTTTAAAAATATACCATACTCAGTGTTGGAAGGAAAGCTGTATTAATATTTATTTTTGCTCTGCTTCAATATTTTCTTTGGGATAAATTGTTAGAAGTGAAATTACAATAAGATAGCATGAGCTTCCACTTTTGCTTTATATGGTCTTACTGTTTCCACAGGGTTTTATCATGTGTATCCCTGACCTGATATATAAATTAGGTAACAATTCCTGGTCTATTTCAAAATGCCTATCTAGACTCTTTCAAAAACACTGTTTAGAAGTGCCTGGCTGGCTCAGTCGGTAGAACATGCAACTCTTGATCTCAGGGTTGTAAGTTCCAGTCCCACCTTGGGTGTAGAGATTACTTAAAAATAAAATTTAAAACAAACAAACAAACAAAACACTTCATATTTACAAATCCAAAACCCGACCCTTGAAAAGCAGACTATAACAGTAATAAAGAACAGGAATTCTTCTCATTTGCCTAGAGTGTTAACATTACGAATGTAATTAACTGATGTATTGATTTTGTTTGGGGGTTTTACAATTTTTATTTGCATATTTAAAAGGTGTTCATTCTAATAATTAAAATCATTTGAACAAAAAAATGCCACTCCGATTAAACTGCATTTTATAGCCTGCAGGACACCTTGGACCAGCTTGGTTTTTACTCTAGATTTCATTGTTGTCCCATCCAGCTTCTTCCTTCACCACAATACAAGTTCTTTTCTTTCCCAGCCAGTCAGATGGGAGAAGCAGGCCCGGCCTTGCTTGTCAGTAGTTCTTGGTTCTTTGATATGAAAAGGGGACAACGGTTTAAACTTGATCCACGCCCTTTGCATCTTACAAAGTTAAACAGTTAAAAGAAGTAAAATAAGAAGGCAATGCTTACGGAATGTACAGCACACGCCTCATTACAATTCGTCTGCTGGCTTCTCCTAGTCAGCTGTTTCTTTTGAAGGCAGTGGAGTTTTCTCTTGCATTTCTGTCGTCTTCAATTTCGACTTACTGAATGTCTCAATCTCAGCCATATCAGGTTTATCAGGCAGGGTTGCATAGGAAATGGAGTGAGGTGCACGATGGAGTCAAGTCCCATCTGGGCAGTGGCTGCCACGGCGTCTTAACTGATGTATTAATTGTAAATTTTCTTCTTTCTTTGACAGAATAATGTACATTATCCCAATTATCCCAATTTTGTGAAATGTATCCTTTCTTTAGAAAATACATCAATTATCAAATGATTCATTTTAACAGCTCACCTTTAGCCTCCAGAGCTGGCTTTATGTTGTAAGGGTGTTGGAATTCCTTCCCTCCAACTAACCAGGTTTTTTTTTTTTTTTTAAGTTTATTTATTTTGAGAGAGAGAGAAAGAGAAAGAGAGCATGAGCAGGGGAAGAGCAGAGAGAGAGGGAGAGAGAATCTGAAGCAGGCTCTGTGCTGTCAGTGCAGAGCCCCACTCGGGGCTTGAACTCACAAACAGTGACATCATGACCTGAGCCGAAATCAAGAGTCAGAGGCTTAACAGACTAAACCATCCAGGTGCCCCACGTAACTGGGTTTTTAAATCCTAACTGATTTAAACTTCTTTTTTTTTTTTTTTTGGATATTTATTTATTTATTTATTAAAAAAAATTTTTTTTTAACATTTACTTATTTTTGAGACAGGGAGAGACAGAGCATGAACAGGGGAGGGTCAGAGAGAGGGAGACACAGAATCTGAAACAGGCTCCAGGCTCTGAGCCATCAGCCCAGAGCCCGACGCGGGGCTCGAACTCACGGACCACGAGATCATGACCTGAGCCAAAGCTGGCCGCTTAACCGATTGAGCCACCCAGGCTCCCCAATGTTTATTTATTTTTGAGAGAGAGAGAGAGAGAGAGAGTGAGCACGAGAGGGGGAGGGGCAGAGATAGAGGACGACACAGAATCTAAGCAGGCTCCAGGCTCCGAGCTGTTAGCCCAGAGTCTGGAATCACTGCGAGATCATGACCTTAGCCAAAGTCAGAGGCTTAAAGGACTGAGCCACCTAGGCACCTCTTAATCCTAACTGATTTCAAGCACCCCTTTTGGGGTTATGTAAATAAGGTTCATTATATACAAAAACTTTTATACTACCTTTTTAAAATAATTTAAAAAAATTTTTTATTTATTTCTGAGAAATAGAAAGAGGCAGAGCACGGTCAGGGAAGGGGCAGAGAGAGAGAGGGAGACCAGAATTTGAAGCAGACTCCAGGCTCTGAGCTGTCAGCACAGAGCCCAATGTGGAGCTTGAACTCACAAAGTGTGAGATCATGACCTGAGCCGAAGTCGGATGTTTAACTGATTGAGCCCCCCAGGTGCCCCTATACTACTTTTTAATTTTACATAATAAAATGCACAGATATGAAGTGTATATTTTGATCAGTTTTGACAAACACATAAACCTACATAAACCATACCCCAAAAACCCCAGAAAGTAACTCCTTCTAGTTAGTGCTTTCTCCCCTAGCCTCCTGAAACAATCACCCTTCTGATTTCATTCTGATAACTTTGTCTTTCTAGAACTTTATATAAATGGAATCATTCAGTAGGTTTGTTTGCCTCTTTAGTTCAGCATTAAAAAAAAAATTCACTCATATTGTTGCATGTTATCAGAAGTCTATTCCTTGTTGTGCTGAGTAGTATTTCACTTTATGAATATATTATACTTTATCTGTTTTCCTGTGAATAGACATTTAGGCTGGTTCCAATGTCCTACTACTGTGAGTAAAGCTGCAATGAACATTCATGTACAACTCATTTTGTAGACATGTGTTTTTATTTCTTTTGAGCAAATTCCTAGAAGTAGAATAGTTGGGTCATGGGGTAGGAATATGTTTAACTTTATGAGAAAATAATCAACTCTGACAAATAAATAAGAAAAAAAATTGTATAGAAGAATCAGGGAAAGACTTGAACAGATTTTATAATGAAAGAAATCCAAATGGCCAATAAATATGTGAAACGATGTTCTGTTTCATCAGTTACCAAGGGAAAGCAATTTAAAATTACAATGTGATCCTCTATAAAATTCGAGTGTGATACATTATACACCAGAGAGACTGAGTTAAAAAGATGGAAAATACCAAGTATTAGTGAGCACATGGAAAGAAAGAATTCTTTTATACTACCAGTGTTGAGCGATAAAAATCAGACATACAAAGGGGCATTCTGTATGATTTTATTTCTATAAGGTACAAAAAACCAGTCAACATTAATCTATGGGTTTGAAATCAGCATAGAAGTTATCCCTCTGTGGGAGAGAAGGTAGTGACTAAACGGAAACATGATGAAGCTTTTAGAATAGTGGTAATGTACTGTTTCTGGATCCGAGTGCTGATGACATAGCTGTGCTGTGTTTGGTTCATGAAAATTTACTGAGCTCTGAACGCATGATGCATGCATTTTTCACTATGTATATGTTTCAAAAAAAGTTTTAAAAAATACTACAATGTAATATAACCACATACCCACCAGAACAGCTAAAATTAAAAAGATATAAAATAGGGGCACCTGGGTGGCTCAGTCAGGTGAGCGTGTAACTTCGGCTCAGGTCGTGATCTTGCAGTTTGTGAGTCTGAGCCCTGCATCGGACTCTGCACTGACAAGCGTGGAGCCTGCCTCCCTAGGAGAGAGAGAATAAGTAAATACAATAAATAAATTTTAAAAAAGTACTTAGGGGCGCCTGGGTGGCTCAGTTGGTTGAGCATCCCGCAGTTCGTGTGTTTGAGCCCCGCATCGGGCTCTGTGCCGACAGCTTAGAGCCTGGAGCCTGCTTCGGATCCTGTGTCTCCCTCTCTCTGCCCGTTCCCCGCTCATTCTCTGTCTCTCTCTGTCTCTCTAAAATGAATAAACGTTAGGGGGGAAGAAGAAAAAAAAAAAGAATAAACGTTAAAAAAAAGTGCTTAAAATTTAAAAAAAGATATAAAGTACTAAGTACTGGTGAAGATCTGCAGCAACAAGAATGCTCACACAATCCCTTTGGAGAACTGTTTGGCGGTATCTACTAATATGAAAAATATGTATACATATGTGTATATGTCATTTTGTGAATATTACCCAGGAATTCCATTCCTAGGTATACATATTCTATATGTATTCAATATGTAAACAATGGTTTAAGAGTGTTCATAGCAAAAGTATCCATAATAACCAAAAGCTGGAAACTGCCCAAATACCCATCAATGGTAGAATGGATAAGTAAATTGTGGTATACACACATGGCAGGAGCTATGTATCAATGAGAATCAACAAACAACAGCTGTGTGCAACACGTAGATGAACTTCACAAACCTAAAGTTGAGAACCCAGGTATCAAAATGTATTAGTCCATTTATGTAAAGTTTATTTTTTTTAATTTTTTTTTAATGTTTATTTTATTTTTGAGACAGGGAGAGACAGAGCATGAACAGGGGAGGGTCAGAGAGAGGGAGACACAGAATCTGAAGCAGGCTCCAGGCTCTGAGCTGTCAGCACAGAGCCCGATGCGGGGCTCGAACTCACGGACCGCGAGATCGTGACCTGAGCCGAAGTTGGATGCTTAACCAACTGAGCCACCCAGGCGCCCCTGTATAAAGTTTAAAAAGAGGCAAAACTAATCTGATATCAGAAGGGAGGGAATGACTAACTTGGGGAGCGTTGTGACTGGTACCAGTGACAGGGCTCTTGGGGTTGTGATAATGTTCTGTTTTATGGTCTATGAGCATTACATCAAAATGAGAACTTCCTAGAAACTCATCAAGCTGAACACTAATGATGTGTGTGTGTGTGTGTGTGTGTGTGCGTGCGTGTGTGTGTGCGCGCTGTGAACTTTTCTATATGTTATATGTCAATGAAAATTTACTTTAAAAATTCCCAAGGAAGGAGAGGGTCCAAGATGGCTGTGTAGGAAAATCCTGAGCTCACCTTCTCTGTTCAACATCCCAAAGTTACAACTACATTTTGAATAATTCTTTCCTAAAAAGACCTGAAGACTAGCAGAATAGCTCTTCCACTACCTCTTCCACAGGAAAGGAAGGAAGGAAGGAAGGAAGGAAGGAAGGAAGGAAGGAAAAGAGAGAGAGAGGAAGGAAGGAAGGAGCAAGCCATGTCAAAACAAGTAGGAGGGGCAGAAAAGTGGTCTTGTCAGGACCCCCACCCCTAGTGTAAACTACCCACAAGAGGAAGGCATAGCACAAATGCATGGCTCCTCTCTGAGGAGTGAGGGGTTTGAGCCCTACTGCAAGCACCCTAGCCTGTCAGACCTGGATCTGAAAAAGTGAGCCCCGAAATGACTGGCTTTCAAAACCACAGAGTAGTATCTGAGAAAGCGGGAGGGCTGTAGGAAATGGAGACTCCACTCTTGAAGGGCTCACACACAGACTCAGTTGCTACAAGTCCCAATGTGAAAGCGGTAGCTTGACAAGTGCCTGGGCCATGTGTGAGGAGACTCACTGACTGGAAGAGCAGGGGTCTGTTGGAGATCTTTCTAAAGACAGAGGTGCTAGCAGGAACTTTTTTTTTTTTTTTAACTCTCTTTCTCCTTGCTAGCCCAGTGCTGGGAGATGCCATTTGGGGCACTCTCAATCCTCCTCGATAACATGGCTCACCGCATCCCAGTGTTCTCCTGAGGCCCCACCTTGCCAGACTTGGCCCAGAGCTTGTCCACTGAGGCCCCCTGCCCTGCGAAAGCCAATGGACAGGCACACCATAGCCAGGTGCTCCTCCACTGCTGCCCTGACCCACCAGACCCAGAAGGTGCATGCACTTTGTACAGAGGACACCCTTGAACATCTGGCACTGCTTGCCAGAGGGGCTGGGACTGAAACAACTGGAGAGACAGAGCTTGGCAGCCTACCACCCCCAGAGCACTGCACAGACATCAGACTGAAACACACCTGCTAATGTGTGTTTCACCTTCCAGGGACCATGCCTTCAAGACTGGAAGAGACAGCTGCTTTGTCTAATACATAGAAACAAACATAGAAAGCCAGGAAACTGAGGGAACAGAGGAATATGTTCCAAATGAAAGAACGAGACAAAATCTCAGAAACATACATTAATGAAACAGAGATAAGTAATCTACTTGACAAGGAGTTCAAAGTAATGGTAATAAAGATGTTCACTGAACTCAGGAGAAGGATGGATGAACACAGTGAGACCTTTAACAAAGAGGTAGAAGATATAAGAAAGTTACAAACAAAAGTTCCAGAACTGAAGAATACAATAACCAAACAAAAATTGCACTAGAGGGGCACCTGGGTGGCTCAGTCGGCTAAGCGTTCAACTTTGGCTCAGGTCATGATCTCATGCTTCATGAGTTTGAGCCCCACATCGGGCTCTGTGCTGACAGCTCAGAGCCTGGAACCTGATTTGGATTCTGTGTCTCCCTCTCTCTCTGCCCCTGCCCTGCTCGTGCTCTGTCTCTGTCTCTCTAAAATAAATTAAAAAAAAAAATTTTTTTTTAATGCACTAGAGGATTTCAACAGCAGACTGGATAAAGCAGAAGGACAGATCAGCAAGCTGGAAGACAAACCAAAGGAAATCGCCCAGACAGAGTAACAGAAAGTATAAGAATTTATATTTATTTATTCATTTATTTATTTTAATGTTTGTTTATATTTGAGAGAGAGAGAGAGAGACAGAGTGCAAGTGGGGAAGGGGCAGAGAGAGAGGAAGACACAGAATCCAAAGCAGGCTCCAGGCTCTGAGCTCTCAGCACAGAGCCCGTCATAAGGCTTGAACTCACAAGCCGTGAGATGATGACCTAAGCTGAAGCCGGACACTTAACCGACTGAGCCACCCAGATGCCCCATAAGTAAAAAAATTGTTTAAAGTGGAGATAGCTTAAGGAACCTGTGGGACAACATCAAGTGAAATAATATTCACATTATAGAGATTCCATACAGAAAAGAGTGAGAGAGAAAGGGTCAGAAAATTTATTTGAGGAAATAATGGCTGAAAACTTCCCTAATCAGGTCCAGGAATCCCAGAGTGTCTTAAAAAAAAAAAAAAAAAAAAAAAAAAAAAAAAACCCAAGAGAATCTACACCAAAACACATAATTAAAATGGCCAAACTTAAAGGAAATAACCTAAAAGCAGCAAGAAAAGACAACTTTATAGATATAAGGGAAACCCCATATGGCTATCAGATTTCTCAAAGACAACTTTATAGATATAAGGGAAACCCCATATGGCTATCAGATTTCTCAGCACAAACTTTGCAGGCCAAAAGAGAGTGGCATAACATATTCAAAATGCTGAAAGGAAAAAGCTTCCAACTGAGAATTCTCCACTAGCAAGGTTATCATTCAGAATCGAAGGAGAGATTAGGAGTTTTCCATATAAGCAAGAACTGAAGGAGTTCACCACTAAAATGGCCTGAGAGGAAATGTTCAAGGAAATTCTTTGAGCTGGAAAGAACTAGCACTAATTAACAACAACAGCAACAACAAACCACCTAAATATCTAAAGGTAAATATATAGTAAAGGTAGAGAATCAGTCACTTATAAAGCAAGTATGAAGGTTACAAGAAAAAAACTGGTAAAATTAACTAAAACTACAATAATTAGTTAAGAGATGCATAAAGTGAAAAGATGTTAAATGTGACATCAAACACATAACACATGGTAGGGGGAGTAAGTACATAGAATTTTGGAATGTGTTCAGATTTAAGTTGCTGTCAACTAAAAATACACGGTTATATACATAGGATAAAATATGTGAACCTCACAGTAACCACAAAACAAAAACTAAAGATAAAGCAAAATGTAAATACACAATAGAAAATGAGAAAGGAATCTAAACGAAACACTGAAGAAAGTCATCAAACCACAAGGGAAGAAATAAAGAGGAGGAACAGGCGAACTATAATAAAAGCCAGGAAACAATTAACAAAGTGTCAGGAAGTACACACTTATCGATAATTACTTTAAATGTAAATGAACTAAACTCTCTGATCAAAAGACAGAGTGGCTGAGTGGATTAGTAAAAGAAGACACATCGACATAGTGCCTATAAGAGACTGACTTCAGAAGCGAGGACACAAACAGACTGAAAGTGAAGGGATGGAGAAAGATATTCCATGCAAATGGAAATGAAAAAAAAAAACCATAACAGGAATGGCTGAGTCAGTTAAGCATCTGACTCTTGATTTCAGCAAGGTGATAATCTCATGGTTCGTGAGTTTGAGACTCACATCGGGCTCCAGGCTTACAGTGTGGAGCCTGCTTGGGATTCTCTCTCTTTCCTTCTCTCTCTGCCCCTTTCCCACTCATGCTCTGTCTTTCTCAAAATAAAGAAACTTTAAATAAAGAAAAATAAAATGACTAAAATATTTTAAAAGAAAGACTACAATAAAAGACAAAGAGGGAAATTAAATAATGATAAAGGGGTCAATCTGGCAAAAAAGATATAAGATTTATAAACATATATACGCCCAAAATAGGAGCACCAAAACATATAAAGCAAATATTAATGGACCTAAAAGGAGAAATTGACAATGATACAATAATAGTAGGGGACTTAAACACCCCCACTTACATCAATGAATAGATTAATAAGGAAAGATCAACCTTAAACAACACATTAGACCAAATGGACTTAATAGACATATATGGAACATTCCATCCAAATGCAGCAATTTACACATTTTCCTCAAGTACAAATGGAATATTCTCTATGATAGACCACATGTTAGATGACAAAACAAGTCTCAATAAATTGAAGAAGACTGAAATTTTATAAAGTATCTTCTCCAAACACAATGGTATGAAACTAAAAATAAGTTACAAGAAGAGCGCTAGAAAAACCACAAAAATATGGAGATTAAACAACATGCTACTGAACAACAAGTGGGCCATTGAAGAAATCAAAGAAGAAATAAAAATATAGAGAGAGACAAAGAAAAACAGATATACCAAAATCTGTGGGATGCAGCAGAAGTGGTTCTAAGAGGGAAGTTCATAGCAACATAGGCCTAAATTAAGAAAAAAGGAAAATCTCAAATAAACAATCGAACTTCTTATACCTTAAGGAACTAGAAAAGACAAAGCCCAAATTTAGTAGAAGGAAAGAAATAAAAAGCAAAAATAAATAAAGTAGATACTAAAAACAAAACAAAACAAAAAACAGATCAATGAAACTAAAAGCTAGTTCTTTAAAAATATAAACGAAATTGACAAACCTTAGCTGGACTAAGAAAAAAAGAGGGCTCAAACAAAATCAGAAATTATAGAGGAAAAGCTACAACTGATACCACAGAAAGACAAAGGATTATCATAATTATATGCCAACAAACTGAGCAACCTAGAAGAAATGGATAAATTCCTGGAAACACACAGTATTCCAAAACTAAATCATGAAGTAATAGAAAATCTGAAAAGATTTGATTACTAGTAAGAGTAAGTAAGTGAGGGGTAATAAAGAGCTCAGTAATAAAAATCTCCCAACAACCAAAAGTCTTGGTTCACTGGTGAATTCTACCCAACATTCAAAGCCTTAATATACATCATTTTCAAATTCTTCCAAAAACTGAAGAGAAGGAAATGCTTCCAAAGTCATTTTATGAGGTCGGCATTACCCTGATAGCAAAACCAGACAAGGACACCACACACACACAAAAGAGAAGTACAGGCTAATATCCTTAATGAACAGATGCAAAAATACTCAAAAATAACAGTAAACTGAATTCAACAATACATTTAGAGAATCATATATTGTGATCAAGTGGGATTTATTCCAGGGATTTTAAGGGTGGTTCAACATCTGCAAATCAATCAATATAATATACATTAACAAAATGAAGGATTAAAATCGTATGATCATCTCAATAGATACAGAAGGAGCACTTTGACAAAATTCAACATCCATTTACAATAACCGCCCCCCCTCAAGTTGCTATAGAGAAAACATACCTCAACATAATAAAGGCTGTGTGTGACAAACCCACAGCTAACATTGTACTCAATGGTGAAAAGCTGAAAGCTTTGCCTCTAAGATCAGGAATAAGACAACAATCCCAGTCTTGTCACTTTTATTCAACACAATACTGGAAGATGTAGTCACAGAAATTAGGCAAGGAGAAGAAATAAAAGGCATCTATATTGGAAAGGAATAAGTAAAGCTGTTACTATTTGCAGATGACATGATACTTAATACAATAAAACCCTAAAGACTCCTTTTATTAGAACTAATAAATGAATTCAGTAAAGTTGCAGGAGAGAAAATCAACTTACAGAAATCAGTAGCATTTCTATACACTTATAATGATAAATTATCAGAAAGAGAAATTAAGAAAACAATCCCACTTACAACTATATCAAAAAGAATAAAATACCTAGTAATCAATTTAACCAAGGAGGTAAAAGACCTATACACTGAAAATTATGAGATACTGATGAAGGAAATTGAAGATGACACAAATAATTGGAAAGATATTCTGTGCTCATGGATTGGAAGAATATTGTTAAAATGTCCATACTACAATTCAATGTGGTTCCTATAAAAATTCCAATGGCATTTTTCACAGAAGTTGAACAAATAATTCTAAAATTTGTAGGAAACCACAAAAGATCTAAATACCCAAAGCAATCTGGAGAAAGAACAAAGCTGGAGGTATCCTGCTCTCTGACTTCAAGCTATATTACAAAGCTATAGTAATCAAAACAGTATGGTAGTGGCATAAAAACTGATACACAGATCAATGGAACAGAATTGAGAGCCCAGAAATAAACCCACACATATACAGACAATTAATTTACAATAAAGAAGCCAAAAATACACAATGGAAAAAAGATGTTCTCTTCAATAAATGGTGCTGGGAAAACTGGACATTCACATACAAAAGAATGAAACTAGACCATTGTCTTACACTATATACAAAAATGAACTCAAAATGGATTAAAGAATGTAAGATTTGAAAACATAAAATTCCTAAAAGAAAACATATATGGTGAGCCCCTTGACATCAGTCTTACTGATATTTTTATGGATCTGACCCTAAAGGTGAAAGGGGAAAAAAAAAGCAAAAATAAATAAATTGGACTACATCAAACTAAAAAACTTCTGCAATGTAAAGGAAACCATCTTCAAAACAAAAATGCAACCTCCTGAATAGAATAAGATATTGGCAAATTACATACTCAATAAGGGGTTAATATCCAAAATGTATAAAGAACTCATACAAGTTAACAACAAAAAAAGCCCAACAACCCAATTTAAAAATGGGCAGAAGATCTAAAGAGACATTTTTCCAAAGAAGACATCAGATGGCCAAGTTATTCAGAAGGTGTTCAGAATCACTAAATTTAGGGAAATACAAATCAAAACCATAATATCACCTCACACTGGTTAGATCGGCTATCATCAAAACGACAAGAAATAGGGGCACCTGGGTGGCTCAGTTGGCTAAGTGTCTGACTTCGGCTCAGGTCATGATCTGGCAGTTTGTGAGTTTGAACCCCACATGTGGCTCTCTGCTGTCAGCGCAGAGCCCTCTTGGGATCCTCTGTCCCCCCTCTCTCTGCCCCTCTCCTGCTCACTCTCTCTCAAAAATAAACATTTAAATAAATAAAATAAAATGAAATGAAATAAAATACAAAAGGCATTTAGGGGTGCCTCAGTGGTTCAGTCAGCATCCAACTCTTAATCTCGGTTCAGGTCATGATCTCCCAGTTCACGAGATTGAGCCCCATATTGGGCTCTGCACTAACAGCACAGAGCCTGCTTGGGACTCTCTCTCTCCCTCTCTCTCTCTCTGCCCACACTCTCTAAACAAACAAATAAACAAACAAACAAACAAACATTCTTTTAAAAGGCACTTATATTTTCTGATTGTAAAAGTGCAACAGGCAAATTATAGACATTTGGGGGAAACGCACAATGAAAGTACATTCCATCATTTGCAGAAAATATTTCCTTGCTATCATCTTTATAGACACAAAATACACACAACCGGGGACCATGTTGTACACGTTTGCTTTCTGAAATATACATTTTGCTTTCTGAAATATATTAAGCACATTTTCCCACATCATTAAATAATCTTCAAAACCATGAAAAAGAAGGCCCTGAGATCGGAGATCCAATTTGACTTAAACCTTACCCAAACGCTATCTTGTCTCTTTGGATCACTCTTCTTTTGTCTTTCAGGGTTATCAGAAAAATCATAGTGCCATCAAAAAGGGAAGGTATCTATTGCTCCTTGCAGCAATGTGAACATAATACATACATGAGCTCTAGATAGTCTAGTGACACAACATTAAGCTTTGTCATCAGTGTGCAAAAGCTGACTAGTTTGCAAAAATAGAATAAAATGCAGTTTTGCAGTGTCATGTGGCTTTTACCCCAGTTAGAGAAATCATTAACTCAGGCACTCTGCTCTACAGGGGGTTTGACTAACCTTACCAACTTAGCCAGGCAGCAAAAGAGGAGGCTGTGGCAGCCATCTTCTCTGAAGGAACAAAGCAAAGAGAAATAATCTGGTGCAGAGTTCCAGGCACGACGTGCTCCGGTCCGGCTGTTGGTTCTCTGACTAAACATGGCTTCCCTCTGATCATTAAGGGGAAAAAACATCTTCAAGAAAGGATTTTAAGTGACTGTAAAGAAAAGCCCAACCAAAATATCCCTTTTCCCTCCTCAAGTGGGAAACTTTGGGGGGTGGGGGGGTGTTCAGTAGGCTGTTGACTTATCTACTACAAAATGTCGAAAAATGAGCTAAGGAAAGTTTAAATGTTTTATCTGTTCCCAGAATGAACTTTCCCTGCTCATGGCCGGCAGCAATTTCTGGGTCCACGGGCACCTTCTTTGGCAGCTGCAAAGAATAATGCGGCTCCCTTCGTGATGCGAGCTTACTCCGCCAGCAGGGGGCGAGCGGAAACAGTCCCCTCCCCACTCCCCGCCCGAGGACTTCAAAGAAGTCCCATATCTAGTGCGCACATCCCGTTTGTGGCCGCCCGGATTCACCTACCAGAAGGGAACTAGGGTGAAACTGCCTCAGATACTTAGCGCAGCTCTCCACAGCTTCACAAATTAAGCATAAACTCCATGTTCTTCAAGATTGGCTCCAGATGACTGTTTCAGTCAAAGTGGATGGTTTATGTTGGTTCTTGTTGGGGAAGTGCAAAGGCAGACCCAGTATATTGCAAGAGTCTGGGTAGTGGGGACAGTGACAGTTTAGTTTAGCAACCACACTTTCTCCATCCAACTTCGCTCTTAAAAAGTCTATTGCTTTTGAGGGAGGACCCCATGCGAAGAAGCAAAGAAAGCCAGCGTTGGCCAAGAAATATAAAACCCCAAAATGGCTTTCTCTGGTATTCAAATTTAGGCAATTATTTGCAGCTCTTCTCTGCACTCATCCCTGGGTCTTGTTATCACCTGGAAAGAAACTAGAATACTTTCAGAACTGCCACACTTTTCAACTACCATCAGATAAAAGTCATAGTTTAAAAATCCTCATCTGATTTCATTTCACCAAATGGTTAATATTTTTCTACTTCCTGTTAACAAAATATCAAATGCTAGGCTAGCTGCTGGGCTAATCATATTTAGTGGTATAAACATTTCTTTTTCATCAGCTATATAGGAAATGTTTGAAGACAAAAGTGGCTCCCCTATAGCTTCCCGACCTGCATAGGAAACTCTAAGTGTAAGTCAGGGTATTTGTACGTGTCCCATGCTGTGTCTGGAATATGGTGCTTTGCAAATAAATCTAAATTAGAATAAAATAAAATAATAAAACATTAGAATAAAATATGAGAGAATATTTGTATAACCTCAGGGGTGTGGCAGTCTTCTTAAGCAAGATGAGAAACCCAGAAAAAGTAAAGGAAAACAACAGAGGGGTGACTGGGTGGCTCAGTCAGTTAAGTGTCTGACTTCGGCTTAGGTCATGATCTCACGGTCCGTGAGTTCGAGCCCCAAGTTGGGCTCTGTGGTGTCAGTTCTGAGCCTAGAGCCTGCTTTGGGTTCTGTGTCTCCCTCTCTTCTCTGCCCCTTCCCCCATTCATGCTCTGTCGCTCAAAAAATGAATAAACATAAAAAAAAAAAAAAAGGAAAACAATAGACATGTTCAACTACATAAAAATTAATACTTTTTTTGCAAGGCAAAAGAAACCATAACCAAAGTGAAAAGGTGAAGAAAAATGTTTGCAATAAAAATGATGGAAAATGGTAAATATCTTAATAAACTAAGCCTTCAACAAATTAATAAATAAGAGACAACACAATAAAAATGAGCCAGTGTTATGAAAAGGCAATTCATAAAAGAGGAAATAGGTGAAAGTGCTCAGTTTCCTTGAGAGTCATGAAAATGCAGGAATATAAATAGATGCATGAAAAGTATAAAAATACCCAATTTATGAGGGACTATCTTAGAGCCCAGGGACCTAAGGGAGGTTAACAAGCTTGGGATTGGAAGTCAAAATGGCTTTCAACTTTTTTTTTTTAATGTTTATTTATATTTGAGACAGAGAGAGACAGAGCATGAGCAGGGGAGGGGCAGAGAGAGGGGGAGACACAGAATCCGAAGCAGGCTCCAGGCTCTGAGCTGTCAGCACAGAGCCTGACACAGGGCTGGAACTCACGAACCGTAAGATCATGACCGGAGCAGAAGTCAGACGCTTAACCGACTGAGCCACCCAGGTGCCCCAACATGGCTTTCAACTTTAACTGTAATGCTGTATTTCTTCTCCTAAAATATATTAGGATTTATGGGGAATGTGGCAAAATGATAACCATTAACCAAACTGAGTTGTGTCTTTTGGTTAACATGTAAGTGCATTTCTGTTGAGTATATGCCCAAGAGTAGAATTATAAGGTCATAGGCTACACGTCGGTCTAGCAATGTTCTCTTTCTTAATCTGGGTGTTGGCTATAGGGGTGTGCTCAAGTTTATGAAAATTCACTGAGATATATACATTTATGATATGTGCATTTCAATAAAAAATTAAACAATAACAAAAAGTATAAGGCAACAACACTTCACAACCACCAGCATGGCTAAAATAAAACAGTAGAAAATACCAAGTTCTGACAGGGATGTATAGCAACTGGGTTGCTCATGTATTACAAGTGGAAATATACCTCTATACAATCCCTTTGCAAAAGTGACATATTCTACAAACAGTGAAAATGTGTGTACTCCATGATCGGACAATTCCAGTCATAGGTAGACCTACTTAGCAGAAATTTCTCTATATGGTTACCAAAAGACAAGTGTTAAGACTTATGAGATGCCACTTTTTCAATATATTTTTAACAACGTTATTTGCGAGAACTTTGGCATTTAAAAACTGTATATATTTAAGATGTGCAACTTGATGTTTTGATATATTGTGATACCATTCTTAAACCATCAGATGGGGAGGGGAGAAATTACAGAACATCAAAGATACGAACTTCAGACAAATTTATATATAGTATTAACTTGGTGGGATATCCCTGAGAAGTTAAGTGAAGAAAGCAAGTTGTATATAAACTGACCTCATTTTTGTAAGGATAAAATCAAAGACAAAACCCTTTTTATTTGCATGTATGCTTGTAAGAGCAAGAGACTATGAGTAAGGTAATCAAATCAAAATTTTAATATAGAAGGGAAAGATTAAATGGGGAATGAGGAGACAGGTGATTAGCTTTTTCTTTAGTTATGTCTGTATTGCCTGACTTGCTAAACCTAGAATTTTTTTAAGTTTATTCATTTTTTGGGGCGTCTGGGTGGCTCAGTCGGTTGAGCGTCTGCCTTCAGTCATGATCTTGCGGTTTGTGGGTTTGAGCCCCGTGTCGGGCTCTGTGCTGACAGCTCAGAGCCTGGAGCCTGCCTCGGATTCTATGTCTCCCTCTCTCTCTGCTCCTCCCCTGCTCACACTCTGTCTCTTTCTGTCTTTCAATAATAAATAAACATTAAAAAAATTTTTAAAAAGTTTACTCATTTATTTTTGAGAGAGAGTTGACATAGCAGGGGAGGGGCAGGGAGACAGAGAGACAGAGAATCCCAAGCAATCTGTGCTAACAGCACAGAGCCCAATACAGGACAACCCACAGACTATGAGATCATGACCTGAACCGAAATCAAGAGTCAGACACTTAACCAGCTGGGCCACCTAGGTGCCCCAAGAATTGTTTTGAAGTAATTATTTTTGAGATAATTCACATACAATAAAATTTGCCATTTTAAAGCATATAATTCAGTAATTTTTAGTATGTTCACAAAGTTGCACAAGCATTGCCACTACCTAAGAACATTTTAATCATTTCCCTCCCTACTCTTGTAAAAAACAGGTACCCATTAGTAGTCATTCCCCGTTCCTCCTGCCTCCCAGCCTCTGGCAACCACTAATCTACTTTCTGTCTCTAAGGATTGCTTATTATGCACATTTCATTTAAGTGGAATCATGTAATATGCATGTGACTTTTTGTGTCTGGCTTCTTTCCCTTGGCATGTCTCTGAGATTCAACCATGTTATAGCATGTATCAATGGTTCATTCCTTTTTATGGCTGAATAATATTCCATTTCATGGATATAGAACGTTTTAATTATCTGTTCATCAGGTATTGAATGGATACTCCAGAATAATCTTATTTTAAGGTCTTCCGAATAGCAAACTTAATTCCATCTGCAACCTTAATTCCCCTTTACCTTCTAAAGCTAATATAGTCACAGGTTCTGGGGACTAGGATGTGGACATCTTTTCTCTGGGGTTGGGGGGGCGGGGATTATTCTGTCTACCAAATTCCTCATCACAAACTTTGGATCAGAACACAAAAAAATTTTTTTGAGAGAGAGGGGGCACAAGTGAGTGAGGGAGCGGAGAAAGAGAGAATCCCAGGAGGGGCAGATGGAGAGAAAGAAGTGGGGCTCACCCAAAGTGGGGCTCAAGCTCACCTCATGTGGGACTTGAACTCACGAACGATGAGATCATAACCTGAGCTGAAGTGAGATGCTTCACCACTGAGCATCTGGGTTCAATCATTGAACCAGCATAAACTGCAGGCATTGTGCTAAGGGTCAGGAACATGGCTCCGAACAAGGCACAGAACCCTTAATGCAAGCAACCTCCCCGCCAGGTCCTCCCCTGGTTGGGTGCTGCCACTCAGGGAAAGGGTGGGGCTGAGAAGCCCATGCCCCCTCTCCTCCACACCCCCACTAACAGCACCCCTGCCCAGTCCTCTTCAGTTTTCAGTGTCTCCCCGACCCTCCACCTTCATCACACAAAGCGTGGCTTCTCCTCTTCTCCCATCTCCCCTCCCCCAACTACTAGCATAATCCTCAAGCCGTAATAATCCCAAACAGTCCACTTCCCAGGTTGGATTTTTCAAGTAACGACGTCAGGGCGAGGCAGGAGTGATATGTGGACCTGGAGGAAGCAAGGATAGGCGGGGTACAGTGGGAAGGAGGAGCAAGAACCCTCCAGTTCCTGTCTTCTTCAAAGCGCAGTGTGGTCAAGTGGTTAGAATCCCAGTGTCTGAAGGTCCTTGTTGCCTGGGTTCGAGCCCAGATTTTCCCCTTACCACTGGGGCCATCTCGGACACTGCTCTTTAACCTCTCAGTTCCCATTTCCCCATCCATACCACAGAAGAATAGTTATTTGTAAGGTTTTATTTCCTAAGGTTGTCTTCATCATATGGATAGAGCACACAGAGCAGCACCTCAAACACAACAAATGCTCTGTGTGTTAGCTAAACGCATGGTTTGGGGAGCCCTGTGCCACCATGACACCAAGGCAGGCCTGCCCGCTTCTGTCTGTTCTCCTCTGCAGCTCGTGCGTGTACCTCTCAGGCAAAACTCAACATACGCCATATCCCAGGACTAACAGCAACTCCTAGGGACAACAGCCTAAATTCATTTTAAGTAGAAAAAGAAGGTTTGGGGACACCTGGGTAGCCCAGTCCATTAAGCGTCTGACTCTTGATTTCACCTCAGGTCATGATCTCACAGTTCGTGAGTTCAAGCCCCCCATTGGGCTCTGTGCTGACAGTGTGGAGCCTGCTTGGGATTCTCTGCCTCCCTCACTCTCTGCCCCTCCCCCCCACCCCTCTCTTTGTTTCTCTCTCAAAAACAAGTAAACATTAAAAAAAAAAAAGAGAGAGAGAGAGAGAGAGTAAATAGAAAGTTTGTGTCCAAGAGACAAATCTGCAAAGGTTTCTGTGACCCCCTGGCAGATGACCTCCAAGATTATCATGCCCAGTGATTTTATTCCAACTTCCTGCTTCTAGATTTGGCCCAGGGGCCTACTTCTGCCTGACAAAGCCCATTTCAGTGCCTTTCCAACAAGAAACATCCTTTGGCAACCCTCCTAGAATGTGCAAGCAGCTCATTTTAAAATAGAATCCCTTTTTTTCTTTGGTTCTTCTACATTTAGTATACAGCGTACTAAGTGGAAAATAGTCATCAGAGTGCTTCCTCCCATTTTCTGCTCTTCTCTCTGCCCTACTCTTTTCTTCTGGGTCTCCCTTTCCTTCCCCTTTTATCTTCTCTGTTCTCTGTTTCCTCGAATTTCTCTTTATGGCTGCTGTTGTCCTGGACTTGGTATTGTTCTCAACCAGACAGACTCAAGTCTAGGAAATAGTTCTTCTTTTCTGAATTCAGTGCTTGGCTTAAAAGGGAGAGTGGAGAGTTTCTTGGGTGAAGACTGAAAGCTGGAGAGAGAAGCAACAGAGTGCAGAGAAGAGACATCCTGAGCTGATGAGTTTATTTCCGGAGCAGTCTGTTCTCCAGCTTCCCGAGAGTGGTCAGACTTACTTTCTCTTAGACTCAGAATCAAATGCGTGTTGAACCCAAGCATTCCCTGGTCTTCAATCCAGTGTCTTTTATCTCTGGGTTTCAGGCTGTAGATGACATCAACTATTTTTATTGTTTATTGTTAAGTGCCTTTCTACTCTTGAATTGATGTCTGATTTATTTTGTTGGTTGTTATTTCCTGAGTCGTGAAGGGAGAGGTTCCAGCGTCCAGGAAGCCCAAGAATGGATGAGATTTGCCTGAACGCTTAGCAACCTCTCTCTAAAACTGAAGTTTTTCAGAGCTATGCCCAAGGCTCAGGTCCTGGGACAGAGTTTGCTCTTAACCTACAGATACCCTATTTATCTCAGCTGTTATTAGACTATGAACAATATTTCAAGGAAAAGAAAATATTTTAGTGTTTAACCACAGTTTATTTAGTGTAAGTAGATGTGAATAGCACCTTTAAAAAACAAAGGGTTAGAGGCACCTGGTTGGCTCAGTAGGTTAAGCGTCCGACTTCAGCCCAGGTCATGATCTCATGGTTTGTGAGTTCAAGCCCCACATCGGGCTCTGTGCTACAGCTCAGATCCTGGAGTCTACTTCGGATCTGTGTCTCCTTCTCTCTCTGCCCTTCCCCTGCTTGCACTCTGTCTGTCTCTCTCTCTCAAAAATAAATAAAACATTAAAAAATTATAAAAAAACAAAGCATTAGCTGTGTAATCAGAACAAAAAATCAAGTTGTCATTCAACTTCTTTTTTTTCTAAATTAATCTCTGAATTTGATTGATTGGTTTGTTTTAGTTCTGCAAACTGATTTTTTTTTTTTAACCAATTCAGGCAGCAATGTTGAGACTTCGCTTCTCCACCGTGTAGAGAAGAAGTAATTTTCCTTTTACTATTCTGAGCTCTTGGCTGAGACCTCTATAATAAATGATAGATTAATGTAATGAAAGAAAAGCAAACAGAAGTTGATTAACATGCATACCTCAGTATACATGGGAGATACCAGGAAAAAAATGAGTAACTCCCTGCAGTGGCTTAGAATTCAGGATTAAATATGATCTTAATAGCGAAAGGGGAGGAAGAATGTAGGTCTCTTAGGAGAGAGTAAATGATTTTCAGGAAAAATGAATGGGCCCCTAGAAGAACAGATGAGAGGTATGATAGTGTGTGACAAAGTCTGTCTGGGTGTGGTGTGGATTTCTAGTCTCCTCTCCAGTGATAAAAGTGATAAAAGTCAAACTTCCCGGGGCAATGAAAATCCCGGGGAGGGGATTTTTGACAATTGAGTTCCTTTTGGAGGATCAGTCTTTAGGCAAATGAGGGGAGTCCAGAGAAAGCCTTTCCCTGCATTATTTAAAAAAAAAAAAATAAGTTTTTCCATCACCTTCAGCTCAAAATAATCAATATACTAAAGTGGCATATTTTGGAGGGGCATATTCTGCTACCTTTCAATCCTTTATGGAGTCTATGACCCAGGGCTTAGTAGGTTGCTCATTTAAAAACAATCCAAAGGAGTTATTGGATTCCTTTCATAATTAGTAGAAGGAAATTGTCAGTTTCACAAGCGAAAAGGAGAAACCTGAAGTTAATACAATAGCTTTTGTATCTGCCTCTTTACATTTTGGTAAATGTAAGCAATCAGAAGAGAATGTCTGCCAGCACTAGACTACTCTCTTGGTTTTTGTTTTTGTTTTTGTTTTTTGGGGGATTTTTTTGGCTTTTTAAGGATTTTTCTTTTTTTTCTTTTTTCTATTCTTTTCTTTTTTAATTTATTTTTATTTTTAAATTAATTAATGAATTAATATTTAAATTTACATCCAGGTTAGTTAGCATATAGTACAACAATGATTTCAAGAGTAGATTCCTTACTGCCCCTTACCCATTTAGCCCATCCCCCACTCCAACAACCTCTCCAGCAACCCTCTGTTTGTTCTCCATATTTAAGAGTCTCTTATGTTTTGTCCCCCCTCCCTGTTTTTATATTATTTTTGCTTCCCTTCCCTTATGTTCATCTGTTTTGTATCTTAAATTTCTCATATGAGTAAAGTCATATGATATTTGTCTTTCTATGACTAATTTCACTTAGCATAATACCCTCTAGTTCCATCCATGTAGTTGCAGATGGAAAGACTTCATTCTTTTTTGATTGCCGAGTAATACTCCATTGTATATATATACCACCTTTTCTTTATCCATTCATCCATCGATGGACATTTGGGATCTTTCCATACTTTAGCTATTGTTGATAGTGCTGCTATAAACATGGGGGTGCATGTATCCCTTCGAAACAGCACACCTGTATCCCTTGGATAAATACCTTAGTAGTGCAATTGCTGGGTATAGGGTAGTTCTATTTTTAATTTTTTGAGGAATCTCCATACTGTTTTCCAGAGTGGCTGCACCAGTTTGCATTCCCACCAGCAGTGCAAAAGAGATCCTCTTTCTCCACATCTTTGCCAACATCTGTTGTTGCCTGAGTTGTTAATGTGAGCCATTCTGACAAGTGTGAGGTGGTATCTCATTGTGGTTTTGATTTGTATTTCCCTGATGGTGAGTGATGTTGAGCAGTTTTTCATGTGTCAGTTGGCCATCTGGATATCTTTTTGGGCGAAGTGTCTATTCATGTCTTTTGCCCATTTCTTCACTGGATTATTTGTTTTTTGGGTGTTGAGTTTGATAAGTTTTTTGTAGATTTTGGATACTAACCCTTTATCTGATATGTCATTTGCAAATATATTCTCCCATTGAGTCGCTTTTAGTTTTGCTGATTGTTTCCTTCGCTGTGCAGTAGCTTTTTTATTTTGATAAGATCCCAATAGTTCATTTTTTGATTTTGTTTCTCTTACCTCTGGAGACATGTTGAGTAAGAAGTTGCTGCAGCCAGCTGTAGTAATTTCTTACTTGACACATCCCCAAAGGCAAGGGAATTAAAAGCAAAAATGAACTACTGGGACCTTATGAAGATAAAAAGCTTCTGCACAGCAAAGGAAACAGCCAACAAAACTAAAAGGCAACCAACGGAATGGGAAAAGATATTTGCAAATGACATATCAGACAAAGAGCTAGTATCCAAAATCTATAAAGAGCTCACCAAACTCCACACCCAAAAAACAAATAACTCAGTGAAGAAATGGGCAGAAAACATGAATAGACACTTCTCTAAAGAAGACATCCGGATGGCCAACAGGCACATGAAAAGATGCTCAACGTCGTTCCTCATCAGGGAAATACAAATCAAAACCACACTCAGATATCACCTCACGCCAGTCAGAGTGGCCAAAATGAACAAATCAGGAGACTATAGATGCTGGAAAGGATGTGGAGAAACGGGAAACCTCTTGCACTGTTGGTGGGAATGCAAATTGGTGCAGCCACTCTGGAAAACAGTGTGGAGGTTCCTCAGAAAATTAAAAATAGACCTACCCTATGACCCAGCAATAGCACTGCTAGGAATTTACCCAAGGGATACAGGAGTACTGATGCATAGGGGCACTTGTACCCCAATGTTTATAGCAGCACTCTCAACAATAGCCAAATTATGGAAAGAGCCTAAATGTCCATCAACTGATGAATGGATAAAGAAATTGTGGTTTATATACACAATGGAGTACTACGTGGTAATGAGAAAGAATGAAATATGTCCCTTTGTAGCAACATGGATGGAACTGGAAAGTGTTATGCTAAGTGAAATAAGCCATACAGAGAAAGACAGATACCATATGGTTTCACTCTTATGTGGATCCTGAGAAACTTAACAGAAACCCACGGGGGAGGGGAAGGAAATAAAAAAAAGAGGTTAGAGTGGAAGAGAGCCAAGGCATAAGAGACTCTTAAAAACTGAGAACAAACTGAGGGTTGATGGGGGGTGGGAGGGAGGGGAGAGTGGGTGATGGGTATCGAGGAGGGCACCTTTTGGGATGAGCACCGGGTGTTGTATGGAAACCAATTTGACAATAAACTTCATATATTGAAAAAAAAAAAAGTTGCTGTGGCCAAGGTCAAAGAGGTTTTTGCTTGCTTTCTCCTCAAGGATTTTGATGGCTTCCTGTCTTACATTTAGGTCTTTCATCCATTTTGAGTTTATTTTTTTTGTATGGTGTAACAAAGTGTATATGGTTCATTTTTCTGCATGTCGCTGTCCAGTTTTCCCAGCACCATTTGCTGAAGAGACTGTCTTTATTCCATTGAATATTCTTTTCTGCTTTGTCAAAGATTAGTTGGCCATACATTTGTGGGTCCATTTCTGGGTTTTCTATTCTGTTCCATTGATCTGAGTGTCTGTTTTTGTGTCAAGGATTTTTATTTTTTTTAATGTTTATTTATTTTGAGAGAGAGAGAGAGAGGCAGAGAGAGGGCGAGGGGCAGAGAGAGAGGGAGACAGAAGATCTCAAGCAGGCTCCATGCTGACAGCAGAGTGCTGCAGGGCTCAAACCCACAAACCCCTGACCTGAGCCAAGGTCAGATAATTAACTGACTAAACCACCCAGGCACCCCTCTCTTGGTTTTGTCTCTCTCAGTGATTGTTCCATCTAGGTTCTTCCTCTTCTCCTAGAACTCTTACCCTTGGTATGCCCCAAGGCATCTTCCTTGGCTCCTTCACTATCTGTATTCACTCCCCTGTTATCTTATTCAGTCTTGTGACTTAATATTCCTGTCAGGAATGCAAGAATGTTCAGAAATGAAGCAACCAGATGCCTCCAGCTCTCAAATGGCTTGTTTAAACAAACAAAATAAAAACAGATCTAAATAGAAAAATATAGATTTAAAACGGAAAGATGTTAATACTTATTGAAGGGAGGTAGAAGGTATATGTACTAGATATATGTACATTTCTGTACATGTTAGAAGAATAGAAATAAGTAAATTAGTATCTATACTCACTCTCAAATTATGTCTCCTGCCCAGACCTCTCTACTGAACTCCAGACTCACATATCTAGTTGTCCTCTGGCTTCTCCATTTGGATGTCAAAGTAATATATCCACCCTGAACTGATCTGCCCTCCTCCCTGAAAGCCTGCTCCATCAGCAGCTTCCACACCTCAGTTGATGACAACTCCATTTTTTTGTGGTTGTTCAGGCCAAAAACCTTGGAGATATATTGACTCTTGTCTTTCTCTCCCAGACCACATCCAGTCCATCAGGAAATCCTGTTGGTTCTGTCTGCAGAGCATGCCCAGAAAGTGGTCACTTTCACCACCACCACTCTGTCTCCTGGTCTAAACCACTCCCAGCCCACCCTTGGACCATTGCAGTAGACTCCCAATTGATCTCCCTGTTTCTGCCGGGTCCTCTTCAGTCTGTTGTCAACTATGAAGCCAGAGAGACTCTTTTTTTTTTTTTTTTACATTTAAATTTAAAATTTTTGTTTAATTTATTTTTTAAATTTGCATCCAAGTTAGTTAGCATATAGTGCAACAATGATTTCAGGAGTAGATTCCTTAATGCCCCTTACCCACTTGGCCCATCCTCCCTCCCACAACCCCTCCAGCAACCCTGTTTGTTCTCCGTATTTAAGAGTCTCTTATGTTTTTGTCCCCCTCCCTGTTTTTATATTATTTTTGCTTCCCTTCCCTTATGTTCATCTGTTTTGTATCTTAAAGTCCTCATATGAGTGAAGTCATATGATATTTGTCTTTCTGTGACTGACTAATTTTGTTTAACATAATACCCTCCAGTTCCATCCACGTAGTTGCAAATGGCAAGATCTCATTCTGTTTGATTGCCAAGTAATACTCCATTGTATATATATACCACCTCTTCTTTATCCATTCATCCATCGATGGACATTTGGGCTCTTTCCATACTTTGGCTATTGCCGATAGTGCTGCTATAAACATTGGGGTGCATGTGCCCCTTCGAAACAGCATCCCTTTTTCCCTTCGATAATACCTAGTAGTGCAACTGCTGGGTTGTAGGGTAGTTCTACTTTTAATTTTTTGAGGAACCTCCATACTGTTTTCCAAAGTGGCTGCACCAGTTTGCATTCCCACCAGCAGTGCAAAAGAGATCCTCTTTCCAGAGAGACTCTTTTAAAATGATTTCAAATTGTATTCCTTCTCTACTCAAAAGCAGAGTCTCACCCAGAGTAAACAAGGAAGTAGTGGAAGCTGAAATTCTTCAACAGCCTCAGGCCCTCTGTAGTTTCCTTCTACTTCCCTCCTGCCCCACCCTGCTCCGGTCCCTCTGGCCTCCTTGCTGTTTCTGGAATAAGCCAAGATCCTCCTGCCTTCTTGGGACTCTATGCTGGTTCTTACCTCTTCCTGGAAGTCTCCTTCCCCAAATTTTTGCTCCTTTTCCAAGTCTTTGCTTATAGTTCCTTCTTAACAAAGCCTACTCTTGTAATTGAAGCCTGTTCCTCCACACGTGTTAGATCCATCTAACTTTGCTCTTATTCCCGGTAGCTCTCACTACCTTTTACACAACCTAATTTACTTAAATACTATATTTATCATCTGTCTCTCCCACTTGGACATCAGCTCAGTGAGGAGAAGGGTGGTTTGCTTGTTGTCAAATGCCCTGTGCCTAAAACACCATTTAGCCCAATATGGGGCCTGGCATGCAGTAAATATTTGCAGAATGAATGAATTGAGTGAATAGTCACACTCTGCATTGCTTGAGCAAAGAACCTAAAATGTGGCTTTATCAGGCCATAAATTAAACTTAAGTCAAAAGTCTTTTAAATCCAGAATCCCGAGCTCCACTTTCACTACAGCTTGGTCTTTATTTTCTGACTATGGTGGCACAAAGCTGTCTAAATGGCCTCTTCTATGAATGATTTCATTGATCTTTTTATTCTGTATGTAGCAATTCTTGGACTAACTATCAATTCAGCTGTTTCATTGATTTCACTTAGTACTTCCTCAAACTGAAATGACATTACTCAATATGTGAGCATGAGTGTGAATTGCAGTCAGAGTAGGAATAACCCCCACTTTGAACTGGCAGAATTTCAGCAAGTGCCCCATGGGATAGGAGGATGCACCTTTGATATCCATTTTCCTTAAAACTCCCCCCCCCCGCCCCCCGCAACATTCCGCATTCAGTAACGAGCTGGGTTCTTTCTAAGTGTTCTTAGTCCCTTGGGCCAGTGTAAAAAAATTCTTTTTGATAACATAATAGATTTCTCCCAACCTTTCTTGGCTGATTCCTTAATATAGCAGAAGCAGAGTTATCATTATACTCCCAGGGAGAGCTATTTATATAATTCAGCACCCTTCTTTCCTACAGTAACTCTGCTACTAAAAATAGTCTATTGTAGAAGGTTGCCCTGTTTTTTTGTTTTGTTTTGTTTTGTTTTTTAGCTTGACCATATTCATAGACTTATTAAGTGCCTTTCTTGGTTTCTCAAACTGAATCTCATAGTTTTAAATGCATAAAGTGGTGCTTGGGTGGCTCAGTCAGTTAAGCGTCTGACTCTTGATTTCGGTGTGGGTCGTGATCTCACACTGGTGATATTGAGCCCTGCTCCTCGCTGAGGGTGCGGCCTGCTTTGGATTCTTTCTCTCCTTCTCTCTCTGCCTTTCCCCCACTCACACGAGCTTTCTCTCTCTCCAAATGTATAAATAAACTTTAAAATATATTTAAATGAATGAAAACCCAGTGGTTATGGAATGGAGTAAGTTCATCTTATCCTTTATAGTCCATCTCTCCCCTTTCTATTAGGACACGACATTTGGTGAATTCAGAGGAAAACACAACTCAAATAAAGCACTAAGTGGAAATGAATTGTATGGAAGCAAGTTGAACAGGGGTTTAGAAAAAGGTCTGATCACTGAAAGGGAGGATGATAAAGCGAATGTGGCAAACTGTGTTTTGGAGACACTATCATTTTCTGCCTGGGCACTTGCTCACGTACTGCTAGGGACTTGCGGGCACACAGCAGGCCATTTGTAACTACTCTTTTGGACAGCCAGAGATTATGTCTTCTGATGTAATACAAGGAAGTACCAACATCACCTATGGCAGTCTAGCCAAAAACGTTTAATTGGAACATGTTAGGGCGCCTGGGTGGCTCGGTTGGTTAAGCGTCCGACTTCGGCTCAGGTCATGATCTCACGGTCCGTGGGTTCGAGCCCCGCGTCGGGCTCTGTGCTGACTGCTCAGAGCCTGAAGCCTGTTTCAGATTCTGTGTCTCCCTCTCTCTCTGCCCCTCCCCTGTTCACGCTCTGTCTCTCTCTGTCTCAAAAATAAATAAACGTTTAAAAAAAAAATTTTTAAAAAATAATTGGAACATGTTAAGTATTTCGATCTAATTTACAGTTCACAGGAAATAGAGGAGATAGAGAGAGGATCAAGCTAATATACATAAGCAAGCAATCAGGCAAACCGAGAAAGTGGGACAACCGGCCAAGTCTCTGCACTAAGTCAGTGTCATGCCTCAACACGACTGGGGTAGATTGAAAGAGATTTAAAGGCCCAAATAACCAGATGCAGTGGAAATCCTGGGCTGAGTCTTCTTGAATAAACCAAATGATAAAGACAGTTTGGGGTTTGCGAGTTAATTAAGATAAAATTTACTAAAATGGACAGAGAACATGTGCAACATAATCTAATTTTAGTTAATAATTACGAAGTTAGGATTTAGAATGTGCATTAAATGTGATGCCCTCTGGTTTTTATTTTTGCTTATTTGCATTTCAGGTTTTCCACTGCATATATACTACATCTGTAATAATAAGAGGTCATTTAAAACATGTTGGAAAGTACTTTTTTACTTCAATAGCCTAGACTGGCTCTATCTCACCTTGCTATGATTCCTTACCGTTTATTCACTATATAAAAAAATATTACCACACAGAAAGTCAATTGTTCAATTGGTTTAATTGCAAGAGGATTCAAGTTCATATATCACATTCCTAAGCTATTTATTCATTGATATTAAGGAGTGTTGCACCAAATGATGTTTAATAGTGTACAGACAGCTAATGCACAGCAATTGTTTGTACTTCACTCTGTGTTCTGGTGGCTTTGTCCACTGTTATGTATTTTGCAGCCAATAAACACCTGTTGGTAATTATATGTAGGAAAAGTTCAGTTAGAAGATTTGATCTCTCATTTCTGTAAGCACTACAGTTTGGAGACAAAGTTATGTGTTTCTGTCCTCATTTTCATTACATTCTGGGTACAAGCAGACGACCTAGTTACTGTTTCCTGATAATAAAGTAATTACATGTGGGCATTGGTGCTCCTATTTCTACTTCTAATATTCTACAGATCAAAAATGGCAACAGATTTGGAACTAGCATACTTGAATACCGGTCCCAGTTCAGGAACTAACCAGCTTCGTTTTTCACATATTTGAAGTGAAAAGGCAAGGCTAGATGAAACCTAGGGTTCCTCCTAGCTTCAAAATTCCATAATCCTAAGATATTGCTTTCTTATATTTTTTCCAGAATGAGATTCTCCATGCCAAAACAAGCAAACAAACAATAAAACCGCACATATATTGTCAGGCTTTAGCCAGTAGCCATTCGTATGAATGCCATCCCCTAATACGTACATGATGATTTCTTAAAGACAGTGAAACTAGAAGTTACTGTCGTTTTTTATATTTCCAGAGCAAATTAAAGTAGTAGTTTGCCTCTAGGTCTACTAATGATCCAGCGGATTCCAATATATATTCCAATATATCCAATGGGTAATAGATGCTCTGTTATCCATCATAAGGAAATACAAGTTCATAATTCAGGTTAGATGTTAACAAACCTAAGATACCTGTCTTTTATTTTCATGGGCTGTGGGGTCAGGCTATCCCGGGTTTAAATGACAGTTTTGACACTTTCTTTTTATTTTCCAAACCTTCCTTTGAGCTCGTCATTTTCATTTTTTAATTTTTAATTTCCAGGACCATTCTCTGGTTGTTTTCTTTTTTCCCAGTAGCATCCTGTTCTTGTATCATGGTTACTGATTGCCTTCTCCCTGCATCATCCCTGTTTCCTACAAGTTTCTTTTTTCTGTTTGTGTGTCCTGCTCCACGTTTTGGTGTTACAAGCTTCCTTCTGATGTCTGTTAGTCCTCAGGCGTCTGTTTTTATTTGATTGGGTTGTCTTATGTCTGTTAATCCTTGCGTGTCTGCTTTTATTTGATTGGGTTGTCTTTTGTTGTTGCTTTGTAATTGTATTTTAAATTATTCTGGAACACTGGACCCTTATCAGATATATGATTTGCAAATATTTTCTCCCGTTCTGTAGATTGTCTTTTCACTTTCTTGGTAGTGTTCTTTAATACACCAAGGTTTAAAATTTTGACAAAGTCCAATTTAGCTTTTTTTTTTTTAGCTTATGATTTTGGTGTTATAGCTAAGAAACGACTGCCTAATCCAAGATCATGCAGATTTTCCTGTTTTCTCCTAAGAATTTTATGCTTTTAGCAGTTATATTTAGGTCTTTGATCTATTTTGAGCTATTTTTTTTTTAAAGATTTATCTTATTTTTACAAAGAAAGAGAGTGAGCAGGGGAGGGGCAGAGGGAGAGAGAAAGAAAATCTTTTTTTTTCTTTGTGTTTTAAATTATTTTTTTTTAATATATGAAATTTATTGTCAAATTGGTTTCCATACAACACTCAGTGCTCATCCCAAAAGATGCCCTCTTCAATGCCCATCTCCCACCCTCAGGCTCCATGCTCACGGCTGAGCCTGATGTAGGGCTCAATCACAGGACCCTGGGATCATGACATGAGCTGAAATCAAGAGGTGGATGCTCACCCAACTGAGCCACCCAGGTGCCCTGAGCTAATTTTTGTATATGGTGTGAGGTGGGTCTAATTTATTTCTTTTGCACGTGCATATCCAGTTGTCTCAGCATCATTTGTTTAAGAGATTATTCTTTTCCCCATTGGACATGGTCTTTGCACCATTGTTGAAAATCAGTTGACCATCAATGTATGAACTTAAATTTCTCTTCCATTGATCAACGTCTCTTTGTATGCAAATACACACTGTCTTGATTATTGTAGATTTGTAGAAAGTTTTAGAATCAGGAAGTGTGAATCTTCCACATTTTTCTTTCAAGATTGTTTTGACTTTATTTAGAATCTCTTATGATTTCATTTGATTTTCTGCAGAAAAGGCTATTGAGATTTTGATGGAGATTACAGTGAATCAGTAGATCACTTTTGGTAGTGTTACCATGTTAACAATATTAAGTTTTCCAGTCCATAAACATAAGATGTCTTTCTATTTATTTAGATCTTCAATTTTTTTCAGCAATATTTTTTAGTGTCAGAGTACAAGCCTGAACTTTCTTGGTTGCCTTTATTCCTAGATATTTTATCTCTCTAGTATAAAGGGAGTTGTTCTCTTAATTTCATTTTTGGATTGTTCATTGCTAGTGTATGGAAATACAAACAATTTTTGTGTGCCGGTCTTGTATCTTGTAACTTTGCTGCATTCATTTATTAGCTGTAATAGTTTTTTTTTTTCCTTTAGGATTTTCTATATATAGGGCCATGTCGTCTGCAAAAGAGATAATTTTACTTCCTCTTTTCCAGTTTGAGTGCCATATATATCTTTTTTACCTAATTACTCTGGCTAAAATTTTCAGTGCAATATTGAATAGAATCAGTGAAAGTGTGTGTTCTTGTCTTTTTCCCAATATTACAAAGGTCTTATTTGAAAGAGAGCATGGGGAGACTGAAAGTCTAATTTGAAGCTTTTGACGCTTTGGGTGCACATGTGGACCTTACTGACTGAAATTTCCTGTGGCTGATTTGGCTGCACCAACTAGTTGGGAGAACTTTGATGTCATTACCTTTATGTTCCTCTGTTCTCCTCAGTTCCTTGACTCCTGCTTTCCAGTTTCCAAAATTGTATTGCTGTAGTCTCTTCTCTCTTTCTTCCTGTGCTTTTTAAAGTATCCCTTTATAGGGGTGTCCGGGTGGCTCAGTTGGTTAAGTGTCCAACTCTTGATTTTGGCTCAGGTCATGATGTCACAGTCGTGAGATCGAGCCCCGTGTTGGGCTCCACGCTGGGCACGGAGCCTGCTTAAGATTCTCTCTCCCTCTACCTTTGCCTTCCCCCCGTCAAAAAAAAACCCCTAATAATAAACAAATAAATAAACACATCTTTTTACATTATATTACTGTTTTACTGGGCAAAAAGTACTTACTATCTTTCCTTGAAACCATTGGGCTGAAATCAATGGTTTTTGTGCTGGTTCTTATTTGTCATTTCTCACTGAAGCACTCAAGCTTAATTCAGCCCCATGAATAAAATATGTTTTTCATTTCTCAGTAGGTTTTCAGAATTACTAGTGGATTGAACCTTCTCTTTAGGCCTTTTAATGACCCTGAGACACCACTGATATGACCTACTGGCCCTGGTAAGTATTGTGATGGACTGTCCCTTTGGAGCACCAGAGTTATCCAGGAATGTTGAAGGAGTTAGTCACCAGCTAATAGGAGGCATCAGTGTGGTTTCCATCCTTACTCACTATTTTTGTGCCCTTTTGGCTTATCTGTATCACCAAACAAACTTTAATTACAGAAACTACCTATGAATTGGCCTTGTATCACATCAGGAAAATGTCTAGTAGTTTAGTTCATTAGAAAGCTGTGGTACCAGGAAGTCAACAGAAGTCCTTCAACAGAGCCATATTCAGATACTTGTACCTGCTTAGGTCTGGGAATCATTGGTTTCACTGGTATTAGTGCACAGGCTCTGAACCCTGAGTACACATGTCAATTATCTACAGAACTTAAGAAGAAGAAGGAGAAGGAGGAAAAAAAGGAGACTAAAGGGAAGAGAAAGGGAAAGAAGAAAGCTTGTACTAATTAGTTCAGAATATCTGGGGATGGAGTACAGACAGTGGCATTTTTTAAAGCTCCCCTGGTGATTCTCAAGTGCAGCAGGGTCAGAAGCCCTGACTTAAGGGGTCTACTGCAGGAAAGTGCTTGGCAGAAGCTTCTGGAGCTTCTCCAAAGCTTGTTAGGGTAGTTCCTCTTGTAGGTAGGGACAAGCCAGAGAGGAACCCAGGCCACCTCACTTCAACTCTGAAAGTCTAGAAATGAAGCAAAAAATATATTTTTTTAATTAAAAAAAGTTTAAAAATTTTTAAAAATGTTTTTACTTATTTTTGGGACAGAGAGAGACAGAGCATGAGCAGGGGAGGGGCAGAGAGAGAGGGAGACACAGAATCCGAAGCAAGCCCCAGGCTCTGAGCTGTCAGCACAGAGCCCGAGGCAGGGCTCAAACTCACAAGCCATGAGATCATGACCTGAGCCACAGTCAGACGCTTAACCCACTGAGCCACCCAGGCACCCCTAAAAAAATGTTTTTCAGTGTTTATTTATTCATGAGAGAGGGAGAGACCGAGAGTATGACTGGGGGAGGGGCAGAGAGAGAAAGAGGGAGACACAGAATCTGAAGCAGGCTCCAGGCTCTGAGCTGTCAGCACAGAGCCTGACGTGGGGCTCGACCTCATGAACTGTGAGATCGTGATCTGAGTGGGAGTTGGACACTTAACCGACCGAGCCACCCAGGCACCCCCCAAAATTTTTTGGTATTTTTCCTTTTGAGGAAATTGTTTAACATATGGAGATTTTATAAGAACTTAGCCCTTGAGTGTGGCAAGGAATGCTTAGGAATTATATGGCAGTCCTGGCCTCACAGATATGCTCTTGAACAGGCAGTATAACATCCCTTCTCCTCAGTTTCCTCATGTATAAAAAAGAGGATAAAAATCTCATAGAGCTCAATAAATAGAAGCTCTTCTATTGCTTGGAAAACAAAAATAAAGTAAGAGCTTAAAAATGGTAGTACCGAGGTAAAAGATGCTACTGAAAGGCTGTGCCGGGCATAACGCAATATGGTTAGACCTGTGTCTGGCAGGGAGCCGCACGATGGCATTGGCGTAACCGTGCTTTGTGAACATTAATGTTTCCACAGATCACCTAGGGATGGAGTTAGGATGCAGATTCTGATTCAGTGGACTTGGGATAGACCTGAGGGTCTGCTTTTCTAACAAGATCTAGGTGATGCTGATGTTGCCAACCCAGGGGTTACACTTTAAAGAGCAAAGTAGAGGATATGCCAGCCATGGTGTCTGCTGACACTGACCTTCTTCGTCCGTAGTCCCCCTGCCTGCACCTGTGGTGGGCCTCTGACCCAAGGAGTCATCCACAAGCTAGGTTTCGAAATATAAGATGGAGTGTAAGGGGGCCATGGTCATTGCTGGGTCATTCAGACTAGAAGTTTCCACCAAAGCACAGGCCAGGCTCCAGAGGTAATGCCTATAGCTCCCAAGGGGCCAGGTAGTCTCTATAGTTCTATAGCCTTTTTTATCTAAGACACCCCATCCCCTTCCTTTCCCATAGTCTGGATATATTCATCCATCATTCATTCCGCCAATATGTATCCAGCACCTGCTTGACTAGGCATGGTTCTGGCCCCCAGAGAGACAGCAGAGAGCAAAATAAGGTCCCTTTTCTCAGAGCGTTAGCATTCCGGGGGAAGACTTCATGCAACCAAATAGGCGAGCTAAATGGAAGAGGGCTCCTACCAAAGAGGCTCCAGGGTCACTCTGCCATATTCTGTTAAATACTTGCAATGTGTTTAACTAAGATAGGGGAACTCATTGTGGAAGAGAACGTGAGCCAAAAACGCAAACACTTTTCAGAGGGATCGACAGAATAATATGTGATGCAGTCATAATTGTCAATGTTTCAAGTATATATGTATTCAGGTTAGAAAGAAAGTAGGAGGTGTATGGAGGCACTCTTTCATTTTTTAGAATTGTACTTTAGAGGGCAAGTGCCTCTAAAATAAATGTCTTTATTTTTTATTTTCTTCGAAGTAGAGTTGAAACACAATGTTACATGAGTTTCAGGTGTACAGCATAGTGATTAGCTATGTACATAACACGTCTATACATCATGCTGTGCTCACCGCGAGTGTAGCTACCGTCTGTCACCATCCAGGGCTGTAATAATACCATTGACTATATTCCCTATGCTGTACCTTTCATCCCCATGTAAAGGACATTTTTTCTTTAAACAAACTTATCTTAAAATGATTTGGGATAGGCTATTGGCTCCCACTTTTGTGTGGAGCATTTTTTAAGTACTCTAGAAGGACAGATACAAAAGAAAAACAATGTGTGAACCCAGAAATACTAGAATTCTCTTTCGGTAGCATTTAACAGCAAAATGACAAAACCGTGCATACACAAAACCTGCGACATTCTTTTTTTTTTTTTAATTTATTTACTTTTTTTTAACATTTATTTATCTTTGAGACAGAGAGAGACAGAGCATGAACGGGGGAGGGGCAGAGAGAGAGGGAGACACAGAATCGGAAGCAGGCTCCAGGCTGAGCCATCAGCCCAGAGCCCGACGCAGGGCTCGAACTCACGGACCGCGAGATCGTGACCTGAGCCGAAGTCGGACGCTCAACCGACTGAGCCACCCAGGCGCCCCAAACCTGTGGCATTCTTAACAGTGTTTTGTAAAGTAACAGTTAATGCATAAAATGGAGCAATGAGCAGCATTCAGAATTCTGATGCTCCAACCTGTCCTTGTCTTCTATAGTAGGAAGCAGTGAAGCACAGTGGTTAAGGACACAGGATTTAGAGTCAAACATACTTGGGTTCTGATCCCATCTCTGCCTCTTGAGAGTCATGTGGCCCAGGAAAGTTACTTACACTCTCTGACTTTCAGTTTCTTTATCTGTAAAATGGGAATAATAACACCACCCTCGGGGCGCCTGGGTGTCTCAGTCCATTAAGTGTCAGGCTTCAGCTCAGGTCACGATCTCACAGTTTGTGAGTTGGGTCCCCACGTTGGGCTCTCTGCTGTTGGCACAGAGCCTGCTTTGGATCCTCTGTTCCCCTTTCTCTGCCCCTCCCCCCGCTCTCAAAAATAAATGCATTTTAAAAAATAATGCCACTCTCATAGGATTTGTTATAGGGACTAAATAAAAATAATTTATACGTGATTCAGTATCCATTGACTTTTATGAATCACTGTGCTCCAAAAAAAGATGGTCCCATCTTTCCCCCACAGTGACCCTGCATTTTGCAAACAAAAGGATGCTTCAATAGTGCCTGTCATGACATCTTCCTTCATTGTCTTCTCCCAAGTCGGATCCCCTTGTCCACTACTGCTATCTGCAGCCTCCTGGTGAGACACCCCCCTGATTCCCATCCCGAGCTGTGGTCTCTGGGTTCTCCCAACACTTCCAGTCCTCAGAGCCCAAGAACAGTGCTGGGGCAACTAGACATGGGAGGAAGGGGCCTCCTCCTCTTCCTTCCTTGGTTTTGACAGGTGTCTCAAAGTCTCTTCTGAAGACCGCCATCAACTTCTAACTACCTCCTTCACCTCGGCCTTTCCCCCTCTGCAGACCTCCTCTCCACGTTCTCTGTTACAAAATACAAGTTCCTTACACATGAGTGCACACATGCTAGCTAATACTGACCTGGACGTAGGATCAGTGGTGGAAGTAGGGTGTCTACACTGGCAATAACCAAGCCATAAATGCCCTGCTTTGTACATAAGTGTTTGGATACCGATTGCACATTCCACATTTATAACTCTCTTTTACGACTTTTAGTTCAATTGAGTAGTATACGGTATTTTGTACATGATGTACCCTAGTAGAGATAGACCCTCAAGATCTTCTCTTACTGACAAATCAATTCCACAGACACAGTGTCAAGTATTTATCAATAGGATTTTGTGCAATGAAAAAAAATGAGGCATTGCTCGCACCTTGCTTTGTCAGTGGATGCGAGAAAAAAATGTTAACTCTCAACTCTTAACTAGCTGAATAGTTTTTTATTTGTTTGTTTATCTGAATAGTTTTTGAGGCTAATGAACTGAGTCCAAGGTTGAGACTCTGAGAAAAAAAAAAAAAAATACAAGGTGAGTTCTTTCTTTTGATTTGTCCAAACTAGTTCAGTGAGTTCCCATCGGATTGGCTCGTCTCAGCAACTGGATTTCAGGAATGACTGAAATGGTTGGCGTGGCCACAAATGCAGCCCAGCTAGACATCTGGAAACGCATTTGACCAGATTTCAAAGAACAAGGGGGGTGTCTGTGGATATTACATTGATGTCATGCCCTTTACCCCAGAGAAGAGGATTTTTGTGAAAGAGGTATTATGGTTGCATATTTTTATGTACGTAGAGTATTTTTTTAAGTTTACTTATTTATTTTGAGAGGGGGAGAGGGAGAGAGAGAGAGAGAGAGAGAGAGAATCCAAGCATGCTCCGCACTAAGAGTGCGGAGTCCCACGAGGGGCTCAAACCCAGGAACCATGAGATCGTGACCTGAGCTGAAATCAAGAGTCAGAAAATTAACTGACCGAGATACACAGGCACTCCTAGAGTATTTTTATATTGCTGAATATTATGATTTGATTCTTATTGTGGCAAAATACAAATATAAAATTTACCCTTTTTATAATTTTTTTTTTTACATTTATTTATTTTTGAGAGACAGAGAAACAGAGAACACGTGGGGAGGGGCAGAGAGAGAAGGAGACAGAATCCGAAGCAGGCTCCAGGCTCTGAGCTGTCAGCACAGAGCCCAACGCGGGGCTCGGACTCACAAACCATGAGATCATGACCCGAGCCGAAGTTGGACACTTAACTGACTGAGCCACCCAGGTGCCCCTAACCTTTTTATAACTTTAAGTATACAGTTTAGTGATGCTAAGTATATTGTTGGGCAAACCATCACCATTATCACTCTCTGGAACTTTTTTACCATCCCAAACAGAAACTCTATACCCATTAAAGAAAAACTCCCAATTCCCCAGAAATCACCATTCTATTTCATGTCTCTCTCCATTTCACTATTCCAGGTTCCTCGTGTGAGGAGAATGGCACAATATTTGTCTTTCGCAACTGGCTTATTTCACTTGGCATAATGTCCTAGGTTCATACGTGTTGTGGTATGTGTCAAAATTTCTTTCCTTTGAAGGTTGAATAATATTCCATTGTATGTAGACACCATATTTTATTTTATTTTATTTATTTTATTTATTTATTTTTACATATGAAATTTATTGTCAAATTGGTTTCCAAACAACACCCAGTGCTCATCGCAAAAGATGCCCTCCTCAATACCCATCACCCACCCTCCCCTCCCTCCCACCCCCCATCAACCCTCAGTTTGTTCTCAGTTTTTAAGAGTCTCTTATGCTTTGGCTCTCTCCCACTCTAACCTCTTTTTTTTTTTTTCTTCCCCTCCCCCATGGGTTTCTGTTAAGTTTCTCAGGATCCACATAAGAGTGAAACCATATGACACGATATTTTATTTGCTGTTGATGGGCATTTAGGTTGATCCCACCTTTGACTATTGCGAATACAGCACGTAACTCTCGCGGCTATGAGCATTGATGTTGGACAAGCTGAAAGGTATGCCTCTTACTCACAGAACACTTTTCAGTTACCTCAAAGCACTTTGAAAATAACTTGCATGAGAAAATTAAAAAGAACTTAAGTAAATTCCCCCAGAAAATGTAGAGTTATTGCGTCTGAGAAGAAAATGAGGGGAAATAGGTTATAAATCTAAAACAAATATAAGAAATTATTGGAAATGTTAGAAAAATATCAAATGTCATTCTATGTTTCATAATGGATAGAAGAATACAGACCTGTTGTTAGGTCTATGAACCACACAGTTCAGAGATAGGTGGATGCTCTTGGTTGCCTAGTTTGGTCATTCCGTTTGCATTCTCATTTCAGTCAGAGAATGGGCACGGGGACATTTTTTTTTTTTTAATCAAATTACAGAGTTCCCATGTTGAAAGGATCTTGTATTTTCTTTTTTATATAAATTCCAGTTCTTGGTTGCAACTTTTGACCTTCAGGTATAAAATGAACTGAGTTTGAAAATATATTTAGAACAAACATACTAACCCGGCGTTTTCAATTGGAGGACTGCCTGAGACATTTAGCAATGTCTGAAGACAGTTTGGGTTGCCACAACTAGGAGGCTGCTACTGGCATCCAAGAGGTAGAGGCCAAGATGCTGCTAGATATCCTAAATCGCACGAAATAGCCCCCATGGGAAAGAGTTATGTGGTCCATGATACCAAATGTCAATAGTGCCACTGTTGAGAAAGCCAGCACTAAACAAAGTGTCTTGAACAATTCTAATCAACTAGGACAAAATCAATATTTGAAAACAGTTGATCACAATGAGGCTATATTTCCAGTCCTCATAAAGAGTATTGATTATGGGGCTCTGATCATTTTTTCACTCTCTCTTCCTCTTCGCCTACCTTTTCTTCCTTCCTGCCTGTCTTCCCTCCTTTCCTTCTTCCTTCCTTTTTGTAGTGATAAGAAAAAAACTTTTCTATCACTGTCTTTACTTATTTTGGAACACAGCATTATTATAAGTGGTTACATATATGATGGGGGGGTTCAGATTGGAAGTCAGATAGCCTAAACACAGTCCTACTACCTCAAAATAGAAAATATTGACTTTATGACCCTAGGCATAGTTTTCCTAACCATCTATTTCCTCCTCTCACACATAGGCTGGACAGTTTTCCCCATGGGCTCTGCTCCAGCTGTACTGGGAGTTCCCTGCTGGTCACTTCTGATTGGTTCATGCCCCATTTGGACTGGTTGGTGCCCAAGCCAACTATTTTTATTATCACCACACAAAGTGGATATAACAACTACACTGCCCATCCAAAGAGGCTTGGAAGGATCTTGCACGGTAACTAAAAATACTTTCAAAGAATAACAACCATGTGAATGTAAAGTCCTAAGGAATAAAAAGGATATAAAAATACCAAGGATGATAAACCATAGATCAAAATGTGCATGTCCCCATCTGGGGGTTCAGGGTGAGGTTATTTTTAATTTGTTTTGCTTTTTAAGCTAAGTCTTTCTTTCCACTACCATTTAATTTGGAGAAAACAAAGGCCATTATGGCCTTGAATTTTATCTCAGAGTAGTTCAAATCCTTTTTTCATCACAGGAGAGCAAATTATGACAGCAAAGAAAAAAATCTTCTAAATAATTGGGTCATCATGGCATGGATCCATGTGAGCTCTTCTGGGACAAGGTTTAATCACTTCATAAATTGCGTATGTTGATTGTGTTATAAATAATAATCATGTGTGCCTCATTAAGCCCCAAATGCATGTCCTTGAGTAAAACTCATTCTTTTCTTGCCAGCCTGACTAGATGCATTGTCGTTGGAGTTGTCTCGGAAAACAGGTGCACCTGGCTCAGGCAGGTGCTAGATGTCTCAAGAGCAGTGAAATTTTATGCTCAACAATTTTGACAACCCAGGCTCTAGATTAACTCGCAGAGCTTCTCTCTCTCTTTTTTTTTAATTAACCGGTGGATCAATTAATACACATTGCCAAATAGGAAAAAGAGCTTGACTTCTGAGACTTCAACTGTCATATTCTATATTTAAGACTTGAGCTTTACAAAATGCAAGCCTGTGCTAATTTCTTCCATAAAAGCCATTTAAAATATGCTTACTTGGGATGAACCAGCTTCCTTGAAAAATAAACCGTAGAAGTTGAATGGATTTATTTTAAAATTAAAGAATGTAATAAGGAACTCCTGCCTTTCTCTGGTGTTTCATTTATAAGAGACTTATTTATTGTGAAATTGGGCAATATGAGATTTACCTTCCTAAGACAGCCTCGTAGGGCAGTGCTACTCAAGGTGTGACGCATTGACTGGGACCAGAGGCAAACTGTTAATTAACTTTGTCCATCCATGAAAACACAAGCACAGAAATCAAGAGTAGGCATCTAGGAAGTTTTATGGCAATCTAAGCATAATTATTTTTCTAGTACTTTGTTTTCATTTAGCAAAAGTGTCAGTTCATTTTGGATTGGAAATGAAAACCCCTGGTCCTTCACCACAGTCTGAGAAGTGCTGTCGTAGGAAATTCTTTCAGTACTATACTATCTTCTCCAAGGATGGCTGTCTTCATTAATATTTCTTAGGCAACAGAATAATACTATTTTATCCTTCTTAGCTGCTCTGCTTCAAGTATGAGGACACATGATAGCCAGCGTCTTCACCTGCAAACATCAGTCCTTTGATGGAGAATCAATTTCCATTCCTTGTGCCCTTCTAGTCTTCTGAATCCTTTCCCAACAGACTCATCTCCTCCCGATCTTATGCAAGGGGGACACTTGTAAGATGTTCGTGATGCTCTGGTTGGGTTCCTGTGTTTAGAGGGGTGCTAAGGAAAATCTCTCTGGTGCCTCCACATCCCTCCCTCCCATTCCAGAAGGAGTTGTGTTATTATAATTACTGCATGAGAGACAGAGTTAGGTAAGGTGGTAATAGGATACGCAGTGACCCTCCTTCTTCATAGTCGGCCCTCGACTGTGAAGGAAGTGGAGCTGACTTACTTGCACCCTCAGCCGCTTTATTTTATTGCCCCATCAGCCCTTCCCCACACTGGCAAGCACGCTTGGGAACCTCTCAACCCTCCAGAACTCCTCTGTTGGGCAATATAGCACTGATTAAACCTGTTAGGTTTAGAGTCCATTTTGTATACCTGTATTTCCTTTTTGGAGTGGTATGTGTGTATTGGGGGGCAGGGGGACCAGACAAACACTTTTTTTATTAAAAACTTTCAAGTCCAGAATTAACAAGTGCTAATTTTATCATCTTTTGAATTTAATTTTGGCATTTAATTGTTTGTATTTAAAGAACTATCATATTAAGTCCTCCCCAGTCTCAGTTTGCTTCCCTCTCTTCCCTGATGTATTTACTATCATGAGGTTGGCAGGTACACTTCCTGTCTCTGTTTTTATACTTTTACCATTTTATTTCTTTTAATAAACTCTTATATAACACCATACAGTTATCTACTGCTGCATTACAAATCACCCTAAAAATTACTGGCTCAAAGTAACATCAACAATTGTGTTATCTCTCATGGTTCTGTGGGTTGACTGGGCTCAGCGAGGTGTATCTCTCATAAGGTTGCAGTCAGATGGCTGCTGGGGCTGGAGTCTCTTGGCTTCCTCACTCACCGGCCTAGAGGCTAATGCTGGCTGCTGGCTAAGAGCTCATCTGGGGCTGTCAGCTGGAACACCTGCATGTGGCCTCTTCATGCAGCTTGGGCTTCTTTACAGCATGGTGGATGGATTCCGGGAGGGACTGTTCTGATCTACCTTCAGAAGTCACATGGCGTTATGTCAGCAATAGTCATAGCCCACGGAGATCCAAAAAGAGGGAACATAGACTCCCTCTACTTCTTGATGGGAGAATTGTGAATGCCACATTGTAGGAAGATCATTTAGGGTGCAAAACATTGTTCTGGCCATGTTGGAAAATACAACCTGCCACAAGCACTTATTATGTGCCAGGTACTATTATTCTAAGTGTTTTTCAAATAGTGCACATCCATAATCAAGATGTGATACTATCTTGTATGTTTTTAATCTTTTTATAAATGGTAGCATCATTTTTTGACATTTTTCATTGGGCTTTATAGTTTTGAGCTCTACCTAGCTGATACATGAGGGCTAATTGATTTTTTTTTAATCGCTAGTTTGTGTTGCATTATAGGAATATGTCACAATTTGTCCATTCCCTATGTCCACATATCTGCATTCTTAAGTTTAAGTCACATAGTACATATTACTTTGTGACATCCTTTAAAAAACTACACTAAATGGCCAGTACTTTCCCATTCCACCATATACTTTCCCAATGCAAAAATTTTAGTGGCCTCATTCTACTCATCCATCATGTCAATGGAACATAATCTTTAAACACTTTGAGTCGAACCTTTAGGTTTTTTGTAACTTTTTTCACTATTATAAAGAAACCACCACAACCATTTATATGTATATCTGTATACATCTTTTATTATTTCCTTAGAAAAATTCCTTACAAGGGGAAGGAGCAAATGAAAGTATATAAATGATTTTGAGGCTTTTGATACATATTGCCGGGGCGCCTGGGTAGCTCAGTCGGTGAAGAGTCCGACTTCAGCTCAGGTCATGATCTCACGGTTTTGTGGGCTCAAGCCCCGTGTCGGGCTCTGTGCTGACAGCTCAGAGCCTGGAGCCTGCTTTGGGTTCTATGTCTCCTTCTCTCTCTGCCCCTCCCCCAATCACACTCTGTCTCTCTCAAAAATAAACATTAAAAAAAATAATAAAAAAATACATATTGCCAATATTGGATCCACTTTTATTTATTTTTACATTATAATAAATACCAGAAACACTTAGGTATTCCCCACCCAACTTAAGAAGTAAAACAAGACCAATAGTTGAATAGTTGAATTATTCTGTTCACTCTTTCCATTTAATCCCCTCCCTCTTTCCAGAGGGACTCACCATGCCAAATTTGGTATTTACTATTCTCATGTATTTTTATGTTCATATAAATAAAATCAAACTACATATATAGAGATGTTTTCCATGTATTTATGTATTTATATTAATGAAATCATACTACATGTATCATTCTGCAACTTTGATCGATACTATATTTGTGAGATTTATCTGTATTGATACACATAACTCTAGTTCGTTCATTCACTGTTATGTAGTATTCCACTGAATGGATATACTCTTTAATTTATTTACCCAACAGTGGTTTGCCACACCAAGTGTTGTCAGATTTGCCAGTCTGATGGGTGTGAAGTGGCATCTCATTGGGGGTATCACATTTTATTTTATTTTATTTTATTTTAAAATTTATTTATTTAAGTAAGCTCTACAACCAATGTGGGGCTCAAACTCATGACCCCAAGATCAAGAGTCACATGCTCTTCCGAGTGAGCCAGCCAGGTGCCCCAGGGTTATCACATTTTAAAAAAGCCTCTGGAACGGGAACCCTCTTGCACCGTTGGTGGGAATGCAAATTGGTGCAGCCACTCTGGAAAACAGTGTGGAGGTTCCTCAGAAAATTAAAAATAGACCTACCCTATGACCCAGCAATAGCACTGCTAGGAATTTACCCAAGGGATACAGGAGTACTGATGCATAGGGGCACTTGTACCCCAATGTTTATAGCAGCACTCTCAACAATAGCCAAATTATGGAAAGAGCCTAAATGTCCATCAACTGATGAATGGATAAAGAGATTGTGGTTTATATACACAATGGAGTACTACGTGGCAATGAGAAAGAATGAAATATGGCCTTTTGTAGCAACATGGATGGAACTAGAGAGTGTTATGCTAAGTGAAATAAGTCATACAGAGAAAGACAGATATCATATGTTTTCACTCTTATGTGGATCCTGAGAAACTTAACAGAAACCCATGGGGGAGGGGAAGAAAAAAAAAAAAAGAGGTTAGAGTGGGAGAGAGCCAAAGCATAAGAGACTCTTAAAAACTGAGAACAAACTGAGGGTTGATGGGGGGTGGGAGGGAGGGGAGGGTGGGTGATGGGTATTGAGGAGGGCACCTTTTGGGATGAGCACTGGGTGTTGTATGGAAACCAACTTGACAATAAACTTCATATATTGAAAAAAAAAGCCTCTGGGGGTGCCTGCGTGGCTCAGTTGGTTAAGTGTCTGACTCTTGATTTTGGCTCGGATCATGATCTTAGAGGTTGTGGGTTTGAGCGCTGACAGTGCAGAGCCTGCTTGGGATTCTCACTTCCTCCCTCTCTGCCCCTCCCCCCACCTCTCTCAAATATAAATAAATAAACTTAAAAAAAATGTTTAAAAAGCCTCTGAAAATTGGTCTTAAATCCAGTGAGAAGTGCCCAGGCTGGTGAAAGTTATGCAAACATATCACATTAAGAAATAACAGAAGAAAATGAAGCTGGTTGGCCAGAAAAAATAGGAAGACCAGTAAGGGTTATATTGAGAGTCCTCAAATATAGGAAAAGCAAATTATGTTGGGGGGGGGGGGATTCATTGTCACTTCAGAGAACAGATGTACTTAGTGATCAACTACATCAAGCAGAATTGAATGGCCAGGTTTCAGGAACACAACAGAACACTGGCAACCTTGGTGGGGGAGGGTCAAGGATGGGCTTTGAGAGTCCTAGAGAGTGATCCTCCTAGAGATGTTTGCAAACTGTTGGTGAAAGTGCTGGTTCTTTGGGAGCAGAGTTCTTAGCTTTTTCTCTCAAAAAAAAGCTAGGTATGACCTAGGTATGACCTAGATACGACAGGCTGGACTAAGATCTTCCCTGGGGCTTATCTAACCTGCTTTAGGGTTTTGTTTTACTAGTGGGAGATGCTGAGTACTTATTGATGGGGATATTAGAGGGGATGGAGGGGGTAGAGGACAGACTGTGCAAAAAGATTAAGAACTGGTCAGTTGAGGTGGGAGTGGTTTGAATGAAAGAAGAGCGATATCTAATGGGAACTTCTGGCTGTTAGAGGCTTAGCCTGCCCATGAAAATATCAGTAAATGGCACTTTGGGAATAATTTTTTAGGTATATGTGTAAGGAGATAATTTCTTTGCCTGGTCTCAAGATGGAGCAAAGGACCAGAGTAAGGTGTGCCCAGTAGGCACTTTCAGGTTGCACATTCATGTACACAATAAAAATGTTTGCATTTGGCCTCCAAGTATCCTTAAGTACCCAGTCACAATTAGATGATACTGGTTCTTCCAGAAATGACTTCATTTTGAAAGACCTTTGGAAAGTAAGCAAGGCAAAACCCCGTGGGCGCCTCATTAATCTTGGAATTTCAATCATTGGCTAGGATAGATAGATGGATGATTAATGTTGCGGAACTTCCTGGTTCCTCTCAGATTGTACCACTATAGAAAACAGCCTAGAATCATAGAAATTGGGAGGCTAAACTTCTGCATTGCAAAGATTCAAAACAGAAACACAGAACCCCCTTTTTCGTGAATAGGGACTAGAATTAGTGACTGACTTCTAATAAATGGAGTATCGGGAAAAAGTAATAACCTTATGATGGAGAAATCTGGCAGGCACCACCTTAACCAACCGATCAAATTGACATCACCAGTAATAAGTCATGTTGATATCACGTGCCCCCTGATATGATAAGAAGGGCACATCATTTCTTTACTACTTTTTCCCAAAAATCTATAACCACAATATAATCATGAGAAAACATCAGACACCCCAAAATGGAGAGAAATTCTACAATGTACTTCACCACTACTGTCCAAAAGTGTCAAGTTCATGAAAAAATAGGAAGAGACTAAGAAGCTGTCAAGATTGTGGAAAACATGATGAGTAAATGCAATGTGACATCCTGAATTAGATCCTGGAACAGAAAATGGATGCTAGTGAAAAAACTGGTAAAATCCAAATAAAAGCTGTAGGTTAGTATTGTACCAATGTTAATTTCTGGGTTTTGATAAATGTGCCATGATTATGTACAACATTAACGTTAGGGAAAGGTATATGGGAACTCTCTGTACTCTCTTTGGATTTTCTATAAATTTGAAATGATTTCAAAGTGAAAGTTAAAAAATACAATTTCAGTGAAAAAAGTACTAAAGCACAGAGAAGTTAACTGATGTTCAAGATCACACAACAGATAAGTTGTTTACCTGAAATTAGACTGCAGATCTCTAGACCCAGACCTAGAATTATTTATCCTAAAAGGAATCCCCATGGGGCGACCCTAACCCTGGAGTCCATCATTCTCCTATTCATCTTGGTGGATATATTTATGAATTAAATTTCTCTGGACTTTCTGAGCCGGACCTAGATAAGATTCTTACAACCACCGTCTTTTCTGCAACACTGCAAACCCATTCTTCCATTGTGAGAAGGAACCATTTCAAACTTTTTCCACTTCTCAGGCTTCCAGCCCAATCACCTTCTTCCTTACTCCCTCATATAGCCAGTCTACTTCACAGCAAGAGCAGAAGCCATCAGAGGACTTTCAGAAGTTCCTGTGACTAAACCTACAAACCCACCTGCTTCCACACCTACCTACCTGCCTCCATCCCCTACCATTTCACCACAAGAGGTTTCCCCAGACTGTCTCCAACTGTACCCTGGATTTTTCCAACTGCTACTGCCTCAGGGACCTCTACCGATCTGTTTCTCCTGTCTCTCTAACTTCATCCTGTCTACTGACATCTTTAGACATCTTTTCTTAGCTTCACTCTAAAAACCATATTTCCTCAATACTATACCCACTTAGATATTTAGCTTGTCCTTCACAGCCAAACTTCCTGAGAAAGTAATCTAACTCATTTCTTGCTTCATCTCCCCCTGCACTATTCTTTCCCCATTTGATTTCTCTGAGCATTTAACACAGTGAACCACAGCATTCTTTTCTTTTTTTAGTTCACCCATGTAAAGTGTGCAATTCAATGGCTTTTAGTATGTGAACAATTAGTTGTAAAACATTTTCATCACCTCACAAAGAGACCTTGTGCCCTTTAGCTGTCATTCTCCTTTCTCATCCTCCCTTAGGAACCCTAGGCAACCATTAATATATCTTCTGTCTCTATGGATTTGCCTATTCTGGACTTTTGTATGAATAAACTCACTTAATATGTGGACTTTTGTGATTGGCTTCCTTCACTTAGCATAATGTTTTCAAGGTTCATCCAAGTTATACCATGTATCGGTATTTCATTCCTTTTTATGAATGAATAATATCCCGTTGTATGGATATACCACTGTTTGTTTATCCATTCATCAGTTGATGAGCATTTGGGTTGTGTCCACCTCTTAGCTATCATGAATAATGCTGCTACAAATATTTGTGTGCAACTTTTGCTGTGGACATAGGTTTTCATTTTCCTTGGATATATACATAGAAGTGGAATAGCTGGGTATGTAGTAACTCTGTGTTTAATCACTTGAAGAACTACATGCTGTTTTCCAAAGTAGCTGCTGCATTTTATACTCCCACCAACACTGTATAAGAGTTCTGATTTCTTCACATCCTTGCCAGCACTTATTATTATCTGACTTTTTGATCTAGTCTTCTTGGCGGGTATGAAGTGGTTTCTCATTGTGACACACCATACTTGAATATAAGTGATGAAACCACACTTTAAGAATGAAAATATAATTTTTTGAAAAGTTTAAAACTCATGACTCTTATATAAATCTGAAATGAAAATGGGTCAACATTTAATCAAATAGGGGCACCTGCATGGCTCGGTTGGTTGAGCACCCGACTCTCGATTTCAGCTCAGGTCCTGATCTCAGGGTTGTGAGATTGGGCCCCATGTTGGGCTGTGTGCTGAGCACGGAGCCTGCTTGAGATTCTCTCTCTCCTTCTCCCTCTGCTCCTCCCCCATTTGTGCACATGAGCTCTCTCTCTAGAAAATTTATTTTTAATTAATTTTATTATTAATTATTACTTATTATTAGTTATTATTAATTATTAAAATATTAATTTATTGGAAACCAGTTAGATGGCAAAGCTGGTTCAAAGAACATTTTGAGAAACCAGGGTTTATATAATCCTTAAAAAAATCTTAGATTAAGATTGCTAGGTTAGAGACAAAATTGGCTAACGTCCTACAGGGTAACAAACCATAACTTTTTGAAGTTACCAAGTAGCATGCTGGACCTGGATCATACCACCTTATTATTACATATTCAGGAACTTTTCAAGCCAGTCTCTCTTCCTCCAGCCAGTTTACCAGCTTACCACTGATGCTACTACCATTTTTTACTGAAGAGATATTATTCAAATCTCTACCAGACACAAATGAACATGTTAGTAAGTAATTTTACAGAGTCTTAACCCTTAATTGATAATAAAGAGCAGGGGCACCTGGGTAGCTCAGTCAGTTGAGCGTCTGACTCTTGATTTTGGCTCAGGTCATGATCCCAGGGTCATGGGATGGAGTCCCGTGGTGGGCTCTGCACTGAGAATGAAGCCTGCTTGAGATTCTCTCTTTTCCTCAGCTCCTCTCCTCCCACAGCCGCACTCACACACTCTCTCTCTAAAATAAGAGAGAGAGAGAGAGAGAGAAAGAGAGAGAAAAGAAAATATCAAATGTCAACAAAGGGGGCACACAATTCAGCTATTGCTTGATCTAGAATATAGCATTTACTGTCCACAAAGTGTTGGGAGACAATTCTCCATGGGTCTCTCATGTTTCTTCACATCTTGTAAGCAGAGGCACCAACAGTATTTTGTTCTCTACTATCTTTTCAAGGATAGTATAGCCTAGAAAGATGGAGACAGTATCTATTTCCAGTTTTGTATGCTATGCAATGTAATAAAGATAATGTCTCCCTCTGGAACAAAAGTTGAGCAACGGGTTTGCTTGCTGTCCATTATACAAAACTGAAGTTTCTTAATCTTGGGGTTCCTCTCTTGGAATGCAATTAGCTGCACGTGTAGGCACCACCCAGCCCTCATTATGTCACCTGGAGAAACTGGAGTCCAGGAACTAATATGAGAAAATAATAGTTGTCTGGCTACCGCTATCGCTGTGAATAATAAACTGTTCTTCGTCAGTAACCCAGGAGATTTGTCTTTGGTTAACATCTATAAAAGTGTGTCAGACTAACTTGTTAGCTTGCAAGTGGGATAAAAATCTCAAATCCTTCATGGTTCTTGACACAAAGCAGTCATTTATAGACATTCATATTAATTGTTCAGTGATCGGGGAACAAATGTTTTAAGCACCTTACAATCTAATATAGTTGATTATCACTTATATGTAGGTGCTTTGCAGTGGTTTTAGTTATGACTTACAAAATTGATTGGGAGTCTGGGGTTGATGTTTTACTTTTTTCCCTTTAAATACTACAAAAATAGGCTTGTGGTTTGCATTTTCACACATAGTTTCTACTCTTCAGAAGAGCATTTCTGATATTGTGTGGGAGATGCCCGTGCATTTGTCCATACTTATTGGTATGTGATTTGGGAAGTACCTTAACTAATTCTCTCAGTGTGAGCTTACCATGGCCAAGTACTACCTCAAAGGCAAGAGTAATGCTTGCTACTCTTTTGCATCTTTCCCTTCCTCCTTGTAAGGTTTGGTAAAGTATCATCCAAATTTTATCACTCTTCCAATATGGTAGATTGTACTTTCCAAACATTGCTGCGATGGTATCTCCTACCCCTCCCCCATTGCTCTCGTGCAATGTTAACTTGTCACTCCCTCATCAAGAGGTGGCATCTATTTCTGCATCCCCTTGAATCTGGGAAGGACCTCTTACTGCTCTGACCAATAGAATACGGTGGAAGTAACACAGGGGAAGTCCTTGGCTTAGTCCTTTAGTAGCCCAGCAGCTTCTGCTCCTGCTTCTTGGAATACTTGCTCTTTGGCTGCTTCCGGTCATAACTCACCCTTCCTGTTGTAAGATGCAGGGACCATGTTGAGGAACCACAAGCAGGGGCTCTGGGTAATAGTCTCAGCTGTGCTCCTGACCAACATTTAGCATCAACTGCCAGCCAGGTAAGTGAGCCATCTTGGATGTCTAACTTAGTTAAGCTTTCAGGTGACCACGGTCCCAGATGACTTCCAACTGCAATCACATGAGAGACATCAAGCAAAAACTGCTGAGTTGAACCCAGTCAACCCATGACAGACAATAATAAATTTTTATACACAGTCATGGAGAACCAGAGCAAAGAGGCCCCTGAATAAAGAATTTCATTTGACCATGTGGTTCTAAACCCACCCTTGACTGCTTACAATCCTAAAAAACAGAAAGCGACTTTCATTCAAGATTTAGTATGGCAGCCTGTACCAGTAGAAGTTATTGAAGTATTCTTATGAATAAATGAATTATTGTATATAAAACAAATCACTATAAAGCAGAGGTCTTAATCCCAAGACTTTTTTAAAATTATCAATTTGCTCATTTATGAATTAAACACTGGGAAATAACTCTTTCATTCTAATTTATCTGGCCTCTTGGGCATGGCCAAATATCCAGGCCAGAATCAAAATAACCTGTTTGATCACAAGTTTGAGCACAAGGAGGAGGATATTCTAGAACTGGTTTTGCTATTGTTGGGCAACAATTTGAATGTGATGTTGTATGGTAGCCTAGCATGGAGGCTCATTCATCACTCTTTTTAAAGCTTTGAGAATGTTAGATTTTAATTCTGGGGATATTGTCTTCAGACCTCAGAGCATTAAGTGTTTTTTGTCTCAAAAATAAAAAATCACTTTGAAGCATAGCAATGAACAGCAATCTCTTGCCCCCTAGTCAATTAGTCTTCACTGTGTGCCTCTTCCCTCTCATTCTTTGTGCTCCAGTCCTGATAATCTTTCAACAAGTCCTCTTATACCATATTCTTTCCTGCCATAGGACTTTTGCACATACTATCTTATCTTCCTACCCCACCTCTCCATTTCTTCATCTTGATGATTTCATTATTTTGCCTCAGTTCAAACACAAGTTCCTCAAAAATGCTTTTTCTGACCTTTGCGGAGTAGGTGAGGTGCCCCAGTTATGTGCATAACACAACATAGCACCCCATCCATCACAGATCATTTTGCAATTTCAATTACATATCCTTAATTGTGTAGTGACTTTATTTCTTTGAAGGAGTATATTTTTCACATGTTGATGGCACTAAGTAGCTTACTGTATACATTAACATGACTTTACTCTTCTATTGCTGTCATCAACATGACTCTACTAGTCCAGGCAACTCTTTACCAGGAAGGTTAATGTTACACATGACTTAATTGTTGATTCCAAGACCTGCATAAAAGGCTCATCTACTCTTCAAAATAAAACATCAAATGACAATTTCTATTTCAAAACTCTTTGAGCCCTTTGCCTCAATTGCTGTGTCTACCAACCATAAACTATTATATCATGATCCTTATCCAATGCTCACCAAGACTCCATCTCCCCCCAGTGAAAGATCCACCTTAAACCAGACTTTTAAAATTCAATAAATAGCTCAATTTTTCCCTTAACCTTCTTTGAGATGCTACAAAGCTTATCTAGATAATGCTTTCCCTTAACTAGGTAAGCAACAAACTGAGTTTTGTCGTATCAACACATTGCTTTAATGATATGTTTGGGGAGGAATTTTTGATGGTGACATCGATTTGATGGTGCATATTTAATGTGGTAGCACTTCTTTTTTCCCCTCAAAAAACTGTTATTAAATACATGATGGAAATCAACAGTGCCTTAGATTTGAGGAAATATAGTAGTTAACTGATATGTCTCTTATGATAATTTACGTTTTTCATGAGGGCATAGACCTGATCAGGTTTTTTTCATTGGTTTATCTTCATGTCAGAGCAGAATAGGTGCTTAATACATAATTGTTGAATGAATGAGTGGATGACAGACCAAGAGGGATTTTATGGAGTGCAAGGGCAACTCTTACTGATGAGACATCCTGGCTGAGAATCTTGGGGCAAAATGAATCAGAGAAGATAGCTCCACTTTCTCACGCTTCCATTTTAACCCAATTCCAGAGAACGTCACACAACTATAAGGATTTTACAAGGGGCTCTGAGAGTAATCTCATGTTGTCATACAGATGCTTATATACTAGTTTATAATTTTGATTTTCCCAACCTAGTTATGTAACATTGCAATTAGGTGAAATAGAAGTTGTCCACAGGGATGCCATTGTTTGAGAAGTGAATGAAAATGAGTTCCTTGTGGCCCATAATATGTCAGTGTGGTTTGGCTAATTGAAGAGTGAGGGGTAGCTAATAAGCCACCCCAAAATATGCCACTTTGGCATGAGGATTATTTTGAGCTGAAAGCAATTGAGAAGAAGCAGATCTAAGAAAAACTCTCTGTCTTCCCCTATTTGCCTAAAAGCAGGATATAAATTTCTAAAGATATACCCCTCTTTTTTTGTTTTTCTATCTGGAAGGACAGGATTTAATCATCAGAGGCAACTCTAGACCCTTATTAGCCCAGAGATGACACCAGAGGAATCTATGTAACCAACTTTACTAACTAGCCTTTGTCTTCCATTCATTCCCCAAATATTTACCTTCCCACAATATGCTGCCAGTAGAAACTCAAAGTCTTTTTCCTTTGTATACACTTCTCTAGAAATGTATTATTCTTATGTTAAAATGCTGTATGAGCCAAGATATTTATTTATTTATTTATTTATTGAGAGAGAGAGAGAGAGAGAGAGAGATTGAGATTATTGAGAGAGAGAGAGAGAGAGAGAGAGAGAGAGGATGCATGCATGAGCAAGGGAGGGGCAATGGGTGAGGGAGAGAGAGAATCCCAAGCAGTCTCCATGAGATCATGACCTGAACCAAAATCAAGAATCAGATGCTCAACTGACTGAGTCACCCAGGCGCCCGTGTAAGAGCCAAGTTCTAAACACCCATTTGAGTTATTCATCTCTGAGTGCTCCCATGTGTATGCATGATGCACATGCTAATAAGCTTCTGTTTTTCTCTTGTTCATCTTGTTTTTTTTATTAGTTTAATTTACAGGGTATCACCAATGAACTTAAGATGAATAGAGGGAAAAAGATGCTCTCCTAAAACAGCATCAACTGGAACCTGAGTGATCCTGTGAAGATGAGAGCATTACACTCATGGGTGGTGCCTTGGCAGTAGCACTGGGACATAAGAAGAGCCATTGCTGATATTTGTCAGTCAGTAGTGTTGCTGATACAAGCCCACCGCTGCGTTGTTTGGATTTTTGTTTGTTTTTATTTTTTTAATGTTTATTTATTTATTTTGAGAGAGAGAGACAGACAGAGAGAGACAGAGAGAATCCCAAGCAGGTTCTGTGCTGTCAGCACAGAGCCCGGTGAGGGGCTAGATCTCTGAAACCATGAGATCATGAGCTGAGCCAAAATCAAGACCTGGATCCTCAACAAACTGAGCCACCCAGCGACCCCTGTTTGTTTGTTTTTAGAGAAAGGGGATGGGGAGACAGGGAGAGGGGCAGAGAAGGAGAGAGAGAGAAGAGAGAGAAATAATCTTAGGCAGGCTTCATGCTCAGTGCAAAGCCCAATGTGAGGCTCCATCCCATGTCCCTGGGATCATGACTTGAGCTGAAATCAAGAGTTGGATGCTCAACCAACTGAGCCAGCCAGGCACCCGAAGCCCATCACTGTTATACACATATTAGAATATAAGTGACCAGGGGTGCCGGGGTGGCTCAGTTGGTTAAGCGTCCAACTTCAGCTCAGGTCATGATCTAGTGCTTTGTGGGTTTGAGCCCCAGGTGGGGCTCTGTGCTGACAGCTCAGAGCCTGGAGCCTGCTTGGGATTCTATGTCTCCCTCTCTCTGCCTCACTGCTGCTCACGCTCTATCTCTCCCTCTCTCAAAAATAAACATTAAGGGGTGCCTGGGTGGCTCAGTCAGTTGGGCGTCCGACTTTGGCTCAGGTCATGATCTCGTGGCTTGTGGGTTCGAGCCCAACGTTGGGCTCTGTGCTGACAGCCTGGAGTCTGTTCTGGTTTCTGTGTCTCCTCCTCTCTCTGCCCCTCCCCTGCTCATGCTCTATCTCTCTCTGTCTCTCAATAATAAATAAATGTTAAAAAAATTAAAAAAAACATTTAAAAATTATTAAAAAGAAAAAAAAAAGAATATAAGTGACCAGAAGACTGTGACTTGCTTTTCTATAGGGCTTATTTAGAAGCTTCACTCACTCAACATTTACTTAGCGCTTAAAACATCTTAGGCACTATGTAAAGTGCTTTGAAATATGAATATTTTTTGAAGAGCACTTTAAAATCTTTGTCCTGGAATGCCTGGCTGGTTCAGTCGGTAGAGCATGTAATTCTTGATCTTGGGCCGGTGAGTTCAAGCCCCATGTTGGGTGCAGAAATTACTTAAAAAAAGAAAAGAGAAGAAAAAGAAAAGCCTTGTCCTGAATATATTCTATTATGGAGCAAGATGACTGATGACTGATGACTGTGTGTTTAATATAATTAACTATTTATTAAAATATATTTTTTGATTTGGGGGTGCCAGGGTGGCTTAATGGGTTGTGTCCAATCTTGGATTTGGCTTAGGTCATGATCCCAGGGTCATGGGATCGAGCCCCATGTGGGGGTCCACACTGAGTATGGAGCCTGCTTAAGATTCTGTCTCTGTCTCTGTCTCTCTCTCTCCCTCTGCCCCTCTTGCCCACTCATGCGTTCTCTCTCTCTAAAATAAAAAAATAAAAAATATATATATTTGTTGATTTTATAAACAAACACTAGTTATTTATAGAAAATCTGTTATGGGCTAAGCGCTGGAGGCACCAAGTAAAAAAATCCTCAAGATGCCTAATGGAAAGCAACAATATTCATGCCAACAGAGTGTTGAGGGGCTCAGCAGTGTGGTGGTGGGAGTTCAGAGGAGAGAGGGATCATGTCCTGGGTGGTCAGGAGAGAGTTCATGGAGATAAAGGAGACTTTAAAATGTACCATTAGAATGGACAAGACTCTAAAATGTACCTTCCTGGGGCGCCTGGGTGGCGCAGTCGGTTAAGCGTCCGACTTCAGCCAGGTCACAATCTCGTGGTCTGTGAGTTCGAGCCCCGCGTCGGGCTCTGGGCTGATGGCTCGGAGCCTGGAGCCTGTTTCCGATTCTGTGTCTCCCTCTATCTCTGCCCCTCCCCCGTTCATGCTCTGTCTCTCTCTGTCCCAAAAATAAATAAAAAACGTTGAAAAAAAAATTTTTAAATGTACCTTCCTTGGAGGAAGAGAAAAAGGAGCTATAGCTCAGGGCTAGATGCCCAAATTTTGAGGTGTCTTTGGAGACAATTTTGAGGCGTATTCCACAGCAGTTGTTTTCACAAACATCACCTTCCTTTAATCATCTTAAAAAATATAGGGGACAATGCTCTGTCTCTCTCTGTCTCAAAAATAAATAAACGTTAAAAAAAAACTGTTAAAAAAAATATAGGGGACAAGGATGACAATGAGGTCTTTCCTCTCAGGACATAAGTATTACAGTTGGAACAATCAGAAAACAACAGAAGATGATAGGGAAGGAAAACACTGGACTGAATATAGTCAAGTGTGGTTCAGCTCTGGCTTGCTGGAGGATTTCTGGGAGAGATTAGCCTTCGGTAACTAAATCCAAAAGCCTCTCTGATTGAGATCAGATAGGTAGGTGAGAGCTGGGGAAGGTCAGGCTGTGAGAGGTGAGCTCTGAAACAGGTTCAGATAGGTGCACCAAGCCCTTAGTCACAGGTGTTACCCTCGTCTGTAATGGTTCTGAGACCTATTTAGGGAATTGTTTTTATCTGATTATTTGACACACCTGTGGCATGGCCCCTGCCCTGCCATTTGCTGAACACTGTGGTGACCTTGGCAGCACCTTGACCTGAAAAATATTCCAAATTGGGGACAACTCCATGGGAGGTAGAAGTCAGAGAACTAGCTGTGCAGACAGAGGTTCTTTTTGGAGTGTTGAAGGTCTGGAGTTCAACATCTATGGCAGGCATAGCACATTTTAGCCAGTCCTTTCCTTTGCCCTTTCTTCCTGCTGACCATGCCTGTGTGGACTGGAGTTTCTTATCTATTAGGCTTTGACACATTGTTCTTCTTTATGGAAAGATGGACTGAGCTTTATTTTTGGTTGAGAATAAAAGAAAAAGATTTGAGTAATCCTAGAGCTTACTAATGAGGCAATTCTTTCCTGAGGACCCAATCAATGAATATGTTGGATATTTCTTAGGTATAAGGCACTGTGCTAAATGCTGGTGGGGAGGGATATAGAGTTGATAAAGGTGTGGTCCCCGCCCTCAAGGAGCTCATAGTCTATCTGGGAAAATAAAATATATACATACAAAATTATAACTAGGAGCATCTGGGGAGCTCAGTCAATTGAGCATCCAACTCTTGAGTTTGGTTCAGGTCTTGATCTCACAGTTGTGAGATTGAGCCCCGCATCAGACTCCACGCTGAGTATGGAGCCTGCTCAAGATTTTCTCTCTCCCTCTCCCTCTGCCCCTCCCCACGTGTGCATGTGTGCTCTCTCTCTCTCTCTCTCTCAAAAAAAAATCATAATAGTATATAGAGCTGTCTAATAGAACTTTCTGTTCTAATAGAACTAATGATGGAAATGTTCTTTAATGTGTATTGTCTAATATGGTAGCCACTAGCCTCTTGTGGCTGTTTAGTACTTGAAATGTGGATAATGCAACTGAGGAACTGACCTGAATTTTTAACTTAATTTTAACTCATTTAAATAGCCATATGTGGATCATGGCTTCTGAATTGGATAGTTTTGTATGAGGTATGACATGAGCACTAACAAAAGAGCTGAGGTAGATAAGAGAAGACGAAGGTCATCTACTTCAGGTTGATGTAGACAGGGAAGGCTTCCGGAAAGGGGTGTGATTACAGGTGGTCCTTAGGAATACGTAGCATTCTGAGAGAAGAATATGTAGAAGATAGCACTAGCTTCTGGGAACTTTCTCAGCACTGTTGGGGGTACCAGAGAGTAAATATGGAACAGAGTAGAGTCCTATTTTGGTTTTCATTCGTCTATTGTGTTAAAAAGATGGTTGGATTTTATGAGGCAATTGTCTCTCTTTCGTGCCCTTTGACACTTCCTCTCCAGGGGTCTGAGCAAATAATCTGAAGGGCAATGTGAAGAGCCCGAGAATGGGAGTCAGGAGACATGGGTTCTATTTCTGCTGTGTCATTAACCCACACACGAGTTTAGGTTTTTTGTCTAAAAAGAATCAAGGTTTCTTTACTAAATGTTCTCCAGGTTTCTGTCCTGTGCCAGTGCTCTCTGATTCCTGTTATATTTTAGTGGAACAGAATGGTGCAGTCCAATGTCACCCAACTTAAAGTCTTGTTCAGGGTGGAGAATGGAACTCGATATGGGGGGTGGAGGATATATGGATGCAAAAGTCTACGGCCTCAACACCCTTCTGTTTTGGAGGAGCAAAGCAGAGGTAAAGAAGTAGTAAACTCACTTCTAAAGTCTCTCACCCCTAAGGTAATAGGTGTGGAAAGGTGGAATAGAAGAGGGAAGCACCTTAGAGTGGAGTAGGGATGAGTTTAATGTATATTGAGAGTATATATTTGGGGTAAGATTGGGTATGGGAAGAGGATGTCTGAAAGAAGGGGGTGGTGGTAGCTGGGAAGTTCAAGTCCTGGAAACATTTTCCAACTTTGCAATTTCCCCTAAGACTTTTCGCCATTGCTGCCTGCAGATCAAATGTGGTACATTGGAGCCATTGACATAAAGAAATGTTTCTTACACAATCACTGGACATCTTAAATGCAGGATTCTGTCTTTGACAAAGGCTCTCTTTGACCAAACTCTAGTCAGGCTCCTTTGAGCCCTCTTCTCAAACAGGTCTCAACCTTGGCTTATAAAAATGACTGACTCTCAGCATAAATGATTTTATCTGCTCCCATACACTAAGAGATTTGAACAAACACCAGGATAGTTTCTAACTGCTGAAGGCCATGTCTTTGGGATGACCCAAGCCTGCCTGAGAAAGCTCAGTGCTGCCTGAGGAATTTATTGTTTGTTCTAGGCAAAACATGGTGGCAGGGAGAGAGGTCTCCAAAACCCCTTTTAGAGTAGTCACTTTAGAAAGCTTGCTATTATAAATCCTTCCTTGCTTCCTGTCTCTTGGAAATGCAAACATTCAAGGAGATAACTCTCACTCTCAGCCCAGTGGGCACTGAGGACCTTGCTTTAATTTGCACTGCTGCTTCCTGTCATAAAGATGCACAAAGTTTGTCTTCTGGATAAGTGCCAGTTAACAAACCCAGATGGCCTAGACACATGGACTAACCCCTAGACATGTGTTAACCCTGTTAACACCTCTCAGTGCCTTTTCCTTAGCACATGCCAGCTTTAAAAAGTCTAGCTTTTATTTTAGTGATGGTGAGTTCAGTTCACACTGGGCCTTTTTCCAACTATTGCAATTGTTGTTATTGATGAAGTCTATTCCTCTTACCACTTTAACTTTTGTCTAGTTTTGTCTTTTTTTTTTTTTTTTGGTTTGTTTGTTTTGTTTTTTTTAAGTGTATACATTACTCAGTGCTCTTGATGATAAGTGTACTCTTTAATCTCCATCACTTGTTTCACCCATCCCCCAACCTCCTTCCACTCTGGTAACCATCAGTTTGTTCTCTCTAGTTAAGAGTCTTGGGGGCCCCTGGGTGGCTTAGTCAGTTAAGTGTCCAAATCTTGGTTTTGGCTCAGGTCATGATCTCACAGTTTGTGGGATCAGGCCTCTGTTGGATTCCATGCTGAGAGCATGGAGCCTGCTTGGGATTGTCTCTCTCCCTCTTTCTCTCTGCCCCTCTCTCACATATGTGCATGCTCTCTCTCTCACTCTCTCAAAAATGAATAAACTTAAAAATTTTCTTTAGAAAAAAGTCTGTTTCTTGGTTTGTCTCTCTCCCTTCCCTCTGCTCATTTGTTTTGTTTCTTAAATTTCATATATGAGTGAGATCATTTGGTATTTGTCTTTCTCTGGGTGACTTATTTTGCTTAGCATTATACTCTCTAGCTCCATTCATTTTGTTGCAAATGGCAAGATTTCATTCCTTTTTATGGATGAATAATATCCCATTGTATATTTATACCATCTCTCCTTTTCTTTTTTAAGGTAGACTTCATGCCCAGCACGGAACCCAATGGTGGGCTTGAACTCAATGCCTGAGCTGAGATCAAGAGTCAGATGCTTAACTGACAGAGACACCCAGGTGCCCTGATATACCACCTCTTCTTTATCCATTCATCTGTCAGTGGACTATTGGGCTGCCTCTATAGTTTGGCTATTGTAAATAATGCTGCAGTAAACATAGGAGCATGTATCCTTTTAAATTAGTGTTTTGTATTTTTGCGGTAAATATCCAGTGGAATTACCAGATCATATGGTAATTCTATTTTTAATTGTTTGAGGAACCTCCATACTGTTTCCACAGTGGCTGCACCAGTTAGCATTTCCACCAACAGGTAAGAGGGTTCCTTTTTCTCCACATCCTCACCAACATTTGTTTCTTGTGTTTTTGATTTTAGCCATTTTGACAGGTGTGAGGTAGTAGCTCACTGTGGTTTTGATTTACATTTCCCTGGTGATGAGTGATGTTAAGCATCTTTTCATGTGTTTGTTGGCCATCTGGATATCTTCTCTGGAGAAATGTATGTTCATGTCTTCTGCCCATTTTTTTTTTTTAATGTTTATTTATTTTTGAGACAGAGAGAGACAGAGCATGAACGGGGGAGAGTCAGAGAGAGGGAGACACAGAATCTGAAACAGGCTCCAGGCTCTGAGCTGTCAGCCCAGAGCCCGACGCGGGGCTTGAACTCACGGACCGCGAGATCATGACCTGAGCCGAAGTCGGCCGCTTAACCGACTGAGCCACCCAGGCGCCCCTGTCCATTTTTTAATTGGATTATTTTTTGGGGGGGTGTTGAGTTGTATCAGTTCTTTATATATTTTGGATACTAACCCTTTATCAGATATATCATTTGCAAATATCTCTCCTATTCTGTAGGTTGTCTTTTAGGTTTGCTGATTGTTGCCTTCATGGTGGAGAAACTATTTATTTTGATGTAGTCCCAAAAGTTTATTTTTGCTTTTGTTTCCCTTGCCTTAGGAGACATATCTAGAAAAATGTCGCTTACAGCCAAGGTCAGAAAAATTACTGCCTGTGCTCTCTTATAGGATTTTTATAGTTTCAGGTCTCATATTTAGGTCCTTAATCCATTTTGAGTTTATTTTTGTGTATGGTAAAAGAAAGTGGTCCAGTTTCATTCTTTTGTACATAGCTGTCCAGTTTTTCCAACACTATTTGTTGAAGACACTGTCTTTTTCCCATTGGATACTCTTTCTTGCTTTGTTGAAGATTAACTGTGGGCTTATTTCTGGGTTTTCTATTCTGTTCCATTGAACTATGTGTTTATTTTTATGCCAAAACTATACTGTTTTAATTACTGCTGCTTTGTGGGGCACTTGGCTTGCTCAGTCAGAAGAGCATGCAACTGTTGATCTCAAGGTTGTGCATTTGAGCCCCACGTTGGGTGTAGAGATTACTTAAAAATAAAATCTTTAAAAAATATCACTACCACTTTGTAATATAACTTGAAGTCTGGAGTTGTGATACTTCCATCTTTGTTATTCTTTTTCAAGATTGCTTTGGCTGGGGCACCAGGCTGGCTCAGTCGGTAGAGCATGTGACTCTTAAGCTTGTGAGTTCAAGCTCCACGTTAGGTATGAGCCTACTTAAAATAAAATTAAAATAAAATAATTCTATTTAAAAAGTGCTTTAAAAAAAGATTGCCTTGGCTATTCAGGATCTTCTGTGGCTTCATACAAATTTTAGGGGTGCTCTAGTTATGTGAAAAAATGTTGGTATTTTGATAGGGATTGCATTAAATCTGTAGATTGCTTTGGGCGGTGTGGACATTTTAACAATATTTCTTCTTCCAATCCATGAGCATGGAATGTCTTTCCATTTCTTTGCATCATCTTGAATTTCATTCATCAGTGTTTTACAGCTTTCAGAGTATAGATCGTTCACTTCTTTGGTTAATTTATTCCTAGATATTTCATTATTTTTGCTGCAATTGTAAATGGGATTATTTTTTTTCATTTCACTTTCTGCTGCTTCATTATTGGTGTATAGAAATGCACTATATTTCTGTAGATTGATTTTGGATCCCGTGACTTTACTGAATTCATTTATCAATTCTAGTAGTTTTTTGGTGGAGTCTTTACAGTTTTCTGGTTTTGTCTTTGACAATCGTGTGTGTGTGTGTGTGTGTGTGTGTGTGTGTTTGCTGATATAGAAGGGGAACAATTCCTGGTCATTCTAGCACTTCTACACCAGGGCAGCTTTAACTTTGCCCTCAAACTGCATAGCACTGCCAGTCTTCCACCTGCACCCTCTCCAATGCCCCTCTCTTCTGTTCTCTGGCTTTAACTGGGGCCTTGGTTTACATGCTGGCAGGTAAACTGGATGTCTCTGAGTCACTTTTAGCTCCTCTCCTCCCTCCACACCTTTAGGTTCTATTCTCTCTGGAGTCTCCTCTCCTTCCATTCTGGATGCAATTTGCCCTAGGTCAGGACACATCATCTCTTGCCTAAGTGAATCTAATTACCTTTTAACTAATGTCCCTATCTCCAGTCTCCACAGAACTCCAAAGTGCTCCTTTTAGAACACTGAGCTGGAAAAAAAATAATAAATAAAAACAATAAATAAATAAATAACTGAGCTGATCACCTCACTTTCCTTCTCAGAACTTTTCTTGGCTCTCTCCATGACCTATTGAACAAAGTTGAAACTCCTTAGCAGGCATTTGGGGGCCCCCATTACTTGCTTTAACCTAAACACCTCCTCCCTTTTCTACCATGGAAACTGTGATTTCTATTTCTTAAACATGTGCATCTTCACACTTCTAGGGTTATGCTCACATTTCTTTTGTCATTCTAGGATAAATGGCTCCCTCTCCCCCATTTCTGCCAATAATCAGTATTTTATTTTTTTCGAGGCCTGATTCAAATGTCACCTTCTTCATGAAAACATTCCTAATAGTCTGAGTCAGAATTGTTTCCTTCCTCTGTACTTTAAGCTCATATCGTTTTTTTGAAAGTCAGGTTCATAACTGAGATATAATTTATACACAGAAAAATTCACCCCTTTTAAAGTGTATATTTCTATGAGTTTTGACAAGCATACATAGTTGAGTAACTTACCATTACCACAATGAAGTTATAGAGTATTTTAGTGAAACCAAAAAGTTTCCTGTGTTTCTTTATAGACAATTCCCTCCTCCCATTCCTAGTTCCTGGCAATCACTGGCCTGTTTTTTTTGTCCTTATACACCTTATATCGTTTAAATAGCATTTCCCCCTATAGGCTTCATTTGTGTACACATCTTTCTTTCACTGGGTTGTAATCGCCTTGCAGGCAGAGAGCTATAATCATTCACCTTTACATTGCTCATGGTTCCAAGCACAAGTTCCAAACACATTCATTATGTGCCAGGTCACAAATATTTGATAAATGAAAAGGCGAAGAAAAGGGAAAGAAAGGAAGACCAGAAGAAAGGAAGGAAGGAAAGAAAAAATAAAGGAAGAAAAGAATGAGCCAAAGAATGGACAAATAGGCCTAGGAGAATTCTGATTCAGCAGTGGGGCAGTTGACAGGGCACACACTAGTTTAATGAATTATTCTGACTTCTTAATCCGAGCTACAAAAGCAGTTAAACACCTAAACATAAAATATATTGAAGTTTGAATCAGCAAGACGGACACTCTAAGTTTGGGAAGGAAGTCTTTTTTTTTTTTTTTTTTGAATGTGTATTTATTTTTGTAAGATAGAACGACAGAGCATGAGCAGGGAAGGGTCAGAGAGAGAGAGAGACACAGAATCCAAAGCAGGCTCCAGGCTCTGAGCTGTCAGCATGGAGCCCGACGCGGGGCTCGAACTCACAAACCATGAGATCATGACCTGAGCCAAAGTTGGACACTTAACCAACTGAGCCACCCAGGTGCCCCAAGGAAGTCTTAATGTAAGTGACCTAAGTTTTGCTAGTGGGTAGGAAACAACCACCCACCAATCCCAGGCTAAGCTGTCTCTGATCTCCTTGCATATCACACCATCATAACTGAGATATGAGATGTTTTGTTCTTAGTGTACAGCACATGCACTTAAAACTTCCGAGGGAGTTAAAGGAAGGAGAAAGGTAATGCTAAGTAACCCATAGTCATAGTGTTATATGCTTTATACTGTTTTATTTAATTCTCACAACTACTCTCTCACTGAAGTTAAAAGTAAGTAGGAAGTAACTCTTTGTTGGGAAAGGAAATAGATAATTAAAGGAAGTTTAGGGGTATACTTCCAAAGGAAGGGGCAGGTTAAAAACTATTTTTAGTTCAGGATAAGTTCTTTGCAGTTGTTCTTCTGTGAAATCACAATAAGCAAGAAAGGACAAGAGTCCAGGGTAATAAACTTTTTTTTTTTTTTTTTTTTAGGTCTATCACTGATCAGTTCAAGGTACTTCTTTCTGCTGGTGTGGCCACCATGTTCATTTCTGAAGCCAGTATGATGTGAAGGAACTCTAGTGTGCTATTTGATGAGGTTGTCAGCTGAGGCAACATGGCAGAATTTTGGGGCTAAGGGGTATAGTTAGTAAGTGGGTAATAAGAACTGCCTTCCTTCTGTATTATGGTGTCATGGGAATTTAAAGTGATTTTGCAATCGCTCTTGGGAGATAATTTTCTTGGTTCTTAGAACAAGTTGGAAGATAAACTTTGGACAATGTATTATACTATGCCCTTTGCAATTAAATAACCCAAGATAATATGTTAAAGTTTAGTGGAGATTTAAATTCCTGAGCTGATTAAAGAGTTAAGACTATTAGGTTTTTAAAATGTTAATATTACTCCCAGAGTTTCTAGGCATTATGTAGTGATGAATTGCATGTTTCCATCGCTTATTATTTTTCTATCTTGCAGAACAGCTCAGCATTAAATAACAACTAAAATTACAGTTCAACCTCAAGCCTTGGGCCAGAGCAGGAAGACCTTGAATTTCTGGCTGACTTTGGGCTGCATCGCATCCACGAAAAGTGGAACCATTGAAAATTAAGGGTTTGTTATGGAACTGCTGTTTCAGGAAGATAAATCTGGCTGCGTTTGCAAATGTCTGGGACAAAGAAGAGATAGAGGCAGTCCACTTGGAGGCTACTGTAACATCCAGGCTGAGGTGATCAGAGCCGGGGTGTAAAGGAAATGGTAAGAAATGAAAAAAGAAAATAGTGTCTGCAACCAACACTAGACGATAAACAGACCCAGTAAGGTTGGGTGAGTGAGGAAGTGAACTGAAAGAACGGCTCCGTGTTCTCCAGAGGCCCGAAGTTGTGAACAGAGGCCCCTCAATTCCTCTTCCGTCCTTAACGCGGACGTCCTGGGATCAACTGGAAAGCTCCAGCCTCAGGCTGGTCAGGCCAGCAAAAGGCGCATAGGCGGAAGGACCCGCCAGGCGGACCCGCCAGGCAGATCCTCCAGCCTGCCCGTCCTCGCAACCTCCGCTCTAAAGCAGTCCCTCTGGTTTCTACCCTTCTCTCCTCACCTTTGGGAGTCCCCAGATCACCCCCCACCCTCATCCTCCAGCCTTGGCCGGCACCGCCCTCTGTCCCTCCCCTCCCCCTCCCCCTTGGGGGTCTGACTCGTCCGGCTGCCACGTCTCACTGATGACATCACCAGGGCCGCTCGGTCTTAGCCAATCCGCTAGGGGGAGTCCGAGCGAAGTCCAAGCCAGCGAGTCAGCGGGGCGGGGACCAGGGAGGGGCAAGAGGGTGGGGAGGTGAGAGAGTGGGGAATGGGGCGAGCGACAAGCTCTCAAGTACGCATGCGCCAGAGGCGCGGGGTGTGACGGGAAGTTGAGTCCTGGTTGACACACCGCACCGTCCATCTCCAGCTCCCGCTGTGGGTTCGAACTCTCTTTCCCGGCGTCCCACGCGGTGCGGCCGCCCTTTGGGCTGTGTAAAGACCCCTCGGTCTAAGGCTTTCCTATTTCCTGGTTCGCCAGCGGCCATTTTGGGTGGAAGCGATAGCTGAGTGGCGGCGGCTGCTGATTGTGTTCTTAGGGGACGGAGTGGGGGAATACGTTTGCTCTCCCGGAACAGCCTATCTCATTCCTTTCCCTCGATTACCCGTGGCGCGGAGAGTCAGGGCGGCGGCTGCAGCAGCAAGGGCGGCGGTGGCGGCGGCGGCAGCTGCAGTGACATGTCCAGCATGAATCCCGAATAGTGAGTGCAGGAGAGCACCGGTCGGCTGGGTCCGTGGGCCTGCTTGGAAAAGCTTAAGAGGGGCGAAGAGGGCTGAGGCGGGAGTGAGGGCCTCGGCCAGGGTGAGGTGAGGGTGGTAAGGCAGGAGATGCTGGTGGCCCGGAGTCGGGCCCCATTGTCTGACGGAAGAGGGGTGGCCGGGGGGAGGGGTCGGGTCGGAGGGGTGAGCCGCCCGGGCCTGGACCGGGTCTGGTTGGAGGCCCTCAGTGCCGGGCCGGTGCAGAGGAATAGTCTGTTGAGGGGGTTGGGGAGTTTGGGAGTCGGTGGTGGGGCGGCGGGAAGGGGTAGTTTCTCGCAGAGGCAGTGACTTTTGAAGGAAGACTTATTTTTAAGGGGGGAGAGGATAGACTGGGAGAGCTGTCCTAGAGGGCACTGTCAGACCCTGCGCCCGCACTCTGCGGAGCTGTCAGAATCGTCAGGGTGGAAACCTGCTTTACTTGTAAATCTTGAGCTTGTTGGCTCTTTCTTTCACTCTCCCGGCCAGGCTGCAGGTAATATGGATGCTTTTCCCACTGCGTGGGATTGAGGGGAATGAGTAGATGGTGAGAAGAGATTTTATTTTACATTTTTAGTTTAGTTTTGTTTTTTTAACTTATTCCCTGGGGTTCTTCAAGAACTCACGGGGCCCATTGCCTTTTTTTTTTTTTTTCTTACTTTTTTTTTTTTTAGAGGACACTCCAGTCATTTTGTCTTGTGTAGGTCGAGAAAAGAAAAACAATTAAGACGTAGGAACATTTTTCTGATGTTATCAAACTAAAGGAAGACTGCTGTCAAGTTGAAAGAGAAACGAATGGGCTCTATGATCTGTAGGTTTTGGATTACCTTCTTGAATGCTCGAAGATAGGGAATGAGGTTCCATGACGTGTCATGAAAAGTTAATGCATTTCTTTTTCTTACTCAAGAAGTCACCACAGCATATGTGACACACCTGGCACCTTTCCTGGGAACTGGTGTTCACTTTTCTTGGGAAGACTTCTTTGGGCTCTCTTTAATGGCCCTTAAAAAAAAAAAAGTCCTCCTTCAGCTTACATATATAAATTAATGAATGGAGGAGATTTAATTGGTGTTCTTCAGCATCAGAAGGCTTTGGGGTAGAGAGGGAATTTTTTTTTTTAAGCAAAAGTCAGTATTTTAAAAGTTGACTTTATTTGCTTCTTTGGTCAGTTAGTGCTAAACAGTTCCCCTAAAAGGTCTACCCATCAGTTTAGCTGACTGTCATGTGTGTGTCACATGGTTCTTGCAAAATGCATTCTGACTTCAAGTTTTGTAATACGGTGGTTTGATGCTGAAATGTCCCCTTTTGCACTAAACAGAAGCCATTCTATTTCATTAACATTTTACATACTTTAAGAAATTGAGGATCGTGTTCCCATAGTGCCATGTTTGCTATGTTGGCAGTTTTTAATTTCTTTATCAGACTCCTAGGACAAAGTTGGTTTTGCACATTTAGGGAGAGTTGAACTTGAGGATCCTAATTTGGTGGTTTTCCTGGCAACAATAAAGTACATGGATTTGTCACTTTATGGAGACCTGTAAACCTTGTCCATTAGGGGAGTTCCTTCTATTTGCTGAATATATTTAGTACTATAAATAGATTTTGAAGATTAGTTTAACAGAACCATGACAAATTATTTGGCCTCTGAATTTGTTCCTCCTTCTATAAAATAGGATAGCAGTCAGTATTCCTATCAGGGTAGTTGTGAGATTCAAGTGTATGCAAAAGAAGAGCACTCCAGGTGGTGTGTGTCATGTCATTATCATGTGTGACATTCTAGTAGTGCTAGGATTTAGGAATATAATCCTTACCCTTAAGGAGTGTATAATGGAATATAGAAAATGGTTTGGTAAATGCCAGTAGAGTTCATTCCAGATGTGCAGCATGGATAGGAACAACAAGAGTTCACAGGAGGGTGGAGGGTTGTGGTTGGGCAGTTGGGTTCAGGAAGAATTCATAGAAAAGAGGCTTGTGAGAGAATTATTAGCAGTAGATTTAGAGAAGCTCCAGGGAGTGGGGAGGATTTTTCAAGGGAGAAGAAAGAAAAATGGTTAATAAATGGCAATGATAGTAATTCGTAAGTAAGTGCCAAACCATCCGTTAGATTAATGATCTCAACAGGATCAAACCCAGAAGTCATTTTTATACTTTTTCTGCTATCGAGTATGCCCGTAACTGGCCAATTAATACTTCTAGTCTAGACTGTGTCTAATAAAATAGGAGTTGGGAAAACCTTTGAAGAGCATTAGTGAAAATTACTTGGAGAGGAGGTGATGGGTATTTTATTAGGGAAGGTCACAAGGGCAAGCAGCAAGCAGATTTTTAACAATGTGACTTGCGTTTTTTCTTTTTGTCTTTAATGAAGTTAACCATCATAAAAGTAGTTAATGAAAAATCGGAAAATAGAGAAAAGAACAAAAATTCTTATAAGTGTATTTACTTTAGTACCTGTTCTAAACTTTAAAATCTTTTATTTTTTCTTAAATTAAAACTTTTAATGGGTGAGTGCTTTCACAATTCTATGGTGTTGTCTTAACAGCTTATACTTATAGCCGTGTATGTTAGGTATAATATACGTTACAATACGTGTGTATTTTGGCATACACATATGTTGATGTGAAAGGGTAGAACACTAGATAATGTTTAAAAGTGCTCTCTAAATATTCCTTGTTTTTGGTTTATCATCTAATTTATCTTATTCCTTTTAGAAACTTTTAAAATCTGCTTCATGGGTGCCACTGAATTTGATAAAATGAAAATGGGTTCTTGATAAAAGAAAAAATTTGGTTCTCTCAGAAGGAACAGGGTTTTTTTAGATTATTGATCAACATATAAGATTGCCTATTGCAATCTTATATTACTTATATTACTTTATGATCTTTTAGTTGTAAACTTGGTTTGGGAGGAGGAGAATGAGAAATATAGCAGCCAAAGATTAAATTTTAAGCTGTCCCTTTGACTACTTTCTACATTATTTGGCTAATATGGGAGAAATGACAATCCTGGGTTATCTTTATGGCAGAAATTAAGGGTAATGACTGATTTGTGAATTTCAAGTACAAACAAAAAGAAAAAGCAACTGGAAGTGGAATCTGAATAGTGGGAAAAGTAGGTGAAAAGATCAAATCCTTCTTTTTTCTGGAGATCTGAAGATTTTTTGAGCTAGGTGGTGAAGCAGGCAGTGATTATTTCAGCACACTGGTTAAGAAATACTTAGCATTATTGTCATACCAGAAACATTTTTTTCTAATCCATAAGCTTTTGGTGGATTTTTTAATGTCAAGAAAACCATTTTGGCTACTTCATCTGTAAGGAGTGTGTTAAGAATAAAGTGTGGGTACTTATCATGGATATACCAATTAACTACAATAGGAAGGACTATAGTCGTCTTCTTGGATCACCTGTAGTTCTTTAATGTAGAAAAATTTTATAGTGGGGACCCTGGGTGGCTCAGTCAGTTAAGCGTCCGACTTCAGCTCAGGTCACGATCTCATGGTCCGTGAGTTCGAGCCCCGCATCAGGCTCTGTGCTGACAGCTCAGAGTCTGGAGCCTGCTTCGGATTCTGTGTTTCCCTCTCTCTCTGCCCCTCCCCCACTCATGCTCTGTCTCTCTCTGTCTCAAAAATAAATAAACATTTAAAAAAAGTTTTATAGTAAATGCCTTGTTTATGTTTTAACACGGCTTCCGAATGATGTTTGAGATCATGGCTCAGGATTTAATCAGTCTTTCAAACTTTGCTCTTCTAACAGGAGACTAATAATAGTAGACTTAATGAGCATTTGCCTTTTGCTTTCTTTCTTTTTTTTTTCTGCCTGCACTTTTAACATAAGAGTTTGAAAGTAAAAGCAACTTAATATGTTTTGTTATCTGACAATAATAAGTATGTCATAATTGGCTTTCATACACTTTTTTTTTAGAACTTTTTTTATTAGAAAAGAAATCAATTAAAGTAAGTTGCCTTTTTTTGGTTGTCTTGATGAGTTTTGGGTGGTGTTGGTAATGGTTTGAAAAATTCAGAAAAGTTTAAAGAAGAAAAATAACCAGTATTCTCACCATCCAGAATATACTTTCTTAATTTCTGTAGAGAATCAGCATGTGTGATTTTTTTTGGGGAGTGTGTTTCCGGCAGCTATGTAGAATCTACAGCATGAATCTTAAGAGTTTTGTGTGAATATATGATCTTGTCAGGTCATTTGAAGAGAACTGAAATTTGGCATTTAATATTTTTTTTATCATTAAGTTAAAATGAGAATTTTTGACAGTTTCTTACATATTCCAAATAAAAAATTTTAAAAAATATTAAAAGATGAAAGAGCTTCAGAATCCAGTGTTCTCTTGAAAACTCTTTAGTTGACTTTTAAAGAGAATTTTGCTTTCTAATTTTGTTTCTTGGATATTTCAGTCTTTTTTATTCTGAAAGCAGTCTTAGTAATTTATCTATGTGCTACCATTTTGTTATATTCACATCCTACTAGCAATCCTTTGTGTGCATGTATTTCTTTCCTTGGCAACTTTTGACTATACGTTTAGGATAGTTTTACTATTTGCCATTGTAGTAAAGTTTCATTTTTGATAATTAATAGCTTTTTTTTTTTGCTAATGTTATCTATTCTTGTCTGTTTCTAATGTATGAAAATATTTAAGGTCAAGTAAAATGCTTTTTAAGGTTTCTGAGATTTAAGGTTTGCTAAAAAATACTTTGAGTGTTTTAAGATGAAAATAAACTAAAAATGGATATAGAATGCCAATGCATGAGGTATTTTAGATATGTAGCTTATCAGCTTTTTACCACTGTCTGAGCTCAACTTTGGAGTTTCAGTAAAAGAGGCAAAATGCCTCCCCCCTTCCCCCACCAAGGAGAGAGGCATGGTCAGACTACTCCTCTCTTTTCCTGTAGAAGGTGGAGCTGAGATTGCTTTTTTGATGTCTAGAATACTATTTAGGGAAGAACACCTAGGTCTTGGCTTTTCTTTCAAACTGCTCTGTGAGTGTTTCAGATAATAAAAGGGTAATGTGGGGTGATATTTGGAAAAAAATAATAGTCCTGAGGAGCGAGAGAACAAGTGTTGGTTTGTTGAGAAATGGGGTACAGAGGAGGAGTAGGAAATGAAGTTTTCCTTGGTAGTTTTGTGACTGGTTGGCTCAGTTGCTAGGAGCACTCTGCTTTATTAAATCCAAGGTTGTGATAGGTTCTGATTAAGTTTACACTGTTCCCTGTTTGTAGATTTCCTAATTCTGACAGGTGGTGTTCATGTAAACGCCTTTGTTTATAAGGGGGACCATTCTTTGGAAACATCTTTTTTTTTTTTAACAGAAGCTACTATTTAACGAGTGCTTACTATGTGCCAGCCACCTGGCTTCGGGGGCATTTTTTTTGCAGTCTGTGCTTCAAACTAGTGAGCAATTACATAAATTATGTAATTGAAGTTTTCTATGAACAGTGATAGATTCAACTTGTCTGAATATATTTCCTTTGAATAACAATAGTACTTAAATGGAATTATTCTTTGTTTTTTTCACTCTGCCTATAGATATTTTCCAATAACTTGATTTAGGGCAGTTATTCTTTTTTTGTTTTGTTTTTTAATTCCAGTTAACATATATTGTTATATTAGTTTCAGGTGTACAATTACACCTGCAACAGTTCAGCACTTCCATACATCACCTGGTGCTCATCACCACAAATTCACTCCTTAATCCCCATGCTTATTTAAGCCACGCTCCATCACCCTCCTCTCTGGTAACCATCAGTTCTCTATAACTGAGAGCCTGTTTCTTGATTTGTTTCTCATTTTTTTCCCCTTTTGTTTTGTTTCTTACATTTCAAATATGAGTGAAGTAAGGTATTTGTCTTTCTCTGACTTACTTCCCTTAGCATCATATGCTTTAGCTCCATCCATGTTGTTGCAAATGGGAAGATTTCATTCTTTTTTATGTCTGAATAATACTCCATTGTGTATATACACACACACACCCCACATCTTTTTTGTCCATGGATCAATCGATGGACACTGGGCTGCTTTCATATCTTGGTTCTGGTAAATAGTGTTGCTATAAACATAGGTGTACATGTATCCCTTTGAATTAGTGTTCTTGTATTCTTTGGGTAAATATAAAGCAGTTTTTCTTAACCCATTTATTATGGTCATGTACCCCTAGGAGCATTTGATGAAATCTGTGGACATGCTCCCTTTGTGCATACATACTTACAACATTTTGCATAAAAGTGCATGCTGTTTATACTCAGTTTAATTTAAAGTCTGGTATTGAGCTAATTAGCTTTAAAATGTGAGATTTATTTGGGTATGCTTTATTTTCGTGAACTATTCTGTGCTTTTCTTCTCTTTTTTTTAAAATGCTACCTTTCTGTTTCTCATTGAATTACTAATATGAGTTGTTTCCAAGAGCCTTGAAACAGGCACATGAAGTTCACAGAACATTAGTGTTTGCATTAAGAACAATAGATCATTTCTGTAGTATCTTTACTACCTCAGTAAAGGATATAGTTAGGATAATGCCTAGCCAAGTGTGATATAGTCTTAAGTGTTTGATGAAACTTATACAAATAGTCGAATAGCTAGGTTTATAAAAGGACATTTGAAGCAACTTTGTGAAATACACACTGGATAATCATTTAGTGTTTTATTTGTAGATTGGTGGCTAGCACCTGTCTTCATAAAGACCAATTGGATTCATCACTTACTAAAGCTAATGAAGTCTGAATTGTAAAATTTACCATGCTTTTTTGAGCCAAGCTGACTTATTTTCTACCAACACAAATGTTCTAAGTTAATTTAAGCAGTGAATCACACTTTACTTTGTATTTGGTCAGGTCCTGTGTACTAGTTCATAATCGTTTGACTCCTTCTGATAGGTTTTATATGTATGACTTAACTTAAGGTTTTTATCATCTGAGTATGTAAAATACATCACTGAAGGAATATGGTGTGATAAAAAACAGCATTTGGAGTTACAAACCCTAGGTTTAAGTTCAGATTGACACTTACCTCTGCAAGTCATTTATGCGTTTTTAGCCTGTTTCTTTCTCTATAAAATGTGATTAGTACCACCTCAGTTCTGAGTCTCAAGAGTAAACTGTACAGTGCTATAGAGATGTTATTTGACATATTCTAATATTCTAATAAGGGATATTAGACTATAAATGGCCAGTGGTTTCAGTTTTAAAGCTTTTCTCACACATGATTACTCATCACCCAATTAGTCTGTTTTTGTCTACTTTAACAATTTTCTTAATACAAATTTAAAAAAAATCTTCTAGTAAATGCATACCTATGTGTGTGTGTGTGTATATGCATGCACACACACACGGGGGTAATTTCAACCTTACAAGAAAGCTTGGTAAAGAAAATAGCCAGCCCTTTCTCTGTCATTAGTTGGAATATGCTAGGAGTTGGGGCAGGGGATGGGGGGGGGGTGGGTTTTGATTGTGAAAGATGGACTCTGCTCGCAGGTGCATACCAATTTGTTAAGAAGATGACTCATGGGGGCACCTGGGTGGCTCAGTAGGTTAAGCATCGGTTAAGTGTCCCGCTCTTGATCTCGGCTCTGGTCATGATCTCTTCGTGAGATGGAGGCTGTGTGTCAGGCTCTGTGCTGGTGGCATGGAGCCTCCTTGGGATTCTCTCTCTCTTCCCCTCCCCAATCCATGCTTTTCACTTTCGCAAAATAAATAAGTTAACTTAAAAAAAAAAAAATGACTCATGCTCAAACAAGTGTAATTGGTATCACAGTATTATCACAGATTAAATCTTGTGATACTTTTAAAAAATAGCATGGCAGAATAGGTGATACAGAAGATTTAGAGAAAGGGCCTATGATTTCTATCATTAACAGGAAGTTTTACTTATGTTTTATTTAGCTGGAGAGTAACAGAGTACTGAGGAGGACTCTCCAGAACCCTTGATGCTAGTCTTGGGATGTAGTCAAGAGCTAACAATTTGAGTTGTCATCAATAGCCAGAAATTTTATTTATGTACATTCTTTCCTTCAGTCCTGTGAAGAAATAGTGTCCTAGGTTTATAGATGTGGAAACAAAGGCAGAGGAGAGTTTAATGGCTTGCCTAAGGGCATTCAATAAGCAGCAGAATTGGAATTTTAACTCAAGGGCCTGTGATTTCACAGTCCTAGTATGCGGTTTCCAACTTACTGTGTGTGGTTAACTCTAGAAATTTAAAATTTGAGCCAGTTAATTAGGCGACTAACATTTTTGTGGTCAGTGTCTTTTAAAATTTATGATTAGAGAGGTCTTTTTAAAAATGTTAAAGGTTTGTGAAATACATGTTACGAGGTACATATTATGGTCTTTGACTTTCTCTTTCACATCTTGGGTTGGTATTTAAAGCTTCCTTAGGCTTGGAGTCAATTACTGTATCCATTCTCAGTTTTTCTACCCTCATGACTATTCTTGAATATTTATACTTGGGGCCTTGGAAGTCATGGATGTGTTTCTGTGAATAAAGCAAGTGGAGCAGAGAACTGCCTTTCTTTTGCTGGAGAGGGCACCCTTGCTGCAGGCCATGTTACTATGTTGTGTGTGCTAGGCTTTGGGAGTTGTGACTGGTGTGATCATAGTACTTATAACTGTTAGTTGGTAATTTTTAAACCTTTATTTTAGATTATACTAGTAAATTCCTGTGGTATTTTGTCACCATCATCTGAACAGAGGGTTTGGATAAATAGCTTTAAAGTTTTTGTCAAAGCTCTTAAAGGTTTTCGTCAGGTTACCTAGCGGTTTGGAGGGAGGAAGGAAAAATAATAATTGCCACTTATTGTGCTTCTGTAATGTGCCAGATACTGTGCTACAGGTTTTAGAGGCATTTTTTTCTAAATCTGACAAGAAACCTAAGGTAGAGGGTGGAGCTTGAATTCAAATACAGGTCGTTCCAGCTCTAAAACCCGTGCAGGCTTTGAAAGGTAAAAGAAGTAGAGGATATTTACATCTCCTCCCTGGCATATTTTTCAGCAAATACTGGTTACATAGGTTGTAAGACCTATCTACTTTTTTTGTCCTCTTGTATGACTTGCCGCTTTGTTTAGAGCTACCAAAGTTTCCTTCATTTTCAGAATTCCAACTTTGAATTTTTGGAACACTTCTAAACTGAGCTGAAATGGAACCTGGAAAATTAATTTATTGTCTCTAAATATCAAAGAAAAACGTGTACTTTTATGAATAGCTCATGGGGACAATTTTTAAAAAATTGCTTGGGTATTTCGTTAAATTTGGAAGAAAGACTGTTGTACTCTGAGATACTTGATGATTACTTTGACAGTGCTTTTGTCCATAGCTGAAAATTTATTTTTTATTGTTTTTAAGTTTGTTTGTTTATTTATTGAGAGAGAGAGAGAAAGAAAGAGTCCTAAGCAGACAACGCACTGTCAGTGCAGAACCCAGTGCAGGGCTTGAATTCCCAGACTATGAGATCATGATCCAGCTGAAAACAAGAGTCGGACCCTGGTGCCCCTGTTTTGTTTTTTATGTAGTTTAGTCTTCAAAGTAATATGTGCTTTATAAAATTCAAACAATGGAAATATGTGAAGGAACTAAAAGTTTTTACCTCTTTTCTCCAGCCTGATGGTCAATTTTGAATTGTTTTCTGTGGAGCATACTTAAAATGAGTGAAGGGGAGCACCTGGGTGGTTCAGTTTGTTCAACGTCCGACTTCGGCTCAGGTCATGATCTCACAGTTCTTGGGTTCTAGTCCCACATGGAGCTCTCTGCTGTCAGCACAGAGCCTGCTTCAGATTCTGTCCTCCCCCTTCCCTGCTCAAGCGTGCGTGTGCGCGCGCGCGCTCTCTCTCTCTCAAAAATAAAACATTAAAAAAAAAAAAGTGAAGAAGAAAAGTTGATGTCAGACACAGTTAACTGCAGCCCAAGTTTTTATTAATCGTTCCTTACCCTAGAGTCTAATAGAACAGTGTATAGTTTAATAGTGAATTAAAATTTGGCCACTGTGTCATAATATCATAGTCCTAATTTTGTTTTAAATTTTTTATGTGAGCTTAGGTTATTTTCAAGTATGACATTTATAAAAAAAGGTAGAATAACATTCCTTTCATGCAAGGGAATTTGCTCTGGATAAAAAACACATTTACTTTCCACTTAACTTTTAAAAATAGTAGGCCTTTTCTAAGATATAGGTGATATGAAGTTTGTATTTTGGGAGTACTGTGTGGATAAAAACGACTTTATATTATAGCCAATTGTTTTGCTTTTGTCTTTTCTTCCTTGGTATGTTTCCAGAGGGTGGAATATTGAAAGTTGTGTTAATGTCAGTCAGCTTTCTCTTACATATGACCTATGTTTGGTAATCTAAATTTTATTTCATACAAGAAAAATGTTTATTCTTATTTAATCCAAAAAATTGACTTCATATACTTGTGGCTATATTGGGAATGTGCCAGTGCTATCTTGACTCTGCTCTACCTATTTAGAAATCATTTATGTTATGGTAGTAATGCTGGATGAACTTGCAGAGGTGTTAAGTCTTTGGAAAAAACCTCTGGTTAAAACTTTTCTTCCTCTCAAATAATTTGTTTTTTGTTATAAGAGTAATATGTATTTATTGCAGACTGTGAAAAAAGTAAAGAAGATATCAGTTGTAATCCTAAAATTTAGAAGTGTCCATTTTCTCCCAAATCTTTTATGTATGTGAACATTTTTTAAAAACAAAAGTGGGAAATGAATTATACTAAACAAAATTAATCTTTTCACAAGTGTTTCACATAAACAGTCTCTACAGGTTTTAGAATTCCCAGTAGCATTTTATTTTATTTTATTTTTATTATTAATGTTTATTTATTTTTCAGAGACAGAGAGAGCATGAGTGGGGGTGGGGCAGAGAGAGAGGGAGACACCGAAACTGAAGCAGGCTCTGGGCTTTGAGCTGTCAGCACAGAGCCTGACTCGGGGCTGGAACTTGGGAATGGCAAGATCATGACATAAGCTTAACCAGCTGAGCCACCCAGGCACCCCTCCCAGTGGCATTTTAGATTCAGACATAAGTGGATTCATCCCTTACTACGCATTTTATGTACAGTGTGGTAACTTCATGAGAAGGAAACCACTTTACCTAAGTAGAATTTTGAACCAAAGTTTGTAACTTGTTTAAAGTATAATCATGTTCTCACAATAGGGACTTTTTAAAAAATACAGAAAATTATCTGTTAGTGCTTGCATGCAGAAATGGCAGAGGTATCAAGATTATATTCAGATCATAAATAATGGAAATAGAGAATTTCCAATATTGCTGAAGTAGACCATGAATTGACTTACAGGAGATAGTGAAAGAATTTTTTTTTCAATCACCGTTATCTTTGATGCCCCACCACCCATTTGTTAAAAAGGCTGTTTATTTCCCTGAATCTGTCTCTTTCTATCCAGCCTTAATCTGTCAGTCTACCTTAACTGTCTTTGCTTTCTCACTGAATTATCTCCTGTTTAAATTAAAATGTAATCTTTGCTCATGTTAATATAAGTTCAAGCAGTTCAAGAGTTTTCTCTAATACTTGTGCCTCAAAAGCAGCTTTTAAGTCTTTATTTTGTAGATTCCAGCAAGATTTCTGATTTGTTGATTTAACTTGATAAAACACAAAATATGTCTCTCTTATGTTTAAAAAATAACAGCTAGCTTTTCTTTTTCTTAAAAAAAATTTTTTTAAATGTTTATTTTTGAGAGAGAGAGAGACAGAGTGTGACCACAGGAGAAACAGAGAGAGGGGGAGAAACAGAATCTGAAGCAGGCTCCAGGCCCCAAGCTGTCAGCAGAGAGCCTGACACGGGGCTCAAACCCACAAACCAGCCCCACAAACCGTGAGATCATGACCTGAGCTAAAGTTGGATGCATGATCGACTGAGCCACCCAGGTGCCCCAGGAGATAGCTTTTCAAAGAGATTGTTATTCTGTGCCCATTTCACTAATGTCCTCATGCTTAGTGTTTTTTCAAAAAAATATTTTACTCCTTCCATCTTTGTATTTATCCTGTTTTTATTTTTTTATTATGTTATTTTTTAATGTTTATTTTTGAGAGAGAGAGAGAGAAAGAGAGCGCGCACAGGGGAGGGGCAGAGAGGGGAGACGGAGTATCTGAAGTGGGCTTTGTGTTGACAGCAGAGCCCAGTGTGGGCCTTGAACTCACAAACTGAGATCATAATCTGAGCTGAAGCCGGACGCTTAACCAACTGAGCCATCCAAGCGCCCCTACTTTGTGGTTTTTTAAAAATCTTTTTGTTTTGAAATATATTTATAGAAGAGTTGTAAGAATAGTACAGAGAATTCCTGTATATCCTTCACTTAGCCTCCCCTAATATTAACATCTTGCATACCAAAGTACATTTATCAAAATTAAGAAATTAACATTGGGGGCGCCTGGGTGGCTCAGTCGGTTGAGCTTCTGACTTTGGCTCAGGTCATGATCTTGTGGTCCATGAGTTCGAGCCCCGCGTCGGCCTCTGTGCTAACAGCTCAGAGCCTGGAGCCAACAGCTCAGAGCCTGGAGCCTGCTTTGGATTCTGTGTCTCCCTCTCTCTCTGACCCTCCCCCGTTCATGCTCTGTCTCTCTCTGTCTCAAAAATAAATAAACGTTAAAAAAATTATAAAAAAAAAAGAAATTAACATTGGTACATTATTAACTAAACTACAGACTTTTATTGTAGTTTCTCCAGTTTTTCTCTTAATGTCCATTTTCTATTATAGAATCCAGTCCAGGATACCATGTTGTATTTACTTGTTATACATGTTAGCCTTCTTCAGTCTGTGTTTTTCTCAGTCTCCTGTTTTTCATGATCTTCACACTTTCGAAGAGTGCTATTAGATATTTTGTAGAATGTCCTTCAGTTTTAATTTGATGTTTTCTCATGATTAAACTGGGGTTATGGACTTTGAGAAGATACCTTAGAGGCGGAGTACTCTACTCATCACATTGTATCAGAAGGTACATGAAATCAGCGTGACTTCTTACTGATGATATTCACCTTAATCAGTTAAGGTGGTGTCTGTCTGGTTCCTCCATTGTGAAGTTACTATATTTCCCTTTCCATACTCTTAGAAAGCAGTCTTGAAGAGCGCACACTCAACAGAAGGGAATTAAGTCCATCTTCTAGATGGAGGAGTATTCGAAGAATTTGTGGGCAAAGTTAAAGCCACCACAGTAATAAATATTTGAGGGGACATACTTTGAGGCCATGTATATATCCTGTTTCTCCTTAAAGTTTCACCCCCAAATTTTAGAATTCATTGTTGGATTTTGCCTGCAGCAGTTATTACTGTGGTGATCTATTGATGATTTTCTACTTCTCTTATTCCTTCTACATGTATTATTTGGACTCCTATAAGGAAGATTGATCTCCCAGTTATTTATTTAATAATTGATACCAGTATGAACTCATGGTTGTTTATTTTATTCATTGGCCTATAACCCAATACATGGTTTATTTTGTGGTTCAGGTTATTCTTCCTTGGCCAGTGAGAGAACTTTCTGTTGGTTCCTGTGTCCTTTTAACATGCCGTGTCCCCATCCATTTTTTACCCCTAGGATTTTGCCAAAATGTTAATCAAGGATGGCCATAGATCTTCTTTAGTTGTGTCTCACAACAAAAGAGACCTGATTAAAAATGCAAATTTAAAATGTTCTCTGGTCTCTTAGCACATGCTTTGTAAAAGGTACAATGCCAGATTTTTGGATATACAGATGAGTAAGTTAGTTTATCTTCATACTCACAGGTATGTCTGTGAAATGAAGGGAATTAAGGAAATGGATTTTCTTTTTTGAGAGAGAGAGAGTGAGAGTGAGTGTCTGAGCAGGGGAGGGGCAAAGGGAGAGAGAGAATCTTAAGCAGGGTCCCATGCCCAATGTGGAGCCAACCAGGAACCAGGGACTTGATCTCAGGACCATGAGGTCATGACCTGAACTGAAATTAGAGAATCTAATTTAGAAGAATGTGGTGATTTTGTAACTCTATAGATTTCTGAACTAGAATAATCTATTTTTTTTGCACTCTGGTCAAAATTATATTGTAAACTGAAAATCCAAATTCTTGGGGAATAAATGAAAACACATTTGCTAAACTGTTCTTGACTCTATACCAGAATTGTCACCTCGTGCTTTCTAGTTATAGATTTTTGTGTTTTTGTCAGCATTTTTACTGTGTTCTGTTTTGTAAATTATAGTTAGAGAAATATCTTTAAGCAGTCTCGAATCTCTGAATTCTCTTGAACATTTGGTATATTAATAATTTAGAAATAAGCTACTACAGTAGTAGGTAATTTTAAATGTTCCAATGCAAGTAACGTGCTATTGATCGCACTCTCCAGGTATGTGTATTCAGTAAGAGGAAGAAGTTTGTGAGTTTGATTTTGTTTGCCATTCTCCTCCAAGTCTCTTGTCATGTTAGTAAAACTGGAAAAAGTTTTTACTTTTTCCAGTGATTACTTTTTCCAGTGATTAGCTCATTGCAGAGAAGAGTGCTCAACTGTTCATATTATTTATAATAGCTGTGAACTGTAAATTATCAGAAACTCATAAATTAACTGTTTTAAAATAACACTGTAAAAGTTAAAAAGAATGTGATAATTGAAAAAGTTGATTTTTAGAAAATTAACTGTTAATTTCTTTTAACCATAATGTAATTTGTAACACACTTAGGAAGCATTCTTGTTTTTTTCCAGCCTTATGTTTATGCTGAAATAGAGAAGGTTGATCTTTAAGGTAATGAACAGTATTCAGGCAACATTTGTGGCCCAGTGCTGTCTTTTATTGTAACAGGGTCCAATACAGCTGATTCAGGGGGTGTTAATTGAGTGTTCACTGGATGCCTGGCACTGTGCTCTGGGAGATTGGTGATTTCAGGGCATTTGTTGTGTCTAAACTTCTGTTAAAAGCTAAGTAAAGTAGTATCAGTGGTGTGATTATTCTTGCTAACTGCAATGTAAATTGTTAACATGTACTCATTGCTAATGTTCATCATTCTTAAGAATTTATTTGGTCTTGGGCGCCTGGGTGGCTCAGTCAGTTAAGCATCTGACTCTTGATTTCAGCTCAGGTCATGCATGATCTTGCAGTTTGTGGTTTTGAGCCCCATGTTGGGCTCTGCATTGACTGTGCGGAGCCTGCTTGTGATTCATTCTCTCTCTCTCTCTCTCTCTCTCTCTCTCTCTCTCTCTCTGCCTGTCCCCTGCTTGTGCACGCATGTGCGCATGCTCTGTCTCTCTCTCTCTCTAAAAATAAATAAACTTAAAAAAATTTTATTTGGTCTAAGCAGGATGTCAGTAGTACTAACGTCAGTTCAGTATTATTTATTATGGGTAAATTTTACAGTCATTATTCCCTTCCCCTCCTTTTTTCTTTAGGATCTCAAACTGGAAAGGATGTTAATTATTTATTAGTTCATCCTGTGCTTAAATCCCCTTTATGACTTAAGAGCTTCTTGTTTCCTTCTATGATTTTTATTTTGTTGCTGAGTAGGGCACTTTGGATTTTTTTTAATTTTTTTTTTCCAGATATAATTAGGGACAATAAGTGTACTATGATAACTTGGTAAAACTAGAAAAACATTTTAGGTAATACATAATCACTGTGTAAAACCTAGGTAGCAGTTGATGGATATCTACAGAGATAATCATTTCTGAACGTTTTACATATTGCTTACATTTAAATAATTGTAATCTAAATTTAAATTGTGATATTTGGGTTTCACTTTAAGTGTATCATTTTTTAAAATTTTATTTTTTAAATTTACATCCATGTTAGCATATAGTGCGACAATGATTTCGGGAGTAGATTTCTTAATGCCCCTTACCCGTTTAGCCCATCCCCCCTCCAACAACCCTTCTAGTAACCATTTGTTCGCCATATTTAAGAGTCCCTTATGTTTTGTCCCCCTCCCTGTTTTTATATTATTTTTGCTTCCTTTCCCTTGTGTTCATCTGTTTTGTTTCTTAAAGTCCTCAAATGAGTGCAGTCATATGATATTTGTCTTTCTTTGACTGACTGATTTCGCTTAGCATAATACCCTCTCGTTCCATCCACGTAGTTGCAAATGGCAAGATTTCATTCTTATTGATTGCCCAGTAATACTCCATTGTGTATTATATATATACATACCACCATACATACACCACCTCTTTATCCATTCATCCATCGATGGACATTTGGGATCTTTCCATACTTTGGCTATCGTTGATAGTGCTGCTATAAACATTGGGGTGTGTGTGCCTCTTCGAAACAGCACTTCTGTATCTTTTGGATAAATACCTAGTAGTGCAATTGCTGGGTCATAGGGTAGTTCTATTTTTAATTTTTTGAGGAACCTCCATACTGTTTTCCAGAGTGGCCGCACCAGTTTGCATTGCCACCAGCAGTGCAAAAGAGATCCTCTTTCTCCACATCCTCACCAACATCTGTTGTTGCCTGAGTTGTTAATGTTAGCCATTCTGACAGGTGTGAGGTGGTATCTCATTGTGTTTTTGATTTGTATTTCCCTGATGATGAGTGATGTTGAGCAGTTTTTCATGTGTCAGTTGGCCATCTGGATGTCTTCTTTGGAGAAGTGTCTATTCATGTCTTTTGCCCATTTCTTCACTGGATTATTTGCTTTTTGGGTGTTGAGTTTGAGAAGTTCTTTGTAGATTTTGGATACTGACCCTTTATCTGATACATCGTTTGCAAATATCTTCCCATTCTGTCGGTTGCCTTTTAGTTTTGCTGATTGTTTCCTTCGCTGTGCAGAAGGTTTTATTTTGATGAGGTCCCAATAGTTCATTTTTGCTTTTGTTTCCCTTTGTAAGTATCATCTTTTAAAATCACAAAGGACAAAACTGAAAATTATGAATAGATTTTCTTTAAAAAAATCTACAAATTCTGGATTTTTTTTTTTTTTTTTGAAATTCTTAAAGGAACACAGAAGTAGTCCGAGTTAGAAAGGAGATATGAGGGACTGGGCAGTATGGAGGCCATCTGGTCCAGGAAGGAATCCTGCTCCGTGAAGGAATCCCTGGGGCTGGTTTTTTAGTTAGTCCTGGCAGTTTCATATACATAAATAGAACCTAGCTTTCAGCATTTTCTGAAGAATGCTTTAAATATCAAACTTAGAATGTTGGTAAAGTGTGTTGACAGAAGCAGCATTTGATTTTACCAATCTCATCTAAAATACTTTTATTTTTTTAAAGTTTATTTATTTATTTTGAGAGAGAGCAGGGGAGGGGCAGAGAGACGGAGAGGGAGACTCCCAAGCACTGATAGTGCAGAGCCTGAAGTGGGGCTCGAACTCACAAACCATGAGATCATGGCCTGAGCCAAAACCAGGAGTCAGATGCCTAACCAGTTGAGCCACCCAGGTGTCTCTAGTCTAAAATATTTTTAATACAGGTTTCAGAAGTTAAATGATTCTTTTTTTTTTTTTTTAAGGGTAGAATTCCAGGCGGATGTTAGGAAAGGAACATAAAAACCCCTTCTTTGGAGGATTGCTAAGAAATAATGATCTGATCTTGGAATTTGAAGGAGAGATTTATGTTTCATAAATAAAGGAAATTATATTTCCTTTCATTCTTTCCTTGGAAGTAGAAGTTCACTGATAGAGATCACGGGTGGCATTGCCTGTCTTACTTTTATAGAATTGTATCCTATTCAGTGATTCATGAAAAGGGCTTTTGCTTTTGGTTGCAGTTTTGGCTTCTGAAGCCATTCACGGGCTTTTCAGGAGTCCTCAAGTGAGCTATTATTCTTGGCTTATATTTTGGTTGTAGAGCCTACAGTGCGGTATGCATTTTATTAATGTGATTTTCTTTTTTTTTTTTTGCAGTGATTATTTATTCAAGTTACTTCTGATTGGCGACTCTGGGGTTGGAAAGTCTTGCCTCCTCCTTAGGTTTGCAGTAAGTTGAAATTGAAATGCCTTTAAAGAAGTTTATGCTGTGTTTTCTAGGTAGTCAAAGGATTAAACAATTTTATTCAGAATAAAGTAGTTCTTCCAGAATTTATATATTTGAAAGTCTCCAAGTATACATTCCCAGTGATATGTTGGACTCTTAGGCTCTTGATTTTAAAAGAAATTCAGCAAAGTGTGATTATAAAGTTAGAATGTCTAACGCTCTTGGTAGAGTTCAAATAGTTGGCTTGTGTTTAAGTGACTTGATGAAAAATGAATCTTCAAGTAAAATTTTAGTAGGATAAAAGAAAGAGCAGGGCCTGGTACACTTTTTTTTTTCTTTTTTCTTTTTCTTGACGATGGCATAGTCTGTATGCTACACTTCACAAACAGATATGTAACTTTGAACCTACTGAATAGAATCCACAGTCTTCCATAGTCTTTATCAACTGCCTTCAAATTTAGCATGTTTTCCTTCTCACTGTTTAGGTCATTGGTTCTCAGAGTACGGTCCAAAGACCCCTGGGGATCATCAAGACTTTCTCAGAGGGTCCATGAGATTAAAACTTTTATCTTAATAATACTAAGCCATTAGTATTTACTAAGTAAGTATTTACTTAGTATTAAGACAAAAGACATTTGCCTTTTTCACCGTGTTGACATTTGCTCTGATGATGCAAATGCAGTGGTGGGTTAAACCTCTGGTGCCTTAGCACCACATCAAGGCAGCGCTAAGTGCCAAACTGTACTCTAGTCAAAGTATTTACTTGTATTTACTCATGGGATGGCGGGGCGGCAGGGGGGTCAGGGGGGTGATTTTCACTTAAGAGTGTCTTTGATGAAAACAGTGAAAATGATTAATTTTTAAAAGTCTTGACCCTTGAGTATTCTTTTTTAAATATTCTGTGTGAAAAAATGAGGAGAAATATAAAGCACTTGAACTGCAGACTGAAGTATGTTGGTTGTCTTGAGGAAAATAAAAACACTTGTATAGTTGTTTGAGTTGTGAGCTGAACTAGCTCCTTTTTTCTTTTTCTTTTCACTTGTTTCTTATTTGAAAGAACAGCTGACAAACTGTAGTTATGTAGAATTTGGTGGTATTGGGCAGACATTTTCTCCAATGTACTGAGACTGTCATTTCAAGGAAAATAACTGATAGCATTTGCTGTATGTAATGAAATTTAAGCTTTCAGGGGAAAATTAGAAGTTTAGAAAAGTTGAAATTCACTGTGAACTTGACAGCATGTCATACTTGACTTTTCTGATTGACAGTATTAATACCACTTAAAATATATGTTATATATATATGTATATATGTATATGTGTATATACATATAAAACAGTTAATGAAACCAAGGAACCAAGCTAAAGAGCCACCTATGTTTTATTCTAAGGAACTACTAGAATAGAACATAGCTGGCTCTTTAGCTTGTGTGAAAATATTTCCTAATATGGAAACAAATCAGGAAAGAAAAGATTATTAATTTGATTGCATTAAAATTAATATCAAGCACTTAAAAGTGTTAAAAAACCAGTGATACTAGCAAAAAAATATACATGAGGGGATATTCTCAATATATAAAGCAAATGTACATATTAGTATGAAAAGGATATTTGTCATAATGGGAATATGGGCAAATAACATGAGTGAGCAGTTCACAAAAGAAGAAATAAAAATTGACAAAAGTTCAATTTTATTTGTAAAGACTTTAAAATTAGGTAGTGCTTTTTATTAAATTGGCAAATATTAAAATCAGGAATCATCCATAATAGTAAATCAGCAATCCTGGGTATGTGGGAAGAATCTGGCATCTCTTGATGAAAATGGTTATAGCCTGAGGTGTCTGTTTCAAAGAAAATCCTCTCTGGGATGCCTGTTGATCTAAGCCACGGGTTTCAGTACTACCCACCTACATGGTAGCATTTAAGCATTTAAGAGAATACTGATTCCTGGGCCCCTAGAACACAGATGAGCTGCAAAACGTATAATAAAGAAATGTACAGGGACACCTGGGCGGCTCAGTCGGTTAAGTATCTGATTCTTGATTTCGGCTCAGGTCATGGTCTCTGCAGTTTGTGAGTTTGAGCTCTGCATCGGGCTCTGCACTGACAGTGCGGAGCCTGCTTGGGATTCTCTCTCTGCCCCTCCCCTGCTCTTGCACACTCGCTCACTCTCCAAATAAACTTAAAAAAAAATGTATAATAAGCTATGGGAGCACAGAGGGAAGAAACTCTAAGAATTGGCCAAGGAAGTTGAGGAATGTTTTGGCAGTCAGTATTGCCTGAGCTCAGAATTGAAGAACGAATAAAAATTGTGACCCGGGGACTGGGGATTAGGAGGTATGCAGAGAGAGATGTTGAAAATTTGGACAGAAGGAAGAACATGTGCAGTGGCTCAGAGGCATGCAAATAAGGCACATGTAGGGATTTATAAGAATTCTAACAAAGCATTCGTAAGTATTTCCAACAAAGCATCTATCATGTAGGAGTGCTAAGTGAATGTTCATTGCGCTCATTTTGTTCTCTGTCCACTTTCTGCAGTATCTGATGTTTATTAGACAATCAATTAAAAACAAATAAGATTTTTAAAACGTTTGTTCATTTTGAGAGAGTGTGCACGAGCTGGGGAGGGGCAGAGAGAGGGAAGAGAGAATCCCAAGGAGGCTCCATATTGTCAGTGTGAGCCTGATGTAGGGCTTGATCTCACAAACCGTGCATGTCTAAAAACTGGACATTTTGCGGGGCACCTGGCTGGCTCAGCTTGGTGGAGCATGCAACTCTTGATCTCGGGGTTGTGAGTTGGAGCCCCACATTGGGTGTGGAAATTACTTAAAAATAAAATCTTAATGAAAAACTGGACATTTTATAAAGTAACACTGCCATTGTGAGCTTACAAAATGAATAAATATCCCAGATTGTCTCAGAAATGTGGTGTCACAGTTGGTTTGAATCAGGATTCAAGCATGTTCTATACATTCCATTTGGTCGTTTGCTGCTTCATCTAAGTTGTTCCAACCTCCTTTTTTATTTATGTCTTTTACTTTTTGCAGAACCTGGGTAGTTGTCACATAGATTTTCCAACATTTTAGATTTGTCACTTTGCTTTTTTGTGGTGTCTTAAAACTTGTTCCTTTATCCTTCTTGTTACAGTAATTGGAAGCCCCAGAACCATGCTGTTTTTATGGTAGCTATGAGCCCCATGTAGTCACTTGAATTTAAATTAATTAAATATGCATAAAATTTACAATTCAGTTCCTTGTTCTCCATTAGCTTAGTGGTAACTGTATTGACTAGCAGTTTGTAGAACCTTTCCATCATCAAAGAAAGTTCTGTTTGACAGGGCTGCTCTTAATAGATTTAGGCCCATCTTTGTTGGCAGAATACTTCATAGGAGTTACCTTGTGCTTGCTAAGATTCTTCAGTGGGTTTAGGTGGTGATAGCTTGATCTCTCCTTTCACATATCTTTTCACAAACATTTTCAGTTAAAGAGAAAAAAAAAAGTTTTGTTTCCATTCTAAATAAAATGTCATGGCAGATACTTGAGAAAAATAGGTGTTAATTTTAAAAGTTTATTGAGTTAAACATTGTTCACGCAAAAACTTGTGCATAGGTGTTCATAAAGCAACATTATTCGTAATAGCCAAAATGTGGAAACAACCCAAATGTCCATCAACTGATCGATGGATGACAAAATGGCTTATATCCATACAATGAACTATGCTCAGCCATAGAAAGGAATAAAGAACTGGTACATGCTAGAACATGAATGAACCTTGAAAACTTTATCCTGAGTGAAGGAAGCTAGACATAAAAAGCCACATATACATGATTCCACTCACATGAATGTCCAGAATACACAAAGCCACAGGGACATAAAGTGGTTTAGTAGTGGTTTCTGGGGTCTGGGGGAGAGGAGGAAATGAAGAGTGACTGCTTACCGGGACAGGGTTTCCTCTTGGGGTGATAAAAATGTTCCGCAATTAAATAACGGTGATGGTTGCACAAGCTTTTAAAAGTCATAACTAGGAAATAAAATTGACTTCTACAAAAATGGAAGAAGAGAAGGACCTCCTTCCTTTGTGGCGAATATATTGGATGGAGGGTCACGGAGGGGAATGAGTGTTCTGCTGATTAACAACTAGAAACATCACTTGTAATCATTAAAAATATGAAACCTTTTTCTATATGATGTATGTAAAGAATTTGCAAACAGATGTTTGATAAAATTAAAGAACAGCTATTAAGAAAATCCCAAGAAGAAACTATTAAATAGTGCATTGTAATCAGAACGCAAACTGAGTATTGGGATGGAGTAGCTGTTCTCAGCATGTTATGCTTTATAAACTTTATCAACTTTATAGATAAAAGTTGAAATTGTATTTTCTTATTTACTTTATTGAACATTAATTTTATTAACTTTTTTTCCCTTTAGGATGATACATATACAGAAAGCTACATCAGCACAATTGGTGTGGATTTCAAAATAAGAACTATAGAGTTAGATGGGAAAACAATCAAGCTTCAAATAGTAAGTCATTTTTAGACTAGAATTTGTTTTGGAAATTATTTTGGTAAATTTAGAATGTATTTGTTATGATCTTCAGAATCTCATGTACCTGTGGTAGAGTGGGAGAATCAGAATTGTTTAGGTTAAAAACGTTTTCTCTAAGATTACCTTCCTAATTGAATTTTCTGTTCATAAAGCAGAGAAATACGTTTTAAGTCAGACTTGGTCCTAGTTCTTTTTCTTGTGTTTTTATCAGGGGGCGGGAGGAAGGGGGGTCTAAGTTGAAGTTTACCTTGTCCTAATAGTGAAAGTAGTTTGAGTATTTTCTGATGCCTTACCGTGCTGAATACTGTGGAACATTAAAAGAAACGTAGGAGAGGGTCTTCATATGTGGCTTAGATGAGTTTTATTTAGTTCTTTTGTATTTATTAGTTTATATGTACCAACTCTGTAGAAACAATTTTATTGGAAAGGAACTTAGCTTTTCTAACATGTTTCATAGCTCAGAAAATTAACGCCAAGGGATTTAATGACTTGCCCACAGTTACTGGCAGAACCGAGTGACTCACTGCTCCCTTTTTTCAGTATTTGGTGCCCTTGTGGCATCCTAGTCCGCTTATCCATCCTTCCATCCCCAACCCCGAATTAAAAGTAGGCAGTTGTGGTAGTTCAGTTATATCAGCTTTGTATGGGTCTGGGTACTGCCAGTGTACACATCAGTGGTCTTTAAAAACGTTAATTTCTGAGTATCTTTTGGTGTTGGTGTAGAAAACCAGTGACTGCTGGTTTTCTGGATTTGGAGTCAGAAAGAAAACTTGGATTTATTGTCTTCGTTCTGGTATTTACTAGTCAGTCGTGTATTTAACTCACTTCAACCTTTTTCAAACTGGGACTTCCCTCTTCTATGACCATGATGATACTTGATTTACTAACTCGTAAGGTAGTTGTGAGAACCAGACCCAGTAGCTCTGTGTATGTGGATACAATAATGTGTGCGAAAGGCCTTTGTGAAGGGCATTATGTAAATGTTACTGGTGATGTGACATACCCAAATAAATGGATGTTTGATTCCTTCTTGTTTTTTTAGTTGCTCCCTTTTCTTATCTGCCTTTGATAGCAATAGCTTTAAATACTTTCAACCAGTGAACAGATTACCTTCTATATTGATTTTTCCCATTGTATGTGGAGTGCCGACTTTATACTTGGTAGCACAAAGACTGTTTCAAAAAAGAAGTACTCAAGCCTTTAATCTAATTACTGGTGTGAAATGATTATGTCATGTATGATCACTGGTCTCGGGTAAGCTTTGAATATCTATTTGTGAAACATTCATTTATTATGACTTTACTGGGCTAGAAGGCATCTTACAGGTCATTCAGTCTTCCTTTCATCTTCAGTAGGAATTTCCTTTTGCTCTCTGGTGCCCTTTTTTTTTGAACACTTCTGGGAAGCAGCTAGTTCTGTTTATAAATAACTTCTGATTGTTTCTTTATGTTGAGCTAAAGCCAATTTCCTTTAATTTCTCTTACTCCTCTGCCTTTTGGAGCTGCCTAAACACGATTAATTTGTTTTCTGTTGGCAACCTGCGCTCTTTAGATTGGTCTTATCACAACCTTCTACCTCTGAAATCAGTCATTCCTTTCTGGAAGCATGCTTCCAGAACCTTTCACAATTTGGATCACTCTTGCATGATAGAAGTGCCTTTTATTAAGGTATGATTCCTAAAATCAAATATGAGATAAGAGTCTAGCCAGTGTGGGCTACATGGGCTAAGTTTTCTTTTGATTTGGACTCTGAATTTTTTTCCCCCCTCTCCTGCACTTCAGGACTCCTGCCCTTTCCTCATAATTAATCCATTCAAAAATAGATACGAGGTTACAGAGATGAAGGAAACAGAGCTCCATAGGAGGAGATTCCATTTCAGTGGGAGAGACAAACATGGAAAAATCAGTTACCCTGTGATTATGAGGGGTTATGAGAATTATATACTAAGGGTGATCAATTAGAGAGGACGGTAGGTACTGTTAGGATGAAAACTCAGGAGTTTTCAGAGTGGCAAGGAGAGAAGAAATTTTACTCTTTGGACGTCATTGCTTCGCCAGTCACAGTTATTTGTTAGCATTTATTCAGAAACAATTTCTTCCTTTTCTTGTCTAACTTTGCTATGTTAGTGAAAGGGCTGGTGGAAAAGGGAGCTAAGATTTTGTTGAGCAGCTTCTATAGTCAGGCTAGGCAGTTTATAAACATCAGTTCATTTAAACCTTTTAGCAGTTCTATAAGGTGATCTGTAGATGAGGAAACTGTTAAGTGACTTTCCCTAGTGTTAAATAACCAGGAACCTAGATTGGAGGTCAGGTTGGTGTGACTCCAAAGTTCTTGTTTCTCCATGGATATCCTGAAAGACTTTGAGCCTCCTTACTTACACAGCATATCTACATAGTCTTCTGCACGCTCCAGCTTAGTACTTTGGACAAAAAAGGTAATGAAGCTGTGGTGACTTTTTTTGGTTTGCCTTAGATTAACAGTTTTAACATCTTTTTTTTTTTTCCTTTCTTTTTCTTACTGGAGCATGCTAAAGTAAATTACAGACATCATATTTTACTCCAAAAATACTTGAGTATGCATCTCTGTTTTACTATTTTCACCACTTTCACATCTAACAAAATTGACACTACTGCCATAATATTCTCTTAATATCCGAGCTGTGTTCACATTTCCCCAAAATTGTAACTTGTTTTCAACAGCCCTGTTTGGGCTGGCTCTTAAAAAAAGGAAGTGATTTCACTGAGTGCTCCTGAACCTTTAGTTTTGCCATTTAAGACACTAATGGAGATCAGTGTAAAACTCATGAGCTATATGATCCAAAACTTTACAGTTCCCTCCCTTAATTTAAAGGCTGTTGCATGTTAATCTCCACTTGCTTTAGGCATCAAGCCCGTTTTTGGTTTTTGTTTTCAATGGTAACAATTCCCATTTTGCTATTTCCCCATCAGTCAAGGTGTTATTTTTACCAGGTGCTTTTAGTGGGGTAGGTAGCTATTCTGATTACACACATATTTTAAGAAGATGTCATTGACTAGGAGCAATTCAAACAAACTTACTGTTTTTCTTAAAACCAAGGCTTTTAAAATCTAACCATTGAGTTTGCCTCTTGATATTTTTAACAATTAGTCTTTTAAACCCAGAATCTTAATGTAACAACATAAGCATTTGTTTTCATTGTTTGAGCCTATATGGTTGAAGTGTGGCAAATGGCTCTTAAAATGAGTTTTCTAAAAGTATTTAGAATCATCTTCTTTACATTGTTTTTCCCAGGACTGAGATAGTATCTTCCTGAGATGGTCAAAGTGCTATCGTGACTAGTAGTTATCTGAATTAGGTCCTTTCAGTGCTTTTCCATGAAGGTAAAATGTCCTAACAAGTGATTTTGTCTTATTTGTGAGAGTATACTGTTCAAGAGGTGTTAGGCTACTAGCTTTCCTAATCAGGTCAACCTGTCCGCCTTCATACTAAATGCCTTGCACAGTGCTAAGGCTGTAGGAAGGAATATCAAGAGAATGACATAGTCTGTGACTCAAAGAACTCATCAGGAGCATTACCACAAGCTGAAGTATTGGCACAACCTTTTCATCCTGAACCTTCAGGTATTTGGCAATTACCGTGCAATCTAGTAGTGTGAGCATTGAGGGTTAACGTTCCCATGTCAAATCTTGATAATCTCCAAAGCTGCGTAAACGAAACTGTTCTCCTTCCTGCCCTTTCCCCACCTCTTATTTAATGGAACTGTTTGGATTTCTTGATTGTTTTATAATAGTGGGACACAGCAGGCCAAGAAAGATTTCGAACAATCACCTCCAGTTATTACAGAGGAGCCCATGGCATCATAGTTGTGTATGATGTGACAGATCAGGTAAGTTCCAGGAGGAAGTCGTGTTATAGTGACAAAGTAGGAGGTTACTATTGGATAAATACCAGATTCTTTTACTTTGTGTATTTGGCATCAGTATTATTTATAGCGCAGAATACTTTGTCCACTCCCAAATAAATGAGTCACATAAAAAACATTTATTTTAGAGGCACCTGGGTAGCTCGGTTGGTTGAGTGTCTGACTTTAGCTCAGATCATAATCTCACAGTTCATGAGTTCGAGCCCCACATCAGGCTCTCTCTCAGCTGTCAGTATGCAGCCTGCTTTGGATCTTCTGTCGCCCCTTCCCCCCACTCTTTCCCTCTCTCAAAAATAAAATAAACATTAAAAAATACTTATTTTAAAGCAGTACTTTAAAAAAGAACAACAGGTATATTGTTACTTTTCTCCCCTCTGTTATACTAATAAATTGACCAAAATTTTGTATTTTCCTTTAGCAAATAGAAAACTTAGTAATTGGTTTTACATTTGCTTGCAAGGGACTCTGTTTATATTTATTATGGACTAATAACTGATCATTTTGATAAGAGTTCATAGGGAGCTGTGGATTGTTTGGTGTATACTGTGTTCTTGGTTTTAGCAATTACTAATTACTTAGCAGCAATTTGCTAGTAATTTAGACTTCTCAGAGTTGCCAAAAGCAAGATTAGAGATCTCTGCGTCTGCAGGTGGTTCAGAAATAGGATGAGCTAGAGGACAATTCTTTTAAGAGGACCATGAGGATCTAAAAATTAGTTGTTACAAGAAGGTAGGAAGGAGGGTGTAGAGAAGGTGTGAATAATGTGGTCTGAGGGCCATCATTGTTCTTTTGATCAAAAAGAAAATTTCAGGGTCTTTTTTTTCTCTCAAAGTATGAAAAATAAACTTTGAAAATTAGGATTTGTTTTTCTTGCGTCAAATGTTAAGTCTCATCTCAACTATGAAATCATAGCTAATTAGGAGATAACTAGAATCATAGACTTTATAGAGTCCATGCCATTAGAAATATTGGGGGAGTAGTATCAACAGGAAAACAAAGAAGTGCTAATTAAAAATGTCTCTAGTCATTACCATGAAATACTTAAATAAGAAAATCTCCCTCCCCTAAATAGGTTTGTGGGAAAGGAAACAAGCATCTTTACCTTGGACTCATTTATTTAATAATACCTTTTGACATCTCTAGTATTAATACTTCAGGTAGGCTCTCTTGTTCATAAACTAAAATTTGATCAAATGTCAAAACACAAGATTTTATAGGTGCTTTTAAGTTGTTTATTCCAAAACAGATCTGACTGCAGTTTAATGGTGAACTGTATTTCCCTCCTTTAAGCTTTCACATTCTCATGTCTTATGCATATATGTATAGTCATTGTAATATATCACTTCACTTTCTTCCCAGCACTTTAGTTACTGTTTTGTAGCTAGACTTGTCTACTTCTCCTCAGGCCGGGAAAGACACTTCTGTTTTTACGTGCTTATTTAGAGCAGTTGTGTCCAGACTGTATGATCATTCTTAAAAATGTCTGTCTTCTTAGGAGTCCTTCAATAATGTTAAACAGTGGCTGCAGGAAATAGACCGTTATGCCAGTGAAAACGTCAACAAGTTGTTGGTAGGGAACAAATGCGATCTGACCACAAAGAAAGTAGTAGACTACACAACAGCAAAGGTATGTTTCAAGTTTGGTTTTTCAAACTGCATTTGAAGGTGTTCAGTTTGAATTATTTATGTATGGGTATGGAGTCCCACAACAGCCACGACCATTTACAGCTTTTAAAATACGTGCACTGGAGAGGCATCTATCTGGTGGCTCAGTCGGTTAAGCACCCAACTCTTGATTTCTGCTCAGGTCGTGATCTCATGTTTTGTGAAATTGAGTCCCGTGTCAGGCTCTGCACTGATAGCGCAGAACCTGCTCGGGATTCTCTTTGTCCTCCTCTGTCTGCCCCTGCCACACTTGCCTTCTCTCAAAGTAAATAAAAACTTTAAAAAAATAATAAAATACGTGCAGTAGCATATGCTGATAATGGCAGTTCGCGTAGTGTCTTTTCGGATTCAGCAAACTTAGTCCTTCCTTCACTCCCCGCTTCAGATGACAGAAATGCACTAAGTGGAAGAAACTTTGTGTTAATTAAACCTTACTATTCTCTTAGGAATTTGCGGATTCCCTTGGAATTCCATTCTTGGAAACCAGTGCTAAGAATGCAACGAATGTAGAACAGTCTTTCATGACGATGGCAGCTGAGATTAAAAAGCGAATGGGTCCTGGAGCAACAGCTGGTGGTGCAGAGAAGTCCAATGTTAAAATTCAGAGCACTCCGGTCAAGCAGTCAGGTGGAGGTTGCTGCTAAAATTTGCCTCCGCCCTTCTCTCACAGCAATGAATTTGCAATCTGAACCCAAGTGAAAAAAACAAAATTGCCCGAATTGTACTGTATGTAGCTGCACTACAACAGATTCTTACCGTCTCCACAAAGGTCAGAGATTGTAAATGGTCAATACTGACTTTTTTTTTATTCCCTTGACTCAAGACAGCTAACTTCATTTTCAGAACTGTTTTAAACCTTTGTGTGCTGGTTTATAAAATAATGTGTGTAATCCTTGTTGCTTTCCTGATACCAGACTGTTTCCCGTGGTTGGTTAGAATATATTTTGTTTTGATGTTTATATTGGCATGTTTAGATGTCAGGTTTAGTCTTCTGAAGATGAAGTTCAGCCATTTTGTATCAAACAGCACAACCAGTGTCTGTCACTTTCCATGCATAAAGTTTAGTGAGATGTTATATGTAAGATCTGATTTGCTAGTTTTTCCTTGTAGAGTTATAAACGGAAAGATTACACTATCTGATTAATAGTTTCTTCATACTCTGCATATAATTTGTGGCTGCAGAATATTGTAATTTGTTGCACACTATGTAACAAAACAACTGAAGATATGTTTAATAAATATTGTACTTATTGGAAGTAATATCAAACTGTATGGTGATAAGTATTGTTTTAATTCTTATGGTTAAAGGGAAATAGAGCCTTGCATTATACTCAAAACAGCCATTTGTGTGTGCAACCAGGGCACTGTAGACCTATCTTAGAGCAGCATCCAATATGCTTTTCAGATAATATATCCAGTAAATGACCTAGGGAGGCTTCTGTGCTGTATAGGGATTTAACCAGGCTTAGTGGTTCAGGGAGACTAAATTATATGGAAAACAAGTTTAGAATGTATGCTGTCTAGTCTCTTATCTCTGATCCTTCTCGAAAACCATTTGAAACGGCTTCATCGATCAACATTTTTGTTAATTCTTCTGTGGTAGAGGTGAAAAGCAGCACATTTTTCCTAACTGGCAAGTGATCAGACTAATGTTGTGTGCTGATACTGTTTCTTCAGTGCTCTGAGTCAGATGTCAACTATCTTATCCTCCACAACTGTATAATTTAGGTTGGAGGAGAGTTAAAGCATTAAAGTAGAAAGCAGGAAATTTACTATTGATTGCCCTAATTTTAGGAATCATATCCCTAAAAATTAACCAAGAACACAAATGCAGGGTGGGAATGATAAATGAAAACAATGTATTTATTTCAGTGGAATTTTGCACATGTGAAAAATTTTGTTAAAGAGCCTAAGGTTTGTTTTTATTGTGGGGAACAAAAATCTTTTGCTAACGATGGCATTTTGAGGTGGTAAAGTCAGAGATGGTTTCCTTGGGGTTGAAATAGCAGCCAAAACATTGTTAGGTGCTTGGGATGTGGCTGTTGGCAACACATTTTACGGTGGGATCTTTAATCCAGTGATAAAATTTTAACTAAAAACAAGCCAAAAATGATAGGTTTCTTTATTTTCACTGAACAGGCAATTGAAATACATGGTACAAAAATAAGTGGTAAGATTATTGTAAAATGAAATGGACAGAATATTCAATTTAATTTTCCATCTGAGAATTTCACAATAAAATCATAGTTTACTTTGTATTATAGATGTGCTTGTTGGATCTATTCATCCTCGCATAAGGCAACTGAAAAATCCCTCAAGTTACCAACAGTTATGTGGGTGAAGTTGTGGTTTTTTTTGGAAGTTTGTTTTTTGCCTTACTGATACCGTATAGAGGGGGAAAGAATTCAGAAGCTATTTCCTAGAACAGATGAAGAATACAAATGTTAGTGTGATGCTGTGCACTTCAGTTTATACAGCAAGCTGTTCCAACTGTCAGCTTACTGGTGAGCTAGCAAGAAACATTACATGAACTTATTTTAAGATGTAAGCATATTTACATACTTATTTAGGTCTGAAAATCTAGTGTTCTTTCCCCCACAGCAGTCAAGACTGGGCTTCCCGCAAGATGTCTCCGAGTACAAACGCTTCAAGTAATAATTTGTTAATTTAATAAGGGGAATTCCCACTTGTCATATTTTAATGTCAGTGGCTTCCATGAATTAGCTATGGGAGTAAGGGAAGTGTTCTAAGCCTGATTGGTTGCAATCTCTGGGAAGTCCTTGCAGAACGATAGCCATTCTGGCCTGAGCAAAATGTCCCGTTCTTTGACTTGCGACTGAAATTGCCTTTAGCATGCATGCTGCCACTGCAGCATCTTTTAGGTCAGCCCTACTTTATGTCCCCAGTTAAGCTGAAAAACAGCCCTGTATTGATACTGTCTCCTATCTGCAGATGGGCCTAGCCACGGAGCTGCAACACGAACCCAGGGCTCGAAACCGCCAGTCCAGCTCTTAGTACTACCACTTGCCCGTGGACTTCAATTCTACTGATTTAAAGGGACTACTAGGAAAGTTTACGACAGGTAACTATGGCTATGTCAGTGCAAGCTAACGCTGTCCTTCAGGCTCATGTGTACCAACTGCAGTCGGTGCAGTGGCCAGCCGGGCTCTCTGCGAGTCTGACCCCGCCACGTTTGCCCATGGAAATGCTGCTGGCAGCACCTTCCTGGGATGAAACGATTTCAACCTGAGTCTTCAAGGTGGTCTTAAACTGCTTATAAGCACTGCTAAAGACATAATTCACGGTTCTGTTGATACTCTTCAGTGGCATTCATAGCCAGGTCCCGAGTATCTTCAGTCACACCTTATTTCAAAGGAGATAAACAAAAGTATCTTAGATCCTATTTCTAAGTAAAGTAATACTTTCCTGGGAAACGGGTTATTCCGAAATAAAATACTCTGAAAATTCCTGTCAGGTGAAGCTGGTAATTACTAGGCTGGATGGGAACAGAATGGCATACTCAGCATTCAGTTGCTGTATCGTTGGCCAGTCTGTTTCTGTAGGGTTGTCATCTTAGGTTTTTTGGTGAACCTAATAGAAACTGTCTCTCATATACTAGCAAATAAGTGGGTTTAATGCCTCAGGGCTATCCCGTAACACTCAGTAGAAAGGCACGTACCAATTTTAGCCACAAAGAGAAGAGAAAATAGATCAATTCAAGAACAGAGGCCATTAGGAGCACCTGGTTTGGCTCAGTTCATGAGATCAAGGCCCACGTCCAGCTCTGACGGTGCGGAGCTTGCTTGGGATTCTCTCTCTGCACCTCCCCTGCACATATACTCGGTCCTTCTCTCAAAAATAAATAAACATTAAAAAAAAGTAAAAGAACAAAGGCCATTAGACATATCTGTCGTTCCTAAGGAAATTTTACATATAGAATTATTTGCTCTGGAGGGGTTTTATCTTCTTAAATCTCACTATGGAACCAAGATTAAAGGCCTGAATTTCTTTTAAAGAAGGTAATTTTGTATTAAATGTTCTGTTCTGAGGAGTATCAGAAATCTCGTGAGAATAATTGTTCTAATGTCACCTTTAGATTTAAAATGATCTGTGCATTTTTTATAAACATAAGCTCTTCCTTTCTTAAAAGAACCCTCCTCAAATGAGAATCTGGAAGGAGTTTGAAGAAAGATGTTTAAGTGCAAAAAATCCTTTCCATAAGTCCTAGCCCACCGTAACGCTACAGATACGGGGGGGGGGGGGGGGCGGGGACAGACATGCTTTCTTCCGTGTTCATTCATGGCACAAGAGAAATGTTTTAAAGGTTGTTTTTTGTTTTGTTTTGATTTTTTGCAGAATTGGTTACCAGCAATAGCTGATCGTTTTGCTTTAAAAAGCTTTACAATTGATGCTTTAAATGGTTGATCCATAGATTTCTTTTTTTCCCTATCAAGTTACAGATCATGCAACCAAACATTTCCCTTTTTTCCTTCCCTACTGACCGCACGCCCTTTTCTTCCCTGATCTTGGACTGTTCTTCCAAGACAGAGTAGGAATGCGTGGATAGATGCGTCCTCCTAGAGGTGCCCTTTAGGTGTGGATAATCAGGTCCATAGTCTTGCAAAGCTCAGTAGCAGTTCCCTCTGTCTGACACGTTTTCCTTTAAGATCTTAGGCAGGCAGATGGAGCATTACTAGGCCCCTAAGATAACTTAAAAGGTGTCCTAACAACCCAAAATAATTTGAGAACTATTGATTTGGAGACTTAAAGTCTCTTCTAAAATCTTCAAGGGGGATTTATAAACCTAAGCTTAAGTTTATGAAAAGACTCAAGTTCCTGGCCAACCATTCAGTTTTTTCAGTCTCCTGGGTCTTCTGGTATGCCTGAGAATTCCACGTATTTGGTACCTTCTCTCTCAAACGAACCTTCTTTAAATGACCTTTGTATCAGGTAGACTATTTTAGGAGCTCTGCTCTTTTTAGCTGGATTGAAGGGGATGAAAGGCCTGTAAGCCTTATTAGCATTATTTTATCAAAAACTGCAAAGCCACATGCTTTTGTTGAGAAGCACCAAAAGGAAAACCTTAGTTTGGAAGGATTCATTTTAAATAAAGATAGGAACTCAATAGCCCTTACTTCAGGGAAGAGAAAGGCATTTTAAAACTAGTTACATTAGAGTTAAGTTCCCCCTGTGATTTCAGCGTTATAAATGGCTCTTACAAGGGCTTCCTGAAAGCTTCCCACCAGCCAGGTTTTAGCCGACAGATTACATCTCTGCCTTAGAAGATGCCTGAAAGAGAAAGAGAAACATTTTTACAGGCAGAATGCAGCAGAGGAAGAAAGGACACCCGCAGGCACTGTGTTCATTTTAGAACTACAATGACTGTTGCTCAGATTTCCTTGATGCAAGTACAGGGCCTCCCTGTCCCAAGTGGACACACTTGGATTTTATCCTTTACTTTCACAGTGAAGTCTTACCTAGAAGGTCTGTGAGTGATGCACCACATTTTGGTTGCAGGAGAGGAAGTTTCAGGGAAAGCAGGTTGGGCAGTGGCGGCCCCACACTGGGCACGAACCCCCTCTGCTCTCAGCTCCTTTTCCCTATCATTCCCTGTTGGACTTTCCCAAAGATGAAAAGAAAGTTGTACTGTTAAGTCTCCAAGGCACGTTACCCCACCTATCCCCTAGCCCTTTTTAGAAGGGAGTTTGCAGAGATCATTGTTGGGAAGGGAGGGGTGAGGATTTATCAGTTGCTTGAAGATGGGCCAGAAGAGCCTCCAGAACAGGCAGCCTGAGAATGGCCCTCTACTGGAGACGCACACATATAAAAAAGTAGGCACAGAGGAGTTCTGCCACTGTTGTCTTTGAGGGGTTGGAGGTGAAGGGACTGCCACGGAAGTGCGAGCATGGGGCACCCTAGTCCTTAGTGGGCAGTGGGGATGAAACGGAGTTAATGGAAAGCACCTCAGTGAGCCAGCTTCCCACAGGAAGACCCCCAACCTTCTTCCTGGCAATGGCAGCATCTCCCTTTTTCAGCGTCTGGGTCTTCTAGCATCTCATTGTTTCAGTCACTCTTGGTTCAACAGTCTTCCAAGAGACAGCCAACCTTTAGAGCAGGAGCTCTGTACCCTCACCTGGCACTGGGGTCCAGTGGACACGTTTTCTTCTCTCGGGTTGCCTACTCACCAGACTAATCCCCTTCACGTCGGTGCTCCTGTGCGCCACTGGCGTGTTGTCAGGGATGAGGGTGCAGCCGGCCAGCATGTCCAGGGAAGCTAAGATGGCATCATACAGGCGATCTGCATGGCTCTCCAGCTCACTGGGCTGCTTCGAGATCCTCCCGAGGACATCCTTTAACACTAACAAATGAGGTTCAAAGCATTTAGGCCAAAAAAAACCAAAAAACAAAAAAACACCCCAACACCCAACATGTGTGTTTTGGAAGAATCATATATAAGGGTGCAGTGTTTTACACAAAACAGGAACGTGGCAATAGTTTCAGGATGTCCACTCTTTTTAATGGTGACTCTCTAGGGACTGGTGTTTGTTGTGCTGGAGAATCTGTGTTGTGAACTTATGATTAAAGCGGAGCAAAGAATCTCACTGGCTTCACTCTGGATTTACGTAATTCACCAAAAGGCACAGAAACAGGGTGCTCTGGTGACTGGTTATCATCATCTGACCTTTAGAGTTAAGACACAGGGCACACCCAGACCCTACGGGGCAGGAGGCTTAAATGAGACGAAACAATATGCCAAGATTAGGACACTGGGCCCCGCTGCCAGGTTCCTAACAGCTTCTACTGGCTGGGGAACTATTACTTGGCATGTATGCAGCTAGTCTGGGAACGTATTTGGGAATGCTCGTGAACCTTTTGTGGGCCCTAAGCGAACAGACTTCAAAAGAAAATTACCTGAAAGCAGGCTAAGTAAGACAAGAGGTTAGTAAGGCCAAGATTTCCTCCTACAGGCCAAGTGTTCATTTGCGGAAGGGATAGGCTAGGTTCAGAGTGCATCACACACAGCAGGCTTGTTTTTCTTTGAGAAACCTTATTTCCTTTGTGAAACACAAAGGCTGCTTTAGCTTCCTGAGCCTTTATCAGCTGTGTTAACACTCTCTCTGGTTTCCTGCTACAGCTGCAACATCTGCCAGCAGCGGAAGGGAAAGGGGAAGCTGCGTATCTGCAGGGGATGCTGGCAGACGGGTGGCAGGAGAAGGGACATAGGCTCGCTGTGCCGAGATCAGGCCCCCGGGGAAGCCACATGAGTGCCGTGTCATCTGGGCGGAGTGCCGTCCTGGCGAGGCCTGGCAGAGGAGTGCGGCCAGGGTGCACGGTACAGCTCGTCTATAAGAGCGACTGGGCTGGATTTTCCCCTCCAGACCTTTGCTCAGTCCTCCTGTGTGTTTGTCAGAATTCGGGGACCTTTATTTTTTTTTTCTAAACATTTATTTTAGGATGTTAGAGTATTTGGTTGGGGCCAAGTAAAAGGAAAGCTGGGAGTAAGAATGAAGTAATCTTTCCCAGTAAGACTTTCCTGTTTTAATTGAACACATACACACAGGAGCCTGAATCGTCACTGCTAAGGAGGGTGGGCTCCAGAAAGGACTGGCGACACGGGCACCCAAGCACTGAGCCTAAGGGCAGCGAAAAGCCAGCTGCCCACAGGGAGGCCTCGGCAGGAGGCTGAGATGGACGTTTCGGAGGGGGAGTTAGTTTGGTTCTTGTCCCTACAGTTGCACTGGTGATTGCAGAAGGAAGCAGGCCGTGAAACTGGGTAGGAGTGCTTGTGCCCAGGCTCTACGGACTCTGGAGGTGCGCCCCACAGAGAGCTAAGCAGTCCTGCACATAGCTGGAGAAACCCTGTGCACGTCTAGGGGAACTTGTGATGTTCACACGACACCAAAGTTCCTCATTAGTCCAAGCCAAGGACGGGAGGGGCAGTGTGTCAGTCTTAAAGAGCCTGCGCATGTATCTGAAAATCACAGAAACCCCAAATGCCTTACTTTGGCAGTAAAATACCTTTAGACTCCTTTTGAGACAAGGGCAAAGTGAAATGTTATTACAGATTAAGCACCGAGAACTATTACTGGATTGGTTTTTAAATTTTTTTTTTTTCAACGTTTTTTATTTATTTTTGGGACAGAGAGAGACAGAGCATGAACGGGGGAGGGGCAGAGAGAGAGAGGGAGACACAGAATCGGAAACAGGCTCCAGGCTCCGAGCCATCAGCCCAGAGCCTGACGCGGGGCTCGAACTCACGGACCGCGAGATCGTGACCTGGCTGAAGTCGGACGCTTAACCGACTGCGCCACCCAGGCGCCCCTGGATTGGTTTTTAAATGAAGGTCAAAGAACCTGTAGTTTTTTAAGAGGCCCACTGTTCCATGCGGCCTCTGGGAGAGTTTCCTGGTATGGAGGGCTTTCCCTTCCTGCTCAGGCCCCTGCACTTCCAGACACAGCAGCGGGGGAGTCGGCAGAAAGGGGTTTGAGCCAGGCTGCCACTCCTTGTGTGGTCTCAGGCAAATTCACAACTCCGAGGTGAGAGTAAGAAGAGTACCTATCTCACAAGGCTGGGATTAAATGGGAAAAAAAAATTGGTACATTAACTACTTCACAGTGCCTGGCACACGGTGTTCAGCACGATGCTGATGTAACTACATGCAGCAGAGCAGGCTGACGTACTGAATTCTGCCCCCGTAAAACCCAAAAAACCCTAGTGCAAGAGCCAAAACAAAGGCCTCCTGAGGGCAGGGGATTGCCAAGGGCTCACATAATTCACACTGGATAATCCCCGCCAGAAATCCTTCAGTAGTTCCCTGTCCCATTGAAACCCTTCTGCCTGTTCACAGCTTTCAACCCTGGTCATTTTTCTCCCCAGGGGAAGAAATGTCTGGAGATATTTTGGGTTGTCACAACTGGAGAGGAGGTGCTACTGGTATATAATGGCCGAAGGCCAGGGATGTTGCCAAACATCGCAACACACAGGACAACCCTCCTCACAAAGAAAGTATCATGTGGCCCAAGATGTTGATAATGCCCAGGTCCAGAAACCGCCCTATACCGCCTGCCTAACACGCACCCACCGCTGCTGGTCAGGACAGTGCCACCTCACTGCCTCTCGAGCCCGAGGGCCCCGCCCAGCTTTGACAATGTGGTCTGTTCCCGGGATAAACCACACCTCACTCCAAAACTGAGGCATAATCTACATGGGCTCTTTTAGCTCTTGGTTGTTTAGTCTTCTAGGAAATGAGGGGCTGCTTTGGCGATCCATCAGTTCTCTGCTTTAAAGCTAGCATTCCCCACCTCATCCTCCCCCTCCCATCTGCCCTCAGCAAGGGCAAGGCCGACTGTAAATCCTTGCACCCTGCAGGCTTAGGCATACTCTTAATGTCTGTGACCTCACATTTTCCTAAGTGGGGAGCCCATCCTACAGAATGAACTTGAGCTTACTTGGTATACCACTATCCACCTGTCCCTTTCTCTCATCAATTCACTTCTTCCCTTAGTCTGCTCCCTTACAACAGACTGGCTGCTCTCAGATGCTGAAACAAGTCTCCTTCAAGGCAGAACACAAAGCAGATAACCAGAGAGGGGTCCAGCCTGTGCTGGGATAGGAACAGAACCCCTGAGGGCTCCCTACTGTGTATATCCTAACAGAGAACCAAAGACCGCTGGATTAAAACCAGCACTCCTGTGCAGGTCACTACCAGGAAAAGGTAAAAGTGTGTCACTCTTGCAGGCTCCAGGCCTTCTACTCAACTTACCTTTCTGACCGTGACTGGTTCCCCCTGTGGCTGTGGGGCAACGACAGTGGGAGGGCCGCAGCCACAGGAATCTATGGCAGTTGGGGGGAGGGGGGTCTTTACCAGTGACAGTGTGGCTCCCTGGACCTGCTGCCGAGGGATGGAGCGCGGGCTCAATTCAAATCTTCAAGCATCTCACCTGGGGTGTTATCCAACAGGCACTGAAGAAGAATCTCCCCTTTCTGTAAGACACTCTCAGTCAGGGACTGGTGTTCATCTATATCTTTCTTAAATTGCTTAAAGCATATGAGAAAATAAAGAAAAAAAGCTTCGTTACTATTGTTCTATAAAACTTACTCAAAATGATCCTCTGCAAAGGTAGTTCTATTCCCCTCTCACCTGGAAGACAAACCCACTCGATCTTCAGAATTCCCCAAGTAAACAGTACATTAGTTTAACTCTCCCTTCTTTGATTCTTTGAACCCAAAATAAATACAGAGTCAATCTTTTCTTTTGTTTACAGTCTGACAAAAGAGTTTTCTTTTCCCTGGCAGAGCCTGGTTCATGAACAGCTTGGGGGGCAGGGGTTCTTTTTGTTATACCTCACTGGGTTTTCTTTAAACTCACAACTCACTATGGGATTCTCAAAACACAATGTCTTCTATTCTAACGGACCTGGGAAGTGAGAGCCACGTAAGAGGTGCCTCGACCCATTTCTTCCCGGAACGTCCTACTCTGTGCAGACCTTGGGGAAGGCATCAGGGAAGCTGTGAGTCTCCCAAGTAGCTGACTTTTTTTCTCCTCATGGGTACCAAGTGTTATTATAGCCGACTGTTTTGATGTTCCTTTAACGCTAAGACGTGTAAAGTCAAATCCATGACAACCTTTAGTACAGGGTACAGAACTTGGTGGTTCACATTCTCAAGTTATCATTTTACTCTTGGATTTAACCATATTCTTTAGTTTTCTTTTGCCCTAATACCTATGCTGATTATATGCTGCCATAAACCTACCATGTTAAGACAGAGAGTGAGACAGAGTCACAGTAACAACATGTGGACACACACACACTTGCTTGTATGAGCTATCTAAGCGGGGGGGGGGGGGGGGCAAGGCAGCTCATACATATTCATGAGTCCTGCACCATTCTGTGTGGGGAAGGGGCTGACAGAGCTGTCGTGCTTTATGACACAGCTGTGTGGTGACACAAGAGGGACAGTCTTCACTGACTTGTGAGGGTTAACTCCCAGCTCAAATCTCAGTTCTACCCACAAAACAAGACAGCTGCTCTGGCCAGCCTGGAAGGTGAGGCAGAGAAGGACAGTGAGGGATACAATGGAGGGAATGGACTTGTTCTACTTGGCACTTGCTCTGACGGGGATGGGGCCGAGGCACTCTGGAGAGACCACCCAGATAATTCTGAGGGCAACTTCCAGGCAGTTTCCTCTCCCCACAGCTGTACTGCCCCTGGACCCCCAAGGGGTGAGCCCTGCTCAGCTACACAAGCACACTCAGGAGCTGCGTGCAGAGGGCGCTGTCACACTCAGCCTTCTCCTCCTCCCTCCAGCACACTCTGGGCAAGGAACTCAGGGCCACCTCTCTCCACACAGCAGGAAGTAGCACTCCCACTAAGGCAGGACAGCTGGCTACCCAGTCGAGGCCCCTCCCTAAATTTTACTCGGCTCCAAGCTGGAACACCAAAGGCCTATCCTCCCTCCCGCCAGGATGTGCCGGGGGCTGGGTTGGTGCTACTCTGGCTGAGGCAAGGGTCAATAACATCTTCCTCTGAAGGCACTTGATTAGGTTACAGAAATTCAAAGAACTGTCTCAGAAAACCCTTTCGAGACTAGCATCAGGCTCAGACCACAATTCCTAACTACCTCTGCTCCTTCAGAAGAGGTTAAAAATGCTTGGCCAACCAGACAGTGCTACGGGCCTCTGGGTAGTTCAGTCAAGGTTAATGTTATACTTTGCATAACTGTAGAATTGATCCTCCAATTCAGAACACTTCTGAGAATGAAGGGGGAACCTGTTGATAATTATTCTAGAACAGGCACAAACTATCATTCCAGATACACCTGATCTAAAGTCAAATGAACCAGAACACACAGAGACGTTAAAAATAATGGAACCTTAATGAAAAAGAGGCAAAAAACCCCCAAAACCAAAAAACCCCAAAACAAAACACACAGAAGCAAATTCCAGTCAGTGCTTTCCAAAAGAACTTTCTGTGATGATGGAAATGTTCTATCTGCATTGCTCAATATGGTAGTCACTAGACAAATGTGATGCCCAGACACTTGTGGTTGTATCTAGTGTAACAGAAATAGGAATCTTTAATTCTCCTTCATCTGAAGAGCCACATGTGACTGGTGACTCCGTGACTAGTGCAGATCTATACTTAATCCCTGAGACATTTGGAAAATTACATTACAAATCATCCCTAAGGATATTAGACAGAGGATGAATAGATTTTCTCCAAACTCTTCTTGGCCTGGGAGAGAACTACATTTTGCAGTTTTTCAACAAAAAGAATTTGGAAAGGACCTCTGATTAGATTTCAAGTAGAACAGTCAATTGTGCCGTAACATACCGAGTATCAGTTATTTGAGCTTTTACTTTGTAATCAAGTACTTAGCCACCACTCTGGTGGCTAAGAAGCCAGGACCACGTATTACCCGGTAAAGCTGCAGAGAAGACTTGAGACCTGTAAGATTGGACTTGGATGGAATCAGGTGGTCGGTAACATCTGCTATGTTATACAGCCAGCGGATCAGCTCTTCCAGCTGACAGCAGAATGTCTGTAGGCAAATAAAAGAACACATGGTGTTACCAAACTGCTGTTTACATTTGCAATCCAAGGGATTCTAGGAGAAAGACTGCACTTTGCTGGAGCGTTCCCTCACTTGAGGGGTCACTCCCCTCCCTCCCCCCAACCTGTTCCCACCCGGACTCCAGACCTCTGCCAGTGCAATATGAAGAGCCCCACCTTGGCTGTCTCCCCTCAGCCTTCGTGACAGCAAAAATGACAGGCTGAGAAAAGCCTGCTCTGCACGTGAGAAGAGAGCAGCTAAGGGGAGGGGCCGTGGACAGGGAATGGCCCAAAAGCATGCCAACCACGGAAACCAATTCTCGAGTGAGCACCAGTGCTAACTTTGTTAACTGTCCCTGAGGAAAACAGAAGATAAATGACTATAATCGCGACTAACTTGAACCTACGGCAGGAAACCAAGTGAATTACAACTGCTCGTCCCTGTTCTGTTCCCACAATGCCCAGGGCACCTGGCTCCTAGACTCCTGCTGGCCACTCACCCTAGGGAGGCTATGAGCCAAGCACTTTGCCTCGCAGTATTTCAGTCTTTTATCACAAAAGAGGCACATGCTAACATTTGTCCTACCTGCTTCACGGGACAAATGGAAACATCTGCATTGGCTCATTGGTTCAAGGTTTTCCAGCCACCTGTGCTGCTGTGTGTGTGCAGTGTCCATGCGCTCACCCAGGACACAAGGCCGTATGTGGGACTCTCCATGTGCAGAGAGCCACATACCTGAACGTCCTAGTGTCAGGGACTATACAAAGCCCTCAACAAGAATTATTTCACGTAGGGGCGCCTGGATGGCTCAGTCGGTTAAGCATCCGACTTCAGCTCAGGTCATGATCTTGCAGTTCGTGAGTTCGAGCCCTGCATGGGGCTCTGTGCTGACAGCTCAGAGCCTGGAGCCTGCTTGGGATTCTGTCTCCCTCTCTCTGCCCCTCCCCCACTCGCACACTGTGTCTCTAAAATAAACATTAAAAAAAAAAAAAAGTTTCATTGTAATCCATACAACATCCCTGAGAGGCAAGGCTCCACATTTTACAAATGAGCAAACTCAAAAGACTAAGCTGAAATTCCAAATATGGCAGTGTTATGATTGAAATTCAGATCTGCCTGATGCTGACGACCTCATTCCACAGGGTATTAATTCTATCTCCAGAGAGTCATGAGTCCACAAGAGGTTTGGTGATCAAAATGTCTTAGGAAACAGTACATGAAGTGACTCTAACTCCGAAGTGCCACCACTTTATCAAACTGAAGCTCTGAGGAGTCCTGCAGTCAAGAAAGTCATTTACCATTGTTTAGTTCAGACAATCGAGCCCGGACCTTTTTCGTGCAGAATACCTCTTAATCCTCAAGGTCAAGAGCTCTAGGAAGCAGCCAGGAGTAATGGTTAAACTTAGGCTCCAGCCCTTGGGTGGGCAAGTTACCTACCCCTTCAAGGCCTTTCTCCCAACTGTGAAATGACAACAATAGTCCTTATCGGGCAGAGGTGTGAGAATCAAGTAAACTAAGGCACAGCACAGTGCCTGGCACATGTAAGTGCTCAAGGTCACTAAATTTGATTCCCCGTGCACTGGCAGAAGAGCTCCCTCTAGGCAAAGCCTCTTGAACGTGGAGTTTACCTTCACACACTGCACGAGTGATTCTTTTCCGGGCTCTCCTTTCCCAGGAGGCTGCCCTGCAGCATCTAGGTCTAAGAACGCATGCCGATCCCACACAGCTGGCAAAGAAGAGTGTGCTCTCAGGGGTCCAGAGGAGACTCCCAGGGCCTGGCTGTTCCCCAGACCGCCTTCCCCTGCAGAGCCCCTTGCATGGATGAAGGAGCAGAGCAAACGGTGGTTCTGGCCCTCAGGGCCCCTGGACCCTCTGAGGGCAGCCTCAGAAGGAAGCTGGCTTTGGCTAGAGTCCGACGGGAGGGAAGCTGGCCCATCGCTGTCTGACACGTCGAGGGAGGTCTGCCCTTCGGCAGCCCCCGTGGGCAGGGTTACCAAGGTGGGGATGGAACCTAGATGTGAAACTAAACTAGAAACCTGCGTCAGCCGAGCGGGCAGGGCGAGATACTCGTCATCACTTTCCACCTCCTCTTCTGGTTTCCATCCAGATTCTGTGCAGGCAGGGTGCCAGACACCCTGGCTGGCTCCCTTCTCTCTGTCTGTCCTGGGCAAGGGCCACCCTCTCTCCCATGTCCTCCGCTGGGGAGAGCCCGCCTCAGGGTGCTTGCCCATGGGTAGCCAGTCCTTCGCACCCCTCGGGGCTGGCTCTCTGCTCTCCCAAGGAGCATCCCTACCGCCCGGGGCTCTGGGGGTAGATGTGAGCTGGTTACAAGACGCCAACCCCACACTGCCCTGCTTCTGGGGTATGCCAGAGGACCACCGCCTAAGGCTTGGCTCTCCGGGCCTAGAGAATAGCAGGGCAGAGGCCTCTGCTGATGGGCAATTCTGGGAGCCATTAGTGGGTGACTTCAGGGTGCTCGCGGGGGAAACAGAAAAGCTATCCAGGTCTACACCTGAGTCCTGCAGCACAGGGTCAGCCAGCATGTGGCTGTCAAGGTGCTTTGGGAGGTGAGGCTTGGGCCTGAGTGGGTAAGTATAGTCCAGCAGGTCTTCGTACTCTTTATTCGGGTTCCAGAGTGGGGAGTGGCGGTCGGGGGAAGGAGGTAAGGAGTCTGGAAGCACACAGGCCCAGTACTCGGCCTGGAAGGAGAGGCGCCTCCTCCCCAGCCCAGGAGCATCAACCCCAGAGGACGCAGGCTGTGGTGACCACTGGAGCCGTGGCACTGACCCCACAGAGGGGGCTGAGTGGGGCATGGCCAGCTCCAGGGAGGATGAGACCTTGGCAATGGAGCAACTCTGAGGTTCCGCCTTCTCCTGGTGACCCTGGAGACTGCTGCCCGGGGAGGAGGCAGAGACACTGCGGCTGGAGAACTGAGGAACAGCCGTCCCTTGGCTCACCACAGACCTCCATCTTGTCGGGAAAGGGAAACCTGAGCTGTGAGGCTGCTGGCTGAGGTCCAGCGCCCGTGGCGACTCAACTGGGGACGGGTCATCTTCGGTATCAGCATCATGTCCTGAGCAGAGACCTGTGGCTCTGGGAACAGTAAGAGTCTGAGGTAGCTCCTCTGAGGCAGAAAGCCTGGTCTCCTCCATCTGTAATGACAGAGGGAAGAAAAAGCAGTCAAGTAAAAGCAAGCAAACCAAATTTCGTTCTTAAAGGACAACTTTGGAATGTTCCTTGGGGGCCTAGACGATATTCAGGAAAGGTCTTGAAATTAGAGTCTGCTATCCGATGCAAGAACCGGACAGCGTGCGGCTAGTTTCCGGCACGGAAACTCTGCGTGCTCCGGGAAGCAGACTGCCCTCCCCAAACCGATCTCGCCCTCTGGCCTCCATGCAAGCAGAGAGCAGGTGCAACTCCGACAGCTCTGTCGTGCTACAGAGCCCGCCACCTAACTTCTGAGAAGCGCATCCCGGGCAGAAGAAACCTCTGACTGTGTGAAGGAAACACATCCAAACCAACGGGCAGGGATCCACCAGGCCACACCCTGCTCCGCTCACACCTGCGGGAACTGAACGCTGGCAAAGCGAGTCACGCGTTTCAGCCCCTTCCCTCTGAGTTTTTAATCTGCTCAGTGAAGAACCTGCCCCGGGGAAGGCGGGATAGCACACCGGTTAAAGGCGTGGGCTTTGGAACCAGACAGACTCGATGCCAACCCCTAACTTCCACCTTCCAGATGTATGACTTTGGGCCTCACTTCCCTCATCTGTAAAACGGGGATGGTAACGGTACCACTTCCTCAGGACACGAGGATGAAAGGAGCTCACATGTGAAAAGCACAGGGTAAGAGCTCAACAAACAACAGGTACTACAACAAGCAGCCCATTTTTAGTAAGCTCACAAAATAGCCCATTTCTATGTTTGCTTATGTGCTTCCTGCCTCACTGAATCTCTCACGGGTGCCCTGAACTTCCCACCACCCCTGGTTCCCAGGCAGATGGGTCCAGTTTCTGTTTTCTCCCAGACAGGCATACTCAGAGCATCCTCACAGGACAGAACTGCATGGGGGCAGTATTCAGCAGCCGAGGCCAGAGTGATACTAACGAGATCAAAGCCATTCTGTGGAAGGCCTTGGCAAGCAGAACATAATAGGATGCCAGAGCCGGAAGGGATAGATCATTCAGGTCACCTTCCCAAGGCCCTCACCTTTCTGAGGGCCTGAAAGACTTGGTGATACGTCTGAGGTCACAGAGTCAAGGAGGACTCCTTGATCCATGTGACTCGTACTAGGCAAGGCTTCCCTGCAGTCAGGGAGGCGCAAGAAATTCTTCCCCAAGGACGGTGCCGCCTACTACGGGGGCTCCAAGCCTCTGCCAGGTTCCTTGGGTCCCAGGGGATCCAGTCTCGGAGCCCACAGCCCTGGACCCAAGTCTCCTCAGGGCTCCCCCTGAAGACTTCAGATCACCAAGTCAGAAACAAGACACGGCCCCGTGGTCTAGCCCTCTGGGCAACAGATCTTGGCCATAGCATCCCCAGTCTTCACAAGGTCACCAGTCACACTTTTGAGGAACAGGAGACACTGTGGACAGAGTCCCCAGGGCCCAACTCTCCAGGTGAGCCTGTAAATCAGAAATCATCACACCCAGACTCCCTTAAGTCCCCACCTTGTACAGAAGCTGGGAAAGCAGGTAAGAGGGTGAGAAGAATGCTAGAACATACTGCCAAATGACCACATTAGTTAAATCTAAAGTCCCATTTGCCTTATCACCTACCTGGCTTTCCACAGAGTGCAAAAGGTCTCCAGTCCCCGGGCCAGCAGAAGGAAGCAGGCAACCAAGAGCAGGCTGAGATCTACCAGCTACTGGCTCCCTTCTGGTGTTGTTGGCCTGTGGCTGGTAGGCTCCAGAGGGGCTGGGGCCAGCCCTGTCACAGCAGGCAGGGGCAGGTAGCCTCTCTGTTCCCCACACCGGGGATGCAAGCCCTCCCTCAGCTTCCAGGTGTGGTGGCTGCTCCTGCTCCCCGCTCGTGAGCCCTGGGGTGTCCACTTCCTGCTCCCTGCAGCTCCACTGCCCATAGGACAGGGCCTTGGTGTCTGCGGGGGCCTCCACCTCCGCCTTTTCTTCTCCCAAAGCCATTGAGATGTCACTAGGTCAGTGTTCCCCTGAGGCCTTCAGCTCTCTACAAAATGGGAAAGAAAAAAAAAAAAAGATGTATTTTCTGCATCTGTGTCCAGGAAACCTTGCTTTTTAATGATTAAGACAGACATTTGCACAGTGAAGGAAACCACCAACAAAAAGAAAAGGTAACCTACTGAATGGGAGAAGATATTTGCAAATCGTGTATCCTATAAGGGTTTAATATCCAAATATATAAAGAACTCAGCTCAATACCAAAAAACCAAATAATGTGATTTAAAAAATGGGTAGAGGACCTGAATAGAGATTTTTCCAAAAAAGACACAGATGGTAAATGGACTCATAAAAAGATGCTCAACATCACTAATCAGAGAAATGCACAGCAAAACCGCCATGACAGGGCGGCCTGGGTGGCTCAGTCAGTTAAGCATCTGGCTTGATTTCGGTTCAGGTCATGATCTCATGGTTCCTGAGATGGAGCCCCCTGTTGGGCTCTGCACGGACACCAAGGAGCCTGCTAAGGATCCTCTCTCTCCTTCTCAAAATAAATAAACAAAACATTTAAAAAAAAAACAAAAAACGACCATGACACATCACCTCACACCAGTCAGAACAGCTAGAACAAAAAGGACAAGAAATAACAAGTGTTGGCAACAAGGTGAAGAAAAGGGAACCCTTGTGCAGTGTATGTAAAGTATTGAAACTGGGGCAGCCACTGGGGAAAACAGTATGGAGGCTCCTCAAAAAACTAAAAATAGAAGTACTAGATGACCCAGTTATTCCACTTCTGGATATTTACTGAGGAAAACTGAAAACATTAATTTGAAAAGATGCATGCACCCCCATGTTTATTGCAGCATTACACGGAAACAACTTAAGTGTCCATCCATAGTGAATGGACAGAGAAGATATGGTGCATACATACAATGGAATATTACCAAGAATATTCAGCCATAAACAAAGAATGAGACTGTGCCATTTATGACAACATGGATGGACCTAGAGGGTATTATGCTAAGTGAAAGAACTCAGAGAAAGACAAATACCATATGTTTTCATTTATATGTGGAGTCTAAAAAACAAAACAACAACAAAAAGAAACAGACTCATAAATATAGAGAACTAGTGGCGGCCAGAGAGGCGGCGGGTGGGGTTGATGGGTGAAATAGATAAAGGGGATTAAGAAGTACAGACTTCCAGTCATAAAGTAAGTCAGTCACAGGGATGAAAAGCACAGCATAGGGAATATAGTCTATAATATTGTAATATAATCTATATACTGAAATAATGTTGTATGGTGACCATACTTATCCACTTATTGTGGTAAGCATTTTGTTAAGTATACAATTGTTGAATCACTATGTTGTACACCTAAAACTAATATGTCAACTATATTTCATTAAAAAAAGAAAATTAAGGACAACCTCTTTCCTCCCTCCCTCTCTCCCTGTTTTGGCCAAAGAAAAGAAAGAACAAATGGTGTCTATTTCCTCTGAAGAGAACACAGGTCTGGCTTTTCCTTGGCCCCAGAGCCTTCCAAAGGGGATGCAGGAGCAAACCATTTTGTCCTCTGCTTTTATATGGCCTGTACCAGCCCCAGCACCAGGTGCCCAGGAGGGTCAATACAGGTCCAAATCAGAGACCAGGCTTAAATCCACATTTTCGTCCCCGTCCCTTTGGCCTAGTGCCACTGGGGTAAGGGGCCCGGCCTGGGCCCTCCCTGGGCCAGCCCCACGACAGTTCTTTTGCTGCAATACTCCCATCAGCAGGCAGCTCTGGCCTGGCTCTGACCGCTCTGCCATAGGGAACAGCAAGTCAGGGCAGGCTCGGGCCTTGGCTGAGCCCAGGGTCTTCATACAGTGCCTGCTTTTGCCTGGCAGAGGAGGCAGGACCCTCTCTCAAAGCACAGAAACCACATCCCAGGCGGTGGAGCAGGTAGCGATTTATTCCTGCCAGAGAGAGAGCAAGCAGCAGCTCTTCTCCCACTAGCTCGGGTTATGATTAACTCGCACTGAGGGAAATCCAGGTGGGTGACAGTGGTAATGGCCACAAAGCATGCATGCATATGACAGTGAGAGCCCTGGGCCGGCTGGCGGGCAGGCAGGTGAGGGACAACCTGGGCGAGCACTCACGGAGGGAAGACGGAACAATCTGGGAGCTGAAAGTGAAACAGGCCTGTTCCAGTAAGAGCTTCAGGGATTACAGACAGAGACTAGCTCCCCTCAGCCTAACAGTATACGCAACAACTGCCCCTGGGGGCACCGGTGGACGGGGCCAGGCCAAAAAGCTGGAAGGAGGGAACGACTCCCAGAAGATTTGGAAGGGGAACAAGGGAAGCAAAAGTGCCCAGGATTTTGGCGGTCACCTGGAATGCACTGGGCGAACCTCAAAGCTAGAACCTGGACAAAAATAGCCTTGTTTCCTCAGAGACCAGGAGAAGCAGTGATAGCAAGAGGAGGTGCCAGGAGGAGCGGGGAAGGCGGAGGCTGAAGACTGGGGCTCATCCTGCTCAGCTTGCACACCGGGGAAACCAGGCGGGGCACAGTTATGTCTTCAGAACACCCCGCCCGGTACTGGAAAAGGGTCCTACTCTGCTTGCCTGGGCACACGAGGCTCCAGACCCATTCGGAGGTGACTCTAAAGCAGAGCACACAATTCACATTGACTCTCTTCTCACAACCGCTGCATGGGGCAGAACAATTTTTTTGACAGGTAATCTGTGGATGAAATATAAAATGCACTGCAGATATAAGTCTCCTTCTGTCCTTGTCCCCATTCCTCACTGTAACAAGCTCCTGCATGATGCAGGGCATTAAGACACTGCCTGGCACACGGAGTGTGCTGTGGGTCAGCTGGTGCCAACAGTGTCATGGGGGGAGTGTAGGGCACAGAATCAGTGTAACAAGTCACCTTACAGGCAACAAAGGAGTCCAACAGAGAGAGAAAAAGCAGCCAATTTCTCATATAACTCAAGCAAAATATTTACTACTAGATACTCCCATAAAAACAGGTAAACAGTCTCATTGATTCTGTACATAGGTCTCTCACTGAGCTCTTGATGTACATGCAAACACAACAATCTATTTCACCCTTCTCCCTCTTTTCATAAAAGTAGCACTGTACAGGACACCCTGTTCAGAACGCTTTCTTTCCTTTTTTCCCTCTAAAACACACACACACACACACACACACACACACACACACACACAGTATCTTGGACATCTGTTCTCAACAATACCCAGAGAGCTTCCTCTTTCTTTTACGTCACTGCCCAGTACCATAGTCCACCTTAAAAGTGTCACTGTCCCTTTATCTGTGAATACTGGGATTATTTCCAATCTTTCCTTATTACAACCCATGCTTCAACGAACAACTGACCAAACAGAACCATCAAGGGCACACATCTCTTGCATGCATGCTAGCACGTGCACAGCAGAAACATCCAGAAGAAAAGCTGCTGAGGCGAAGGGTACCTGCACATACCTCAGCATACGTTACCAAGTGGCCCTCTAAGGCATGGCATCAATTTATACCCCAACCAGCAGCATGCCAGAGTGAGTTTCCCACGGGAGGCAGGTCCTCTTATCTTCCCTCACAGAGGGGGAGACCAAGGCTCAGAGGGATTTAAATTCAGGACTGTGTGACTCCAGAACCCAAGCTCTTTCTGAACCATCAAAGGCAACAAGTTACAAAGCAGAAAAGTACATGAAGGAGGGAAGAGAATGACAGGACAAAGAGATGAGTGACCAAGTCCTGCTGCAACATGTTCATGGAGCCACATCCTCACCTTGTGGCTAGTTAAAAAACTACACATGAAGCTGTTGACAGGCAAATTCTGTTTTCACAACTAGAGAAATACGTGGAGACCATGAACTGGGAAAATCTAACCTGTAGCCCCCAACTTCTACTGTTGCTCCATTCCTAGAAACTCTCTCAATGGCTAGAGTCAGGCCTGATGGGTGGCTAATTCTCCCTCCACCAAAAGGGTGTGGTCTTGCAACGAGGGCTGAAATAAGATGATGCTGGGGCAAAAAAAGGGTGCAAATGATCGGTCTTTGTTTTGATGATGTAGTTTTAATTTGTCCTGTCTGGACCTCATTATTCAAAAAGAAGCTATCCATTTATTCTGGGGGGTTGGGAGTGGTGAGCTAGAATTATAAGCTACTTAGAAGACACCCTAGGTAACTTTCAAGTGTACAGACAAACCTGAACTAGGTTAACACTGTCCCCAGAGGCCCTTGAGCAACCAGGTAAGATGGTCTGAGACTGAATGATTTTCATGGAAACAGTACTGCATAAAAGGCAGGTTTATTTCCTCAGTCTGGATAAACAGTCTTTTCCTAATCTTACTTATTAATCTGCCTACCAAATCATGCTCTCCCCTTGGCTCCACAAGTTATGAGGAGACAGATACATGTGAAAGAAAAGATTTCAAAGTCTGTAAGAGTGCATTTCCAGTTGTATATAAGATGCTACAGAATACAAAAGTAGAAGTCAACCGGGATAGAAATAATCAGGGAAAACTGAAAGTGATGACTGTTGGAAGCAAAGGCATTTTAAAAACATCAAACATGATGAAGTGGCCTAGAAAATGCACAAGTTTTAGATTTCTGAGCCTCAACTCCATCCACGCTTGCCAGGTGGGCAGCTGTAATACTGCATGAAGGTCCAGCCCTCATTTCTATAGCTTCATTACACATCATTTCTTCTAACTTTCTGGGGTGAGGACGGAGGTAGGGGTTCCACTTAGACACTTCCAATGAGAAGCAGCTTAACTCCTTTTCAAAGCACCCATTTCAAAGACCATTTCAAAATGGTCTGCTCTGGACCATGAATATGACTTGTGGTGTTGAACCAACACTGTCTCCCAGGTCAACAGCTTTACAAAACCTACTACTTACTCTGTGGGGGGCCTCCTTGCTCAGAGATAACGTATCTTACAGAGTTCCTGCGAGCTAGCCGGCCTCCTCCCTACCAGGGAAGAACCACAAGGTCGGAATGAGTGCCTGGAGCCCTCGGAGCATAGACAACGAACAATGAATTCAACCCTCCATCTGAAAAATCTGTACGTCCCAGAACTGCCCTGTCCTTGGCCAAACCAAGAGACAAACCACATAAGCTTCAGGATAGTGTAGCAACCACCTGGACTCTATTAAAATTCTTCATTAGTCTCCGGCAGAGGCCATATGACCTACCAGATATATATAATTAGGAGTGATGTAGGCTTGGCATCCGCTTGCCCTACAGTAAAAATACGCTCATACGTCACGTATGTGGCAACGCTGACTCCGTAAGCCTGGACATCTGACCCTTCTCGTGCAGCCCTGTCACAGCTGCCAGGCCTTCCTCCCACTCACTCCCATCCAGGATGGACAAAGGAGGGCTGGGAATTAGGGGGAGGGATGATGCCCCTCTCTTAACTAAACCATTCTGAGAGAGGAATGGTCAACCAGGGATCAATCCTCCTCCAATCAAAAAAGGACTACCTGCCAAAAAAAAAAAAAAAAAGACTATCTCCAGGACTCATTAAATCACAACCTCCCTCTGAGATAATCTGATTTATACCAACTTTGCCAGGGAAGCTGTGTACAGGCAAGGCCCATCTCTGTACCCAAGCACACAGCCAGCCACCTGTACCAGCCACGCAGACTATGTATTACTTGACAGAGCAAGCCCTACCAGTTTAGGGGCCAAAGGCTTCAAACTCCTTGTGTTTTCACAGGAGGCCACAGGTATAGGCGGCAAATGCCATGCACACATTGCGGCAGAATCTGGCCAGAGAACCAGACAAAGAGGCTCTTAGTACTATTGCTCTTTCCCTAAAAACATAAAACTGCCCACAAGGAACAGGGGAGGGGGCAAGGTAGGATCCAACATCGTCAGGTTGCTGGAAAGCTTCTGGGGGAACTAATTTATGGGAGAAAGAAGCTTAAAGGCAGAAGCCAATCCAGGCGTGGGAAGCACCATGTTGGGGGTAAATATATATGTGGGGGAGGCCAACAAAAGGGGCAGTCACAAGAGGCCAGGGCCTGCCTCAGAGCGGGGTGGGTGCCAGGAATGCTGTGGCTTTGAGCCACAGGTTTGAGACTGGGAGGTCAACAGCCAAGAGCAACCGCCATTCTACCTGCTCCTTCCCTGGCTGCTGAAGACCCCAAGTCCCTTAGTCCTCCACACCGACCCTGTCTTTCCCTGTGGGGCAGGTCACCCTGAGCGCCGCGTCCACCTCCTTTGAAGGTTCAAGCCAAGTGAAAAGGAAGAAGAGGTTCAAAGCTATGGAGGGTAAACGTGTTTCCCGTGATTGGTAATGGGCTGATGCCATCCTCAGGATGCTCGGGCACCAGCAGCCCCTTTCTTTTTCCTCCTAGGGCGACTTCCCTCTGTTCTGCTTAGAGTTAGAGACAGTCCTCCAGGGCCTGAGGAGGAGCCACTGGCTCCCTCTAAATCAATTTGGTGGGAGGGCTGTGGCCAGGCTGCTCCCCTCACTTTCTCACTCGCTCACTCACAGGCTGACTGGGACCACCAGATAGCCGTGCAGCAAGGCCAGTCTTCTAACTCATCAAGCAGGTCTTCAGAAGGCCTCAAAAGACCTCAACTACCACACCTACAAGGAGCTTGGCTGAGCTCCCAGCCTCCTGTCCACTGGAACGCAAGCTCTCTGGCCTCCTCTGCAAACTGTCCCCATCCAACAAAACTCAAAAAAACTACAAGGATGTGGAGGACTCAACATGTTAACAACCGTATCCTCTATTCCCACCATAGAGCAGGCAGAAAACCAGCTTTCCTGTAACAAAAATCTCTCCTGCTGTCTAAGGAAGCTGGCCCTGGCATACAGGGTTGCAGCTCCAGAGGCCACTGCTTTTACTGTCCTGGGCATTTTCTGTGAGGTAGTCAGGTCACATGTATGAAGACTGATAACAATGTCACTCACTGTACCAAAGGATCCTCTTTTGGAGAAACCACTGGAGAATTCTCTGGTCTCAGTAACAAAAACAACTGTTTCACTGAACAGCCAGTTTGTTTTCACTTCATAGGTATTGGCAAAACTGATAAAATTTTCCTCTTTGCATTGACTACTAGGAAGCTCAGGGCCAAATCTGCAATCCTCCTCAAGCAAAAAGCTTAGGACAGAAAGGCACTCACCTTTTATACTATTCTCACCCCTGACTTCCTCCTACTTTTCTTTCAACCTATCTGCCTCAATTACTTTTATTGAAAAATCTTGTTATACTGAAAGTACCTTGGAATGACTTCTCAAATCATTTTTTGGAACAAAATATAACAACTGTTAAAAACGGGCACCTGGGTGGCTCAATCGATTGGGCATCCTCCAACTCTTGATTTTGGCTCAGGTCATGATCTCACAGTTGTGAGTTAGAGCTCAGGCTCCACACCGAGTGTGGAGCTTGCTTGAGATTCTTTGTCTCCCTCTGCCTCCTCCCCCACTTGCATGCTCTAAAATAAAAATAAATAAATAAAGTTAAAAATTAAAATAGAATTGTTAAAAATAGAATAACATAATAGGAAAAAAAAAAGATCGTAAATCCAAACCCATAAGGAAACATAATCTGTTTTTAGCAATACTTCTAAAAACCAAATGCAAGTACTTATGTTAGTACCTTTCTACAAAGTGTGGTCTACAGACGAGCAGTATGTGCATCACCTCAGAGCTTGTTGGGAATGTAGATGTTAAAGTTCCACCCCAGAGTCTTGGAATCAGAATTTGCATTTGAGCAAGATCTCAAGCGATTAGTAATGTTTCAGGAGCACCAGGTTAATCAGTAAGCCTGTTTCAGCAGGCCGGAAAGGAACCACTACAGTGGCTTTGTAACCATTCACTGAGTGCTTCTCTTTTTTTTTTTTTTTTTTAAGGCTTTATTTTCAAGTAATCTCTACACCAAATGTGGGGCTCGAACTTACAACCCCAAGATCGAGAGTTGCATGCTCTACTGACTGAGCCAACGAGGTGCCCCAGTGATTGCCTATCTTATGCCAGGTACACTTGGGAAGGAAATTTATGATCCATGTCCTTAAAGTCTTTGCAATAGGACACTAGAAAAAGTTCACATCTGTGGCAGGTTTTTAATATAATAGCTAATTATAAGTATGTTACAGCTGGAAAGGCATATCCAGAAAGAACCGTATTCCCTAGAAAAGATTCAAGATTCATTATGCCTACATTAAAAACAGAATCAGAGACCAGAATTCTCCTGTGATAGTTACAAGTGAAAAAGAGACAGCATTTGTCTTGATGACTCCAAATAATTTAAGAGAAATCAACACAGTTCAAGGGGACCTCCAGCTGAAAGGAAATGTACAACTTGGCCTGCTTCCTGCCCCCAGAAGGTGGTACAGGAAAACCTGGAAGTGAGGCAATAGCCCCTAGGGGTTGTATCTGCCACCTCTAGGTCTGAAAAACAGGTCTAAAGCCAATGAGAAGGCTTCTTCCACTTTTCACAGTGTTTGTGAACAACTTCAAAGACAGGAGACAGTTTCTTCATGTGAACAAAGTTCTAAGAAAAGAAGCCACCCCAAGTCCATCTCCACAAGCTCTGCCATTCTGGCTGAAGCAACCATCCTGAAGATTTCCTGTTAGCCACAACAGGCCCCATCTGTTTTACTCCTCTGCTCTTACAGGACCATTCTGGGTATCAGACCACATTAAGAGTATATCAGCTCCTACTGCAGTACTTGGCCAAGTTATTATCTGGCACTTCATCAATCTGTAGTGGGTGGTAAGGCTCTAAATGAATACCAGATAGTCTCCTATGGAATACTTTTGCTATGGGGGGAAAATCACGAAAGGCTTAAGGACTTTTTAAAATCAAGCCACAGATAAGGACTAAAAGGCAGAGAGACCCTGAAGGGTCAAGTACTATATAGATACTTAATTCTAGTAAATCTATTGAAGTATCTGTTTATTTTTATCCTAACAACTGCTAACTGCTCCTGAACGTTTTCTTTGAGCCATGAACTATGCTAAGCACTTTATACCTTTTTTTTTTTTTTTTTTTGGTGCTATTTTTTGAGAGAGAGGGAAGAGCATGGGAACCCCGGGAGGGGCAGAGGGAAAGAGAGAATATTAAGCAGACTCCACACTCACTGTGGAGCCCTAGGCACAGCTCGACCAAGGGCCCTGGGATCATGACCTGGGCTGAAACCAAGAGTTGGACGCTCAACCAACTGAGCCACCCAGGCACCCCTATGTCAATATCTTATTTAATCCTCAGAACCCATGGAGCAGGTACTATTATAACTCCTATCTTACAGATAAGGAAGCTGAGGCACAGAGAAGTTAAATAATGTATCCAGAGTTAGTAACTTGTCAGATAAAGCCTGATTTGACTTAAGAGAGCCAGAAGTCAACAGCTTCCCTAACCAGTAATAACTGGTCCAACAAATTAAAGGAATGAAAATTTTTGCTTTGCCAACTTTTGGCTACACTGCTGTTTTTCTGTTTTCTTTTGGCTTCATCCACTGAGTGCCTTCTCTGTTCCAAGCACTGTGCTAGGAGCTGAGGAAACCACACAACTTGACGCTTGTAAAAAAAGAGGCAATAGAAGGTAGCCTAAAGGAACAAGAGATTATTAGCTGTGGGGTGGGGAAGAGCTTTAAAAGCTTTTCAGAAGAGGCGAAACGGAGTTCTTTGCTCTTTTCAGTACTGAGTGGTCTAGCATTGACCCAGGTGATGGAGGCAACAGGATGAGAAGTGGTGACCTGTACTTCTTTTAACCAAACCCTAGGCAAACTGATCTAGTACATTTTGCCCGGCATTTTAACAACATCCTTCCCACCCTAGATCTGGGAGCTGTTAGGGTATTTATGAATACAGCGTATCGTGCAGGCCCCACTCCCCACCCCCCGAGGAATTCCCAGTGAGGTCCAATCTGCTCCCGCACTGGCAGGTTTCCGCTCATTTTTATTACAAACAATACACCGAACCCAACCAAATAATTACAAAGGGCCTGAGCATGTGCCTCCAGGCTGCTGAGAACACTTCTAGTGATGACAGCCGAAAAGGGTGGCCTTTCTAGGCAAAAAAGCAAGACATTTTGCGCTTTCCCCTCGGCAGCCGGGGGCTGCTGCATTCACGGCACGAAGAAAGCATCATTCGTCTCCATCTTTCTCGTGGGAAGGGCCGTGAGCTAGTGACAGAGGGTCTCGGCGTTAGCCCCGACCGGAGCAGCGCGAGCCCCTTACTCCCTGGGCCCCGGCGAGCGCACAGGGTAAACAGCACACGCCCGGGAGAGGCCGCGAGGGAAAGTGAATTCGCCCGGGGCCAACGAGACGCGCAGCTGCTCGGACCGGAGGATACGTGGACACGCGCGCCCCCTCGGCTCGGCCTCACCGAGCTCAGGCTTTTCCAACCCGGGCCTCCTGCCGCCGCGCCCCGCACCCGCCGGGCCGCCTGCAAGATGGAGGCGAAGGCAAGAGGCGCCCCTGCCCCCTGCCCCCCCCCCCCCTCCAGGGAGCCTTTGTGCCCTTCCCGGAGGGGTACTCGGAGCCCGGCGACGCGCCCAGCCCGGCCTCGCAGACCTGGAGCGACCGCTGGGCAGAGGGTCCGGGCGGGCGGGAGCTGCAGAACCCCGATCCCCGTGCGGGAAGCTGCCTACCTTGCCTCAAGCGCTTCGGACTCCCTGACCGGGCCTGCGGCGCCAGCAACACGACGCTGCGGCCCCGACGCGGGGGTCCCAGGTGGAGACCGAGGCCCTCACGCCTGAGCCCGCTACGCCCGGGGCGGGACCGAGCCCCGGCCACGCCCTTCGGGACCGCCCCTTCTCCGCGCGGAGGCATCCTTTGGCGCGTCGCGGCCAATCCCAGCCCTAAGGCTGGAGGCTCAACCAATATGCGACCTGTTCGAAAAAGAGCCCGCCCCTCGTGCCGTTCTGGCCTGTGGGAAGCCTGATTTTCGTGCAACCTTCTTCCCTCGCCTTCCGCGCTCAGGGGTCAGGTTCGCCTGTTTTGGGCGAGTCAGGTCCTGCGGGGGCATGAAGTCTTGGAGGTGTGTGGAAGGGTGCTCTTTCCCAGCGTGTAGGTCGCACCCTGAGTCACGTTTTCATTCATTCATTTTTGCGCAGGGCACGCGGCTGTGTTTCTGGAGCGCCGCCTCGGGGCGGGGCGGGGGGGGGGGAGGGGGCGGTCTCAAAGTTTTTTTTCTGTGCGTGTTCGCATTCGCATCTTAACACGCAGGCGTGTGACCCTGGCCCAAAAGGTGCCACCGGGCACCAGCGCGCGGGGTTGGGAGGGCAGTGTCCAGGACGAGTGGATGGGGACAGCTTCAGCAGTGAGGTGGGACCTAGGCAGGCTCGGAAAGTGTGGGAAGGGTTGGATAATGGGCCGGCAGACACTCAGAGGCTCTGGGAGCAGCCCGGTCTGATAGGAAATCGGTGATGAAGTCCGAGGGGAAGTGAGATCCTGATTGTGGAAGGCTATGATGCATCACCCTCGTCAGCAGTGAGACTTAGGAGTCTAATGACCCAGCTCTTTAGCGTCTACTGCCCAGCGGAATCCTGGGGCTTAGAGGAACTACCACCGTGGGGTAGGGAAGGGGTCACATTGTAACCCATAGACTTGTTCCTCCTTTCTGATCCTTTTGCATCAACAGCACTTTCGGCAATATGGGTTACATTGAATGCCTCACTAATTTATAAAACAGGTCTGTAAATGTCTGAACCTCAGCTGTGGACAGCGTAATAAATTCCTTATCACGGAACTCCTGGGCCGCAGGCAGTTTAGGACATAAAGACTTGTTGGGTTTTCCTGAACCTGCCCTGATAGCTACAGGTTTTGTCTGAACCAAGAGTCAGGAACTTTTGACAGCAAAAGCAGAAACTAGCCTACAGATGGTTTTGTTTGGGCAGCACATTAATTTTATTTGCTTTTGGTTTTCAATAAAAATTTAAATCCCGTGAGCACCACTTGTGTATTAATGAACAGCCAGCCACTTCACACATTTGTTACCTGCTTGAAATCAGAAGGCATTTGCGTTTGTGACCCTTGGACTTCTCTGAATCTCCTAAGACTTCTGGGGGAGTCACCTAATCCCAGGGACTGAGACTCAGGTGTTTTCCAGCCAAGACACGTAGCTGGAAAGAGAACCGGGCCAAGTCCAAATAGGCAACCAGGTCAAGGACACCAAAATCCGAATGAAGGGAATGTGGAAAAAAATCACGGCCAAACGAGTAAGATCTCAAAAAGCCAAGTAAGTTATGGCTGGAGGAATTTAAGAGAAGCAGACTATGAGCAGAAAAGTACTTCAGAATTTAGCAAAAGACCAGGATAGTCCACCCACTGTGTGTCAGGTCCGAGCTTAGGTCCCCCTACCTTCATCAAGCCTCCCCTTAATTTCAAGGAGACCTGCACTGCCCCTCCTTTGAAATTTGCAGCACTTGGTGTGTACCTTTCCTATGGCCTTTATCATTTTCTACCCTGTATGGTTTACTCATCAATAAGAGGGGGTAGGATGGATGACTCCCAAGGTTCTTTTCAGCTCTGACATTTTGTAATTTTCTGTTGAGCATCTTTTGTTTTTGCTTGACAAGTAATCTTACCTTTGAGGAACCACCTGAAATCCCCTGAAAGGGGAAAAATGGATCATCACCTACAGATGTGGACTTGGGGGCAGATAAAATAATTCATGAGACTGAGCTGTCGTCTTTTGCGGAGAGGATGAGTGCCTTTGTTGTTGTTGTAGGAGAGATGGTTGCATTGGGCAGACTTAAGGATGGACTGTCATGGAGTTCCTATTGGCTACCCAGCATCTGAATATCCAATTTGGAGGGAGCCTCCCGTACTCTCAGTCTTGGAAGGAGTCCGGGCCTCTCCTCCCACACTAGAAGCCAATGGGTCTAGAGGAAGCCACGATAGAAACCAGAACTCTCCTAGCCTATTGGTAGCTAGAACACTGGTGCATGACCTAGAGTAGGACGAGCCAATGGTCCTGTACAAAACTGAGTCTTGAGTGAATAACTATTATCACAAGAATTGAAAAACAATTAATGGTGGCATTAGAAGTGCAAGCATGCACCCTAACCAGAGTGCTGGAGCAGCATGGCCTTGGCTCCCTGCACCCAAGTCCACATCTGTAGCTGAGCGTCCATTCTTCCTCTAACTTTCACCATCATCCTATCTCAGTGTTGTAGCAGTAGGCTAAAATTTAAAACCATCACTAATATACTTTAAATACGATAATTAGGGGCGCCTGGGTGGCTCAGTCAGTTAAGCGTCCGACTTCGGCTCAGGTCATGATCTCACGGTCTGTGAGTTCGAGCCCCGCGTCGGGCTCTGTGCTGACAGCTCAGAGCCTGGAGCCTGTTTCAGATTCTGTGTCTCCCTCTCTCTCTGCCCCTCCCCTGTTCACGCTCTGTCTCTCTCTGTCTCAAAAATAAATAAACGTTAAAAAAAAATTTTTTAAAAATATGATAATGAAAAGAGAGGAAAGAAAAGGATGAGAGGTAAAAAATCTACACTTGTACATAACACAGCAAGAAAAGAAACACCACTAAAGTGGTGTACCTCATCATAAGGCTTCATTGACATTGATTATTTCCCTTCTCCATTACCCATTCCAGGTTCCCCTTACCTTCAAGCTGGCCAGGATTCTTTACCCGATAGGGTGAACCAAATCTTTATTCTCGAGGAGTCTGCCCTAGTGGACCTGCCTGCATGTAGTGCAGTACCTTTCCATTAGCGTGTATCTCTGGCATGGAGTGATAAGGTGTCCCAGGAGATCTCCTAGGCTCTAGTCATACTCTTCCTGCCTCTGTCCCCTTGCTGGTCAGGACCAGTCACCAGCCAACATTGTAGTGGCACAAGAGGACCACACCAATCTCAGCTTCGAGTCCGTAGGAACCACTGTTATAGGCTCTGGTGTGAGTACTGCACTTAAATATCTAAACCAACTGGGGCGCCTGGGTGGCTCAGCTGGTTAAGCGTCCGACTCCAGCTCAGGTCATGATCTCACAGACCGTGAGTTCGAGCCCCGCATCGGCTCTGGGCTGATGGCTCAGAGCCTGGAGCCTGTTTCCGATTCTGTGTCTCCCTCTCTGTCTGCCCCATCCCCGTTCATGCTCTGTCTCTCTCTGTCTCAAAAATAAAAAAAAACGTAAAAAAAAAAAAAAAATTAAAAAAAAAATATCTAAACCAACTGATGTGGAGGAAAGGGAAGCACACGTTTTGGAGGAGAATCATTAGGAATAATTTGAGAGGTGCCACACTTGCTTTCACCAGCTGGTTCACTGACATCTGCCTCCTGTGGGGGAAACTGGAGCGGTCCTTGGCTCAGAGTGTGCACTTCACCCAGAAGGACAATACTATAAACTCTCAGGGTACTATCTCCCAGCTGGCATTTCAACTGATCTTTTTTTTAATTATATTTTTTATGTTATTAAAGTAATATGTACATATATTCTTTTTTTTTTTTTTTTTTTTTTTTTTAATCATGTAGTACTAGGGACGCCGGGGTGGCTCAGTCGGTTAAGCCTCCGACTCTTGGTTTTGGCTCAGGTCATGATCTCCCGGTTTGTGAGTTTGAGCCCCATGTTGGGCTCTGCACTGACAGTGTGGAGCCTGCTTGGGATTCTCTCTCTCTCTCTCTCTCTCTCTCTCTCTCTGTCTCTCTGCCCTTCCCTGGCTTGCTCTCTCTCTCAAAATAAATAAATAAGCTTAAAAAAATCATGTCTTACTAAAAGACTTGTAAGACAAAGGAGTCTATGGCCCATTCAACCCCCATAATCTCTTTTATTAGAGGCTTTCATGTTCAAATTTTTACCTTTATCTTATGTTATTTACATATTTTCAAATAATGTACTGTTATTTTTGATTTATGAATATGGGATCTGATCTGCTGACTTTTTACTGTGTTTGATGAGGATTGAGCCCTATTATACCCCTTTCCTATTTTCTGTCATCCACCTTATATTTGCTATAACACAGTTTTCATAATTTAAGTCAAATATTCTTTACTAATGAGTTCTGTACAATGGTATGTTTCCTTTCTCTTACAGCTTTTGTTTTTCCTGGAGCTAAAGATTTTTTTTACCTGCACAGATTTCATTGTATCTGTCCTTACTTTTTCCATTAAATGTGTCATATTTCTACCAGCACTTTGTTTTAAAATGCTCACAGTCATCTAACATTTCCATTTTCCCCCAGAGATGTCTTTCCTAAGAAATCATCCTTCCTTCCTTCCTTCTGAGCTGTTGCTTGAACCTTGACCTATTACTTAGGCCTCCTACACTGTTGTCTCCCCTCAGTTGAACCACCTCTTATTTCTGGTTTAGGAGGATCCAAGACTTTTTGGAATAAACAGCAAATGGCAGCTGACATCCATATAAGATAACTGCAGAACAAAATAATAATCAAACCGTTTTAGCTAATGAAAATACAACCAAAACGCAGAGGAAAACTGCAGCACAGTTCTCTTAACATAAATTAAATATCATTTAGGGAGCAAAAAGCAGCTATAAAGAATATTTAAAAATCAGATACTGAAAAGCTCAAAATAGAAAGCAGCAAAATGAGGATTGACTGAACTCAGGAAAGAAAAACATAATCTTGAGATATTAAAACTAAATTATATGATGTCTAAGAGAAAATAGGTTAGACAAAGAATTCAAAAAAGGACATTGAGGAAAAAAATTTAAACAGGAGAACCAAGAGTAAATTTGGAAAGGAAGTAAAAATATCAGAGAAAAAGTGAGAGACACAGGAGACAAAGAGCCAACATATATATCATCAGGGTCCCCAAGGAAGAAAAACATAAGAGTAAAACAAAGCTATCATAGGACTCAATATCATTGACTCAATGATGGACTCAGTATCATTAGCCTGAGGGAAATACATATCAAAACCAAAATGAGACATCATTTCACATCCACTAGGATGGCTACAATCAAAAAGATAGGTAATAACAAGTGTTGGTGGGGATACGGAGAAATGGGAGTCCTCTTACGTTGCTGCTAGGAATGTAACATGTTGCAGCCACTTTGGAAAATCTGGCAGCTCTTCAAAAGGTTAAACATAGACTTACCATATGACCCACAATTCTACTCCTACATATATCCCAAGATTAAAACGTGAGTTCACACAAATACCAGTACATGAATGTTCATAGCAGCATTGTTTATAATAGTCCGAAAGTGGGAATAACTACAATGTCCATCAACCAATGAATAGATACACAAAATGTGGCCTATCCATAAAATGGAATGTTGTATGGCAATAAAAAGGAAAGAAGTACTGATACAAGCTGACACAACATGGATGAACCTTGAAAACATAATGCTAAGTGAAAGAAGCCATTCATAAAAGATCACATACTATGTGAACCCATTGATAGGACAAATCTATATGGGCAGAGAGTAGATTAATAGTTGATTAGGCCAGAGGGAGTTGGGGGAATGGAAAGGGACCACTAAATGGGTAATGTTTTTTTTTTTGCGGGGGGGGTGGTGGGTGATGACATGTTCTAAAATAGATTTTGACAGGGTGGCTGGATGGCTCTGTCAGTTGAGCGTTGGACTCTTGATTTTGGCTCAGGTCATGACCTCACCATTGTGAGAGTGAGCCCCGCATTGGGCTCTGCACTGAGCATGGAGCCTGCTTAAGATCCTTTCTCTCTCTCTCTCTCTCTCTCTAAAAAAATATCAATCAATCAATCAATCAATCAATAGATTTTGCTGATGGTTGCACAACTCTGTGAATGAACTAAAGATCATGAAATTGTATGCTCTAAATGAGTGAATTGTACAGAAGGTGAATTCTATCCCAGTAAAACTTTAAAAAACAAACAAACAAAAAAACCCAAAAGCCTGAAAGGGTTTCTCACTGGCCAACTTTGGGACAATTTGTACATCGAAGGAATAATGCTAATTGATTATAATATAATAAGTTTTTAAAAACATGAATTCATCATGATTCTAAAATGAAGAAACTGAGCATGAGAAATAGAGGGAGCAAAAGAAAAGTTCATCTTTACAGAGTGACACATGTAGAAGGAATGATAGATTAGACAGTCAGCATTTGCAACCCCAAATGTAGTAATTAAGCAAGTCAAGGACTATTCCTGGGTGCTAAAGGGCTGGGAGGAAGGTTGTTGGGGAACAGGATATTCACACAGACTCCCAGTACCATCCCACAGATGACTAATGACAAGAGGGAAGTTATTATGCATTTATAAAAGAGAAATCAAGCAGTCATCGAACATCACTAACAGTGGTCCTACCAGACATGTGCCACCTAAGTATTCTTTCCAGAATTGTTTAACCTAACTTCCTGCTTACAAAAACCACAGTGGATACAGGGAGAAGTTAAACACTGCCATCAGCAGGGACCCTTGGGTGGCTCAGTGGGTTAAGCGCCTGACTCTGATTTCAGCTCAGGTCGTGATCTCACGGTTCGTGCTTAGGATTCTCTCTCTCCCTCGCTCTCTGCCCCTCCCCCTCTTGCGCGCGTGCCTGTACACACACAGACACTCTCTCTTGTCTGTCTCTCAAAATAAATAAAAGAAATCAGAACATAATCATCTGCAGAATATGGGGCATTCTACAAAACAATTGCCCTGAACTCTCCAAAAATGTCAACAGTGTGAAAAACCAGAAACAGATGGTATTGGGAAGAACTGTTTTAGATGAAAAGGGACCAAATAGATATAGATAAAACAATCAAAAACAACATGGGGACCTCGACTGGATACTGGAGCAGAAAAAAAAAAAAAGAGCTATAAAAGATACTTTGGGAAATTTGGGGAGAGGTATAGTGTGGTTATGTTATGGTTATGGAGGAAAATGTCCTCATTCTTAGATGCATGCTGAAGTAACTAGAGGTGAAATGTCTTGATACCTGTAACTTATTTTTGACACTTTTACCAAAAAAAGTATGTATGTGTATGTGTGTATGTATGTATACATGATATACACACAGATATATCCATATCTACAGTTGACCTTTGAACAGGTTTGAACTGCATGCATCTGTTTATACACATAGACTTTTTTCGATACAGTACAGTACTGTAAATATGTGTTCTCTTATGATGTTCATAAATAACATATTCTTTTCTCTAGCTTACTTTATTATAAGAATACTGTATAAAATATATATAACATACAAAATATGTGTTAATCGACTGTTTCTGTTATCTTTAAGGCTTCTGATCAACAGTAGGCTATTAGTTAAGTTTTGGGGGAGTCAAAGTTATGCATGGAGGTGCACCTGGCTGGCTCAGTTGGGAGAGCATGCAACTTCTGATCTTGGGGGTATAAGTTCGAGCCCCATGTTGGGTGTAGGGCTTCCTTAAAAATCAAGAAAAAAAAAGTTAAACATGGCTTTTTAACCGTGGGGCGGGGCTGGGGGGGTGGCGTCCCTAAGCCCGTATATCTGTATCTGCAGCTATGGCTTCATAAAGGGGAGGGGGAGCAAATGGGGCAAAATGTTAATATTCCATGAATCTGTGGTTTGCAGCCTCTGAGATGGCACTCAGTGAACCCCGCCCTTCCCTCCTACAATTCATACCCTTGTGTAATCCCTTTCCCTTGAGTATGAGCTAGATAGATTTAGTGATTGGCTTCTAGCAAACATCAGGTGGCAGAGATGATGGGATGTCACTTGTGGGGCATCCATCTTGGACATTCTGTCTCCCTCACTGACTCAGATGCAAGTTGGCTGCTGTAACCTTCCCCACGGAGAGGAGAGCCGTGTGGCAAGGAACTGAGGGAGGCTCTGAGCCAATAGCTAAGTGAGGAATGGAGACCCTCAGTCTAACAGCCTGTGAGGCACTGCATCCCGCTGCCCACCAAGGGAGCTAGCTTAGAAGTAGATGTTCCCCAAGACCTGCCTCCACGTGAGACCCCAATCTCGTGAACACCCAGACTGCAGCTCGGTGGGAGGCCCTGAGGCAGCAGGGCCTGCATTCCTGAGCCACAGAAGCTGTGGCACAATAAGTGTTTGTCCCTCGAACCTGCTGTGTTTTGGAGTCCTTGGTTTCACGGCAGTTGATGACTAGTTCACTAAATAAAGGGTATATCCCTGTCCCCTTTCACAGTTCCTGGAGATTTGCGGTTTTTCTCCCCATGGGGACAGTTTGGCTTGCATGCTCTGTTGGCACCAAGGCCACTGTATACTTTCTAAATGCTGCCACTGTTGACATTTGATGATGCTACAATTATTCCTCAACTGATTCTGAGTGTCTGATTCAGCAGCAGGGTCTTGATGTTGCCAAATTCCAGCTTCCAGGGTGCGGGGCAGAAAGTACCCCATGCTGTCAGCTTTCACAGCGGGTACTGTGACCTGTCTTCTCCCAAAGCTCAGGCAACAGGGGCGTCCCTTCAGACCAGGAGGTTATTCAGATGCTGGGTAGGCCAGAGAAAAAGAAGAGGAGGGGAGGGGGCAGGGGAAATAAAGGAGAAAGGAAAAGAAAAAGGATAGTAGGAAGAGAGGGAAGAGACAGAGCAAACATCTCCTACACTTTCTTCTCTACTCCCCAACTGTCTGGAAAGTTTACCTGCTATAGGAGAAAGAACATCTACAGAGGTCCCAGTGCCCGAATTTAAATCCATGGGGACTCACTAAGGTAACTCTATCTCCATCTCCACTTTGACTCTCCTGCTGTCTCAACTCCCTCTGACTATAACTCCTTGTGTTACAGAACCAGGCTGGAACGCTGGTGGAAAAACCAAGCGTCACTCGGAGATCTTGGTGGGTCAGAGATTTATTTAACGTTGGCGGGCTCAGAGGAGACCGTTTCTCCAACGATCTGAGCTCCGAATGAAGGGGGGAAGGGTAATTTGTAGTTGTCAGCTTCCATATCTGTGGCGGGTTTTCGTGCGCAGGGCAAACAGGGCAAGAAGAACCCGGAAGAGGGGTCTCCAAGCTAGAGACCAGGGCTTGTTTTAGTCCCCTCGGCCATCTTTGAAAGCTCAGTACTTTATTCATTTCTCCAACACTTGAAGCCCCCAGAGAGATGATCTGAGTGGTTGGCCACCATGTAATAGAGGGTGTTCTGGCTGGCTAGCACATTCACTCCAAGCTACTGAGAGGGTCCAGATTGGCCACTAGCTCGGATGCCTTTGTGACTGGGTTCCCACTAGTGGGTTCCCTTCAGTGGAAGGGAAATGTGGGCTCCCTCCACATTTGCCTTTGAGATGGTACCAGACAGAAAAACTTCTGCAAAGAAGCCCCTAAATTAGGGCCTTTGGCAGGCATTTTGAGGCTCCCAGAAGGGGACAGTGTAGAGAGGAACATTGCTTGGCCTATACACTCCCATCTCATTGACAGGAATGACATGTGCAGAGGAAGCTGGCTCAGGGCAACAACAACAAGGTTGGTTTGGGACATAAAGTGAAAGGAGGCGTGCTTTTCTCCATCGGCTGGAGACATGGAGGTGAGGTTCAGAAGGCAGGGCAGGAGATGAACATGGGATCATTGGTCATAGGGCCAAGAAAAAGCTACAGGCAGGAGAGAGATTTCTATAGGCATTCAGAGACTATAAAACTGGAAAAGCCAAGTGCAGTCGCTGTGATAATATCTGTTCTTTCAACCATCTTCACCAAAACTTCAGAAATTTGCATCTGGAATAAATGAGTGGGTGAATGCGTTGATGCCCAGACTACGTCAGCATCTCTGTGCAGCCCACAGACTTCATGTCTAATATTCACACTTCGACACTGCTTGGTCCAGCTTCTCAAGGTAAGATAATTTTTTAAGATACTAATGTGGGATTTCCCCCCCTATTTTTCTTCCTTCCTCCTCAAGCAGGTGGTGGGCTTTGTATTTACTTTCCTCCAAGGAGACTTGTGGGAGCTGAAAGAAGTTGCCTACAAAACACTTCCCTTCCTGGCTTTGTTTTCAAAAGCCTAAACCCCCAGAGGTGATTCAGTGACCAGAGGAGGAGACAGGGAATGGCTCTGAGGGAGACCTGCGAGGGCAGGCATTGGTGAACTTTCACCAGGCGAGGGATCCTCAGGCTGGGGGAGGGGTCCAGGGCTGGGTGCCCTGCTCCTGGACAACACCTCGGGAGGTGGCCAGACCTTGGAAAGGAACAGCAAGGAATGGCCCCACCAAATATCCATGTGTCCCCAAGGGTGGCATGTAAGCTAGGGAGATATTAGACCTGAGGGAACCAGGCAAACTGAGATAGTGGGGGCCTCCACAGTGACAAAGGATGACCCATGCTGCAGGGGCTTCCAAGGATCTCCCCAGGATGGCCTGGGGCACAATTTCCTATTAGTTTAGAATTGAAAAGGACTATTTTTTAAAGTTTATTTATTTTTGAGGGAGAAGAGAGAGCATGTGAGTGAGCATGGGGGAGGGACCGAGGGGGAGATAGGGGAGAGAGAGAGAGAGAGCGCGCGCGCGCGCGCGCGCGCGCGCGTGCAAGAGAGAATCCCAAGTGGGCTCCACACTGTCAGCGTCGAGCCCGTTGCGGGGCTTGAACCCATGAACCTCAAGATCACAACCTTAGCCAACCGAGAGTTGGATGCTTAACCAACTGAGCCCCCCAGGCCCCGAAATGAACTAATTTAGACAGTTTGTTCCCTAATGGAGTTTTAAAAAAGTTGTAGAGGATGAATATACCACAACAATAATACTGCCCCTGGCGTGAGAAACAAAGGCAAAAGGAAATGGCAGATAGAACTAAATTTCCCTACAACCTGCAGCTCATTGACAAATACTTGAGTAAAACATATACTGCCCCTGGCGTGAGAAACAAAGGCAAAAGGAAATGGCAGATAGAACTAAATTTCCCTACAACCTGCAGCTCATTGACAAATACTTGAGTAAAACATTTCTCTAGGAACTCCCTACTGTCTTTTTTTTTTTTTTTTTTTTTGAGACAGAAAGAGACAGAGCATGAAC
>NW_026057578.1:80121976-80361562 GCF_023721935.1 Panthera uncia | reverse complement strand
AGGGAGACACAGAATCTGAAACAGGTTCCAGGCTCCGAGCTGTCAGCACAGAGCCCGACGGAGCTGTCAGCACAGAGCCCGACGCGGGGCTCAAACTCACGGAGTGGGAGATCGTGACCTGAGCCGAAGTCGGCCGCTCAACCGACTGAGCCACTCAGGCGCCCCATCTACTGTCTTGATGTTAATGCTTTGCTAAAGAGAAAAACAATCTTAGCGTGACAGTAGCTAGCCCTCCTGTATCCTGTGAGTCTTCTTTAGCATATGAAAAGCTCACTGGAAACTTCCCCTGGACTTTATCTCCCCCAACTCCATAGTGTAAAACCAGTCTCTCCTCCTGATCCTGGGGCAGCTCTTCCTGCCCACGGGTCCTGTCCCCGTGCTTCAATAAAATCACTTTTTTGCACCAAAGACGTCTTCAAGAATTCTTTCTTGGCCATTGGCTCAGGACCCCATGAACCGAACTATCACCCAAAAACCTCATCACCCTCACCGTCTTTGTGATGAGGGAGCATAAGGCAAGCTGACACCCCACCCCCAGGTGGAACATATGTGATATTCCTCAGGCACAAAGGAAAGGAAGAAAAACAAACAGCTGATAGAGATCACAGTCGTGCAGGACAGGAGTCTCCATCAGTTTACAACGATCTTAGTAAATTACAAGAAAAAGGCAATCTTATCCATAGCCTAATTTCCAAAAACCTGTAGACTCAGTTTCCTGGAGTCCCAATATCACCCTCCCCCCATAGTGATGTGGGGAACAAAGGCAATAAGGAAACGGCTGGTAAAATTAATTTTCCTTATAACCTGTAGCCCATTGACAAATACTTGAGACAAACACAGAGTATATATTTTCTCCAGGAACCCCCTATTGTTGTAATGGTAATGCCTTACTAGAGGGAAAACAGCCTTAGTTTGACAATGGCAAGGTCCCTGGCATCTTCTGAGTCCTTTTTAGCATATGAAAGTCTTTCTGGGGGCCTCCCTTTTGCCTATAGGGCCCCCAACTCCATAGTATATAACCAGTCCCTCTTCACCACCCCAATGCAGCTCTTTCTGCCCACGGGTTCTGCCCCCTTGCTTTAATAAAATCACCTTTTTTGCACCAAAGACATCTCAAGAATTCTTTCTTGGCCATCAGCTCCTAACCCCCACCATTCCAAAACCCCATCATTTATTTGTGCATTTAGCTTTTTCTATATATGCGGGATTCTTTTTTGTAGGTAGATTCACAGAAATAGAATTACTGACTGAAAGGGTATAGACGTTGTTAAGGCTCTTGACACATGTGCCCAAATGTCCTCTGGGGAGGGTTGTACCTCTGCAGATCTAGATTTTAAAACCAGGACCTCTCTTCAGTGGGGTAGTGTGCAGGAGAGACAGGGACCCTGTTAGGAGGCTCTTGAAGTATTTCATATGAGAGACAGGGAAGGGCCAAAGTAAGATGGTGACGGTGGGAAAGAGGAAAGGACAAGTGCCAGTGTCATTTAGGAGGTGGTGTCAGTAAACCATCTTCACGTGTGGGTGAAGGAGAGAGAGGAATCAAGAACACCTTACTAATTTCCAGTTTCTAAACCTGAGTAGATGAAAATCCTATCAACCAAGAGGCAGCGTGGCTTGGTGGAAAGAGTCTGTTTGTCAATCCAGGTGCCCTAGTTCAAATCCTACTCCCCCACTCATTAATTGCGTGGCCTTGGGCAAGTTATTGAAAGCCTCTGAGCCCATCTGCCTAGATTTCTTCATTTGTGAAATGGTCATGGTAACATCTGTCAGTCTCTCAGGTTATTGTAGGATTAAATGTGAAAATGTTTTTAAAGCACCTAGCCTATTGTGGCTTTGAAGAAATCAAAGAAAATGCATAATACTGATAGAAGAGGATATAGAGACTTGGAGAATAAAGAATATAGATGGTTTTGATGAGGGATAGAAGCAGAAAAATGTTTACTTTTGACCTAGAAGGCCAGTCTAGAACCTGCGTAGTTCTGACAAGGATCAAATACCTACTGGTTGCTACATTTTTTTTTTTTTTAAGTAGGTTCCACACCCAGTATGAGCCCAACATGGGGCCTGAACTCACAACTCTGAGATCAAGACCTGAGCTGAGATCAAGAGTCAGATGCTTAACCGACAGAGCCACCCAAGTGCCCCTGGTTGCTATGTTCTTAAAGGGTCTCATGACTGCCTGTACATCTCACTGATAGTTAGTATCAGGCTGAATGATAAGCACCAGAGAACTCTTTCGAAAGTAGTTTTACGAGTAGAAGTTTGAAGAAAACATTTATGATCTAATACTCCCTGCACACCCCCTCCTTCTAGAGCACTAAGCATATAACCACCAGCTTCATACAGTAAAAGTGCAGATCTTTTGGCCCACAGGTCCTGTCCCCATGCTACTTAAATGTACTAAGTTGCACCATACAACATCTCAATAAGTCTTTCTTGACTGTTGTGCTCAGTGATTCCACAACAGTTTGAGGCAAATTGTGTTTAAGATGCCTGCATGATATTTACTTTGATATACTTGGGGCTTTTTTTTTTTTAAGTTTATTTATTTATTCTGAGAGAGAGAGAGAGATTGTGTGTGTGCAGGCAAGTGGGGGAAGGGCAGAGAAAGAAGGAGAGAGAGAATCCCAAGCAGGCTCCATGCTGTCAGCGCAGAGCCTGATGTGGGGCTTGAACTCATAACTATGAGATTATGACTTGAGCCAAAATTAAAAGCTGGATGCTCAACCAACTGAGCCCCAGTATACTTTTCCTGTTTTTAAAAAAATTTTTGACATCACACACTTTGTTATTTTTAATTTTTTTTTAATGTTTGTTTATTTTTGAGAGACAGGCAGAGCATGAGCAGGGGAGGGGCAGAGACAGAAGAAGACACAGAATCCGAAGCAGGCTCCAGGCTCTGAGCTGACAGCGTAGATGTGGGGCTCAAACCCACAGACCGCGAGATCATGACCTGAGCCAAAGTCAGACACTAAACTGACTGAGCCACCCCGGCGCCCCTGCTTTTCCTTTTTTAAGAGACCTGGAGGTATGAAGGGACTAGGAAAAAGGGGATGGTGATCCTGGTTGCCCTTGGGGGAAACCAGAGGTTAGTGGTGCAGTTCTCAAGTATCACCACAAGGTGGAGTCCATTTTGTCACAAAGAGTTTCACAGACTGTCGACAGAGGAGGCAAGTGCGGTGTTTGTTCAGCAAAACATCAGCAGAGCATCTTCTCTATGCTGGAGTCTGCCTTCTGGAAGCTCCCTGACATGTATGGTGGGAGAGCAGTCGGTTTCTACTTACACCCTTGGCCTGATCAGGAAAATGTTCCTTCCCGGATGGCCACTGCTATGTCTGACCAGGTTCAGAGTCAACTGCAAAACTTAGTTCCCTAAGAGCTAAAAGTACTTTTTATTTCTGAAAATGTACTTAGAAAAAAAGGGAACATTAAACAGAACTCAAGAGATTTCCTGGGGCTTTTTACTAAAGTTCTTCCCTACTCTCCATTAAAAACAAAGAGAACATGGACACATTTGAACAGGGCAAATCTGACTGAAGGCTCACAGCTTTCCTGCAGAGAGTGGTAGAGGACAAACATCTCTGATATCTAGAGAACATAAGATGCCTTACTAACAGGAGTTACACTGTTATCAGCATTACTAATCTGACTGTAAGTTGAAAAAGCTGAATGTATGATGTATAATCCTAACAGCAACTTTATTTTTTTAATGTTTATGTTTTAAAACATTTTTAATGTTTATTTTTGAGAGAGAGAGACAGAGCATGAGTGGGGGAGAGACAGAGAGAGAGAGAGAGAGAGAGAGACAGAATCTGAAGCAGGCTCCAGGCTCTGAGCTGTCAGCACAGAGCCCAATGCGGGGCTCGAACCCACGGCCCGTGAGATCATGACCTGAGCTGAAGTTGGACTCTCAATCGACTGAGCCACCCAGGTGCCCCTAAATGTTTATTTTTGAGAGAGAGACAACGCTGGGGTGGGGCAGAAAGAGTGGGTGACAGAGGATCCAAAGCAGGCTCTGCACTGACAGCACAGAGCCTGATGTGGGGCTCAGACTCATAAACTGGGAGATCACTACCTGAGCCAAAGTCAGATGCTCTCAACCGACTGAGCTACCCAGGCAACCCCCCCACCAAACAGCAACATTAGAATTAAATCCCATCATCTCTTTGGGGGGCTGGTTAGTAATTCTTCTCCCTCACCTGCATCAAATCCTGCAAGCCTCGTTATTTTTCTAGTCACTTTAAGTAAAAAGAGGTTATTGCTTTAAGTCATAAACAGTCTTGGGATACCTGTGTGGCTCAGTCGGTTGAGCATCCAACTCTTGATTTTGGCTCAGGTCGTGATCCCAGGGTCGTGGGATCGAGCCTCATGCCAAGCTCTGCGCTGAGCACAGAGCTTGCTTGGGATTCTCTCTCTTTCCTTCTGCCCCCTCCCCTCCTCATGCTCTCACTGTCTCTCGCTAAAAGAAAAAAGAAAAAACACAAAGTCCCAGTGTAGCCATTATGATATCAGCCCTAAGTAGTCAGAACTCTCAATCTGATGTGACATCTTCTCCCCTCTCCCTACAAGGGGATGCTATGAGGTGTGGTGGGGGAGGGAGGGGAAGAAGTAATCAGTCTTCACCTGCTCCCAGCTCCAGTCGTCCTTCCTCCACCCCAGCGTTCTAACTCTGTTTTTAGATCCCTCGGATTACAGGAGGTAGGAGCTGGAGGGGGCCAAGTATGTTTGCACCTGGTACTATAGTGGGATGGCTCCCTGCTCTTCCGGCCCGGAGGCATATAAACAGATTTTCTCGTGGGGTCCGCTTTCAGGAACCCTACCACTGCTGGCTTCACCTGAGTCCTCTCAACGTGGGGATGCAGCAGATTCTTTGCTCCTTCCACACGGTCTCTAAGAATCACCTAGACCTTCTCCTTTCAGCTGTGGTCCCATTAGTCCTTCAGGTAGGCCTTTCAGTGGCTGGCTGAGACCACCCCGCTGGTCCATCTCTCTCTCATTCGGCTACGGTCGCGTCCATGAGACACATTCTCATGCTCCATGCCCTGAGAAACTGGGCATGCGGGCCCATCCATTCTCTTTCCAAAGCAGCTCATCAGCCTGTCTCCTGCCTCTAGATTTCGTGAGTGAGGGCGAGACACTCATCCACTTGCCTCCATAGCTGCAGAGGACACACATCCAGCTCTCTAAGGGCTCTGGTTGACGCCCCTCTCACTTAGTCTGGGTGAAGGCAGGCACCCCCCCACCTCTTAGGATCCAGTCAAGACACGGAAACCACATAGTTGATTTTAACTGAGAAAAGTTAACATGGAAGTTGTTAACTAAGTAGAACTGAAAGGCAAAAGGACAGTAAGATTTCATGGAGATGGCATCTACATGAAGCCACTACCACACCGAGGGCTGGGGGCGCAAAGAGAAGCATTTGGAATTATTTAATGTGGAAGCTTGTTGAGGGGCCTGCGGAGCTGAAACTCAGACCTCTGAGGAGGGGGTGCCTGCCGGCTTACGCAGGATGCCCAAGGGGGTGTGATGAGCTACCATCAGAGGGAGGTGGCAAACTAAATTTCAATCAACTGACCCCAGTGGCGTGAACTGCTGTTGCCAAGGTGAAGAAACATTGCTAGCGTGGTGGCGACAGGAACAGTATGCAGGCAGGAAGGAAAAAGCCCTTCTTCCTCCAGTCTTGTGATCTCCTCTGCCGCCCCCTACTGGCAGCGCCTAAAATGAGCGGCTGGCAAGGGAGAGCCCCCACCCAGAATCCTGAAGCCTAGTGCAGAGGGTGGGTTTCAAGCTGAGGAGTCATACTTAGCTCAATGCCTACCAATCCCCTTCTTTATCACTCTAAAGCAATGCTCCAGGAATTCTTCTCTCCTCATGTCCAACCACCAGGACTCTTTGATAGCCTCGATCTGGGTAATTTCTCTAATAGATCTCAGCTCTCTACTTGGAAAATCCTGCAAATTAGGCTAACTCACAACTCACATTAGTATCCAAAATCTATTGTATGTTGGTGCCTCCATTGAAACTTCTAATTTAATAGCCATTACAATAATTCTAGTTAACATTTCATGGGCATTTACTGTGTACCTGGTGCATTTACTATGTACCAGGCGGTGCTAAGAAATTCACATATTAATACTTCTCATTTAATCTCAGCAAGAGTTTTACTATCAAATACTATTATTGGTATTCATGTGCCTCTTTTATCCTCATTTTATACATGAGGAAACTGAAGTGCATAGAGATTAACTTCCTAAGGCCATACAACTAGTAGGTGATGGAGCTAAAAGTTGAACCAAATAGTCTGGTTCTACAACTAGCATTTTTTTTTCTTGTGATGAGAATATATTTTAAAATTAAAATTAAAAAAATTTAAAGTAATCTCTATGCCCAAAATGGGGCTAGAGCTCACAACGCTGAGATCAAGAGTTGCATGCTCTACCAACTAAGCCAGCCAGGCACCTCTACAACCTGTATTCTTTTTTAAAATTTTTTTAACGTTTATTTATTTATTTATTTATTTTTAATTTTTTTTAACATTTATTTATTTTTGAGACAGAGAGACACAGAGCATGAATGGGGGAGGGGCAGAGAGAGAGAGGGAGACACAGAATCGGAAGCAGGCTCCAGGCTCTGAGCCATCAGCCCAGAGCCCGACGTGGGGCTTGAACTCACGGACCGCGAGATCGTGACCTGAGCTGAAGTCAGACACCCAACCGACTGAGCCACCCAAGCACCCCACGTTTATTTATTTTTGAGAGACGGAGCATGAGTCGGGGAGGAACAGAGAGAGAGGAGACACAGAATCTGAAGCAGGCTCCACGCTCTGAGCTGTCATCCAGCTTCCTTGGTGTTAGGAGTAGCTTTGAGGAGAGCTGATTTTGCAGTGGTTATTATAGTCAGCTGGGCAATAATTTGGGGCCTCCTGGGAGGACACAATAAGTGGGGCTAGCTTAACCTGAGCAGGAGAGGTGCTTAGCAGGGACCAGGATCAGATTTTCATGGCAGCCAAGGAGCCCTCAGTATAGCTCTGCAGCTGGGTCCCATTTAGCCTCTTTCTCCTGCTTTGTAGTGACTGATTTTTCGTGCTATCAAGTTATTCACAATTACATGTACCAGCTCTGGTGCCCCTTCCCCAGAACCCCCTGAAAACCATCAAGAAAATAGTAATTATAAGCACAATTCAACTTTTCACGGATCACCATTGCCAATTGCAGGAGCTCCCAGATCCTCAACCTCGAAGTTCTAGGACCTCCATTCTACAGACCCAATTTACCTTTCCTGTATCTTCTCCTAATACTTTTCTACTTGGCCTACTTGGGTAGGCCAGTTAACTGCCTACCCAAATGTGGATCCCTAATCGTGCCCCCCATTTTTCCACCTTTGCCTTGCTTATGCTGTTCCCTATTTCCAGAAAGTTCTTTCTCTATTTCTGCTTATTGAAAGCTCAATCACACTTGGAGACTTCTTACATCTATGAGGTTTCTTTATGTTTCATGTAATACTCAAACAATAAAGAGAATCTATTAGCTCATAGAACTGAGAAATACAGAAGCATCTAGCTTCAAGTGATATCTGATCCAGCAACTCAGCACCGCAAGTGATCTGGTTTTGCTGTTTTCCTATTTTACCTTTTGTAGTGTCAGCTTGTCTTCACACCCCCTCCTGCCCCTTTTGGCTCCCTCTCCCCTCTCCTGGCATCAATACCTATGCTTCATATCTTCTTTTTGCCTCTTCATGTCTTTCTATTCTGCATGCTGTTCAGTGACCTTAGAGTCACTTACTGGATTACACTGGTGCCCTCCCTTGCCCTCTGCCTTCCACTTGGGTTTGGCCAGTGTGGAGCACTAGAAGATCTCAGAGGACAGTTGGGGTATTTATTAAACTTCTGTCTTTGTTGGGGCACACAACAGATTACCATCAGCCCTCACCTGTGAGGTGATTGTCTCCATAGAGCTCTTGCTGTCTCTGTATTCCAGTCACCACCCTCTGTAGATCTAGAGTGGTAATAGCCCTAAGATACCTCACTATTCTGGAGTTTTCCCTACACCTTGCTTATAACGGTGAATCGTCCTTATGTATATTTATATATATTAATTGCTCCTCAAATTGCCCAGTTTAGCTGTGCCACCTGTTTCCTGCTGGGACCTTGATGGGCTTTCCCCTTGCACAGCAGCAAAATGGTTTGCAGCAGTCCCAAATCATACATCTTCACACCACACTACTCAATGGGAGGGAGAAGTTCTCATTTAGCAATTTAAAAGTTTTAAAGGGCACAGGTGGGGTGGCATGGGGGATATATGGACTAAGACATACCAATCAACTGCAGTGTGGACCTGATATAGATCCTAATTCAAATAAACATTTTAAAAGTTGTAACTTGTTTGGGGAGGCAAGTTAATGCTCAGGGACCGAGTATGACTTTGCTAGCAATTTACAGTTAACCCTTGAACAACATGGGGGTTAGGGGCACCAACCTCCCATGTAAGTCGAAAACTCACGTATAAATTTGACTCCCCCCAAACTCAACCACTAATAGCTTACTGTTGACTGAAGCCTTCCTGATAACAAATAATTAATACATTTTTTGTATGTTATATATATACATATATATATGTATATATATATGTTATATACATATATGTGTTCTTAGAATAAGTAAGCTAAAGAAAATGTTATTAAGGAAGATAAAATATATTTACAGTACTGTATCCAAAAAAATCTGCGTAGAAGTGGACCTGGGCACTTCAAACCCATGTTGTTCAAGGGTCAGCTGTGTTCAACACAGGTTCACTGTGGGAATTTCACAAGCCAATAGCATACAGGATAATGTCTCAAGCCAGCAAGGAAATAACAATCTCCAAACCAATGATAGATTAATCACATAATTGTCCCGGGCAAGGAAAGACGAAAGGAGCAAAGTCTAAATTTAATTGAGGTATATGATTATACTCAGGAGAGACGGTTTAACTAACCTAGATCTGACGTCCAGCGGCCAGGGCAAAAGTAAAAATCTCCAGTTGCTAGGACACATTGTTGGTGGGCTAGAGGATCTCCTTTACGGCTGCTGCTCAGCTTTCACGACTGGGGGAAAGAGTCATCTTTACTGTAGCCTTTACCAAGGCAGGACCTAATTGCCCCAAGGTCCTCAGAGAGCTATTTAGATCAGCAAAGTACAGGTGTGCTTAAACACTCTCTGATGTCCTCACAAACTCTCGGTATTTATAGTCTAACTGCCCTCTTGCCAGAGTTGTTTCTTACGTCCTTATGTATAAGCCCGGGCAGGGCCCCTCAGCACTGAGCTCTGGAGTGCTTCCACAGAAGAGATGATGGCATCTTGACACAACTTAACCTCAGTCTTATAGCAAAACAACTTCTAAAAACAACTCGGTTTTGTCTTTGTCATAAGCAAGTGGATGAAAACAACTGCACTTAAGTCATAAACAAGTGGATTTATCTTCATAGCAGACTAATACATAATGTAACTTTATGAAGCAAATGGCAATTTGAACTGACCAGAGTTTGAATACATTAAAGGATTACTGTTAATTTTTTAGATATGATCATGGAATTTTGGGAATTTCTTTAAAGAGTCTTTACCTATTAGGAATATATATTGAAATATTCATGGATAAAATTACATGACGTCTGGGATTTGCTTCAAAATAATGCAGGAGGGGGGCATCCAACTCTTTGGATTAGGTTGTGATCTCATGGTTCGTGGGATCAAGCCCTGCTTTGGACTCTGTGCTGACAGCACAGAGCCTGCTTTGGATTCTCTCTCTTCTCTCTCTCTCCCCCTTCCCTGCTCACTCTCTCTCTCTCCCAAAATAAATAAACTTAAAGAAAGTAATGCAGGAGGGGGATGTGGGTGGGTATAGATGAAATGAGATTTATCAATGCGTCAACCAGTGGGTCAAATATATGGAGGTTCTTTACGCTATTCTATTAGTTTTATGTGTATTAAAAAACCTTTTATTGTGGGAGATTTTAAAGAAAGGAAAGAACCCAAGGTAACAAGAACAAGTTAGCAATTCTTCCCCATTCCCTGTTCCACACATTCACCTAGCCTGTAGCCCATTAATGTGAAAAGATCCAAACCAGCAGTCTATTTGGCCGGTCAAGACTCAGTTTTCAAACTCTTCCTTAATAGAACTTTCCAGGTACATTTACAATACATTTACACTTAACTAACATCCTATTAATTCTAATGAAAATGAGACAGTCCAAATTTAATTAATCACTTAGACAACTAGAGAAGACCCCCTTTAAGTTAAATGCTAATTATTTTGGTTAAACGTTTTCTAAAATGTCTGTGTCATTTCCCAATACGAAATTGAGTTGCTAACAATTGTTTTCCTTTTTAATTTTATGACTCGTCATTATTAGGAAAGCTCAGACACTGAGCTGGCTGTACTCTAGCCTAGGGAGCTATTTAATTATCTGGTGTTATTAATAGTGCTAATTCAGAAGATCTGAGACTTCTTTTTTCGTAGGTGGTGGTCTTCCCATGCCCTCCCTCCTCCTTGCAGCAGACAGCTGGTCTGCGCCCCGGTCCCCCATGTGATTGTAATCTGCTCTCTGCTGTCCCTTTTACATTCCTCACTGCAGCCTACCTAATAGGGTGCCCAGTTCACAGTAGGCAGTCAATAACCATTCATTGAATTGGATTAAACCTGGGAAGAATGGAAGGTTGCCAGAAGAAATCAAATAATTAAGCTTATTAAATCATTAACCTTAATTTCAGACACATCACTTAAGCTGCTGAGTAGAGTTTGGGAATTCATACCTGAGTTCCAAATAGTTGAGGTTGCCAAGTATCTGACTCCCAAGTTAAATGGGGGAGGGTATGGCTGGCTCTATTATATATTAAAATGTATGTTTGCAAGCATGCATAATTGCTGCTAATTTGTACCGCAGGAAGCACAAAAGTAGCAAATTGGTAAAGGAATTCTATTTCAACTTCTAATATGAAGAATAGCCCTTGATTACCTTAAGCACAACCTCTGCCTTCATTGCAGATACCAGTGTATGAAAACATGGTCTATGAAATTCCACCAAGTTACTTATCGAAATTAAAACCTATTTTTATGAAAGATGAAATATTTTGACTAAAACAAAGAATTATGTGCAAAGGAAAACAACCCATAATTTTCACTTAATTGGTCCTGCCTACTGAGATATTTGGTCTGTATGCAATACACCTTAAGTATATCTTTAGTAGGCACTTAATTATTTCTCATTAAATATAGTTTTGCTCAGGCATAAAAATCTTAGAATCAACTTAGATTTCCCCCCAGTCTCATCTCACATCCAGTTCATCTGTAAATCCTACTGACTCTACCTTCAAAAATCCACCCAGAGGGGCGCCTGGGTGGCGCAGTCGGTTAAGCGTCCGACTTCAGCCAGGTCACGATCTCGCGGTCTGTGAGTTCGAGCCCCGCGTCAGGCTCTGGGCTGATGGCTCGGAGCCTGGAGCCTGTTTCCGATTCTGTGTCTCCCTCTCTCTCTCTGCCCCTCCCCCGTTCATGCTCTGTCTCTCTCTGTCCCAAAAATAAATAAAAAACGTTGAAAAAAAAATTAAAAAAAAAAAAAAATCCACCCAGAATCCAGTCATCTCAACACCTCTAGCTGCCACACCCCATCCAAGTCACCACCCCCCCTCTCCTGAGCTTTGTTCTAGCTTCTTATCTGTTCTGCTTCCACCATGGTCTGCTCTCCATCCGTAGCCGAAGCAATTATTTATTTAATGTGCATGTATTTTATTTTATTTTATTTTATCTTATTTTATTTTGTTTTATTTTATTTTATCTTATTTATTTTCATCCAAATTAGTTAGCATATAGTGCAATAATGATTTCAGGAGTAGATTCCAGTGATTCATTCCCTACATACAACACCAAGTGCTCACCCCAACGAGTGTCCTCCTTAATGCTCCTTGCCCATTTAGCCCATCCCCCCACCCACAACCCCCGAAGTGATTATTTATAAGACAGTCTTATATCTTTCCCTGCTTAGTTCCAGGGGCTGCCAGGACACATTAGTCCTTATCATGATCTACTTGTCTACACAACCTGGCCCCCTGTCTGCCTCTCAAAACTCCCTCTCTTCACTCTCCCTCAGCCACTCTGCTCCAATCACATAGACTTTCTTGCCACACACTGGATATAAGTTAAATGAATGAAAGACAACAGTTGCTGAACGAACGAGTGCCACAATAATTATAATCAGTAACCATCAGTACAGTGGCTGTGCTAGCCTAGCCCAGCGAGATGCCCTTTTACCCATTGGGTCTAAACTGGTGGTTCTCAGACTTTACCTGGTGTCAGAATTACTTGGGGGCTTACTAAAACTCAGATGGCTGGCCCCATCCCTAGTTTCTGATTCAGTGGGTCTGGGGTGGGCCTGAAGATCTGCATTTCTCACAAGTTCCTCAGTGATGCTGATGATGCTGGTCTAGCCACATGTGTGGCTTAAATAGTCTATCCTGGAAGACCAATAGAACATTCTGAGCAGAAACTTAGCAAATATCCTGGTGTTCCTATCTGCTCTTTGAGTGAAAAGATTAATTGCAGAAATGCATGGGGGGCGGGTAGTGGTGGGGAACCCTGGACCTCGTTTTTTGACACTTGGCCACAGGGTGGCCCCCTAGCTCCAGTAAGGACTCTATTGGTCCCCAATGAAAATGGCTTTGGTTATCTGGAAAAATTCCAAACCATTTCTTTTTAAAAAGAAAGAGAAGGAAAAAAAGAAGAAAAAGCAGAAAACTTAGCTGTAGGACCAGTAGTTTGCTGTTCACAAAAGAATGCCTCATGAGCGTGCTGGTGGATGAGGAACTCTGTGCTCTGTTGGAAGTCCCCAGCATCCCTCAGGTAGAAATGACACAGGGGAAAGTATGTTTGTAAGTGTGAGAAGACGTCAGAGCAGAAGGTGAAAGGAGATTTCATTGTAGCCAACAAGGCCGCGGCATACACGGGACAAGTGTTGAGCTCTGTGTAGTCCATGTGGCCCTGCCCACAATAGATGCTGATCGGCCCTTCACGCCCCTGCAAACCCCTTGCTGCTGTAGTGAGAAGGGCACCTTTCCTTCAACTACCCTTCCCTGATGTCTTCACTTTCAGCCAGATAAGCAGGCCTGGGAGAAAAGGATCGAGGATGGAGGGCCTGGGGACCTCAAGAGGAGAAGCCGGGCTGGCACCTAATGGGTCACGGTGGTGAGGGCCAGCGGGGGGCAGGACCTGAGTAAGCTCAGTGTAGGAGTCCTCCTTCCCCCTCGCACACCTGTTCTTTTGCTTCCCTTTCTTTGTCGACTGAAACCTGACTGATATATTAATGGAGTCTTAAAAGTGCCTCCACGTGAGAATGTGCAAAAGTTAAAAATAGTCCTCCAAATCGCAAGGGGGTTTCCACTCCCAGAAAGGTAAACAAGGCTGTCAAATTTCTAATGACACTTCGTCCATCAGACATATTCTTCAATAATATAGTTTTAGCACAGGTGTGGTGTGGTGGGCAGTGGCATCGATGGAACTTCTGCTAGAACAGTCCTTCCAGAACTCAGAACTCTTAGCTGCATTGTTCCTGGCTACTAGCAACCCACCTGCTTCCTTACCCTCAGAAATTCTCTATGCTCCCCACGAAAACCATGTAACCAGGGTTTTTTTGCTTTTCGTAACTACAGTGGATTCTGTTGTCTGCAACTTGGAATTCTTACTCATAGATTACTCTATCCAGATCAAAACTATCCAGCCTGGGCTCAAGGAGATGTGTTGTGATATCGTTCTCTTCAAACCCACTGAGGTTGTGACAAGTCTCCTATTACCCTTTCTTCTAGTTACTGTTCACAGTTTCCATCTCTTCCTCTCATGTGTCTGATGTTATCAGTCAGAGGAGTTCAGAACTCCATACCTGACTGCCGATTTTTGTCCTGTTTCTTCATTGGTTCCTTGAAAGTGTTCATTTGGACATCCAGCTGGACGCTCTTCTTTGATACTTTTGTGGCACCTCCAGCAGTCACTTGGATGTGTTTTGATAGTTATTGCGATGAGAACACAAGCACCATGGGGAAGTAAACACATCGTCTTACATGACTCAAAATGAAAAAATAGACACAAGTGCTCATTGATCCAGAGCTGACGATAGGGCCTGCCATGAGGGCGCTTACTGGTTGAGGATGCAGGATAATTTTCCAAATACTGGCTGACATGTATTATGAAATAAGGAAAGAAAGAAAGAAAGAAAGAAAGAAAGAAAGAAGAAAGAAGGAAGGAAAGAGAAAAAGGGAGAAAGAAAGAAAATCTGTGTTGACTATTCTTCAGTACTGTAATTCCTCATGTGAATGCCACCATCAGCTTTGCATAGAACTAAATGTAGGATACTTTTATTTATTTATATTATTATTTTTAAATTTTTAAAAACATTTTAAAAGTATTTATTTATTTTTGAGAGGGAGCACATGAGCGGGGAAGGGGCAGAGAGAGAGGGAGACAGAGAAACCGAAGCAGATTCCGTGCGGTCGGTGCAGAGCCCAATGTGGGGCTCGAACTCTCAAACCATGAGATTGTGACCTGAGCTAAAGTCAGATGCTTAACTGACTGGGTCCCCCAGGAGCCCCAATGTAGTATGCTTTTATTCTACAAAAAGGCAGATGGCAGGAATGTTGAATATAGGTATTAAAAGTCACCTAGAGATGCATCATGTCAGTAGCACTAACTAGTGAAAGAAGGCACATTTGCTACGAAAAGCTCTGATTCTGATACCAAATTCCAGAGCATCTGTGTGTATATGTGTGTGGGGTGGCCCCCAACACCACCCAGCGATTCTACAACACCAGCGAGGTGTCCTACAATTCGACTTATTTCTGACACCATCTACCTGGAGCCAGCAACATGTACCATAGGTTAAGGGTTCAGTTCCACAAGACTGCCTCACTCTCCCCCCTTTTCGGATGCTAGTTGCAAGCCTAGATTGTTACCTGTGCTTCCAGCCAACTGACTATAAATCAGAGATTCCCACGATCCCCTCCTTGGGTTTGATGAATTTCCTAAAGCAGGTCACAGAACTCAGGAAAACAGTTACTTCCTAGATCACTGGTAACTCAGGAACAGCGCAATGGAAGAGATGCATAGGGCAAGGTGTGGGGGGAGAGCACAGAGGCTCTGTGCCCTCTCCAGGAGTGCCTGCCCCTAGCACCTCCATATGTTCACCAACCTGAAAGCTCTCCAAACATTGCTCTTCTGGGCTTTTCTGCAGGCTTCATTACATAGGCACGGTTGATTAAATCTTTGTCCATTGGGGATCAATTCAACCTCCAGCACTCACCCTCTCTCCTCCTGGGAAATCACGGGGAGGGACTGACAGTTCTAACAGTGTATTCATGATTGCTTCCCCTGGCAGCCAGCCCCCATTCTTCGGCACTTTCTGAAAGTTACCTCATCAGCATGAACTCAGTTGTGTTGGAAAGGGGCTTATTATGAATAACAAGATGCTTGGTTTACCTCTATGGCTCTTAAGTTATTTCAGAAACTGAGGACAAGAGACCAAACATTATGACAAAAGATGCTCCCATTGCTCTTACCATTCAGGAAATTCCAAGGTTTTGGGGAACTGTGAGCCAGTAACTGCGGACAAAGACCAAATATACATTTCTTATAAATCATAATATTGCACTAACCCAGTGGTTTGTCCCCTTGGCTGCACATTAGAATCACCTGGGACTTAAAAAAAAAATTATTTATTTATTTTGAGAGAGACAGAGATAGCCCAAGTGGAGGGAGGCAGAAAGAGAGGGAGAGAGAGAGAGAGAGAGAGAGAGAGAATCCCAAGCAGGATCTCCACTGTCACGCAGAGCCCAATAGGGGGCTCGAAACCATGAAACAGTGAGATCATGACCTGAGCTGAAACCAAGAGTCAGACGCTTAACTGACTGAACCACCCAGGCACCCCTCATCTGGGGCTTTAAAAAAAAAAAAGTAAATAATCAGGCCCAAACCTAGACCAATTGAATCAGAATCCCTGTGGGGGTGGGGCTTAGACATTTTTTTTTAAAGCTCAGGTGATTCTAATAAGCCCTCGAGGTTGAGAACCACTGGGTAAGGCTTTCTACTTCGCCACATTCATCCATGTGAATGTGACTTTTTCTTCTCTCTCCAGAGAGGGAAGGTGTCTGAGGATTTTTAAGACGATGTAATCACATAGGTTTTTCTAGTAAGTAATATTTTTGACCAGGGGCCAGCTTCCTATTCAAAGACTGTCTGTCTTACACAGATCAGACCTATCTGGTGTGGGTAGGACCTAGACAAGGGCTGCAGGACCAGCAGACAGGAATCATTGGGGGCCATCTTAGAGTCTCCCTTAAAAATGCACCTTAGTTTGTCTTCCAGCTAATACAAATTTCAACCAGCCAACAACAAACCTCGGGTTATTGGTCTAGGATTGGGATGGCTGAGCCCTCTTTCCTGGGCTGAACATTACAGCACAGTTTACATGACTCTTTGGTTTCCACTAAATGATACCAGGGACAAATGGGTTAGGAAAGCAGGGAAAATTTTTCTTTTTTCTTTTCTTTTATGGAAGTATTTTATTTCGAGCAAGAGTTGGAAAACTTTTTTTCCTAAAGATCCAGATAGTAAGTTATTTAGGCATTTTGGGACAAGAGGCAAAATAAAGGATATCATGTAGGTGCTTCTATAGCAGAAGAGAAAACTCCACCCTGCCGTGCCCCATTTGCCTGCCATGGGCCCTCTCCGAGGGTGGATACACTTGATGCCCAGCTGCCAGTAGCCGGAGACATTCTCAGGTCAAAGAGCCATTGGCCTGATGGTAGGGGGTTGGTGGGTTGGGTGACTGCTAGTCAGTACGAGTCTGGTCATCTCAGCTTGGGCCACTGGTCAGAAGGGAGGCAATTTGCCAAGTTGCCAGTGCTTGGACTGGGATTCCACTGCTTGGTCCCTAGCATGTAAGTGGTGAGCAGGGTGGGCCCCGGGCAGGGGTAAGGTGTGGTCACCAACCGGGGAGGCTGGTGCTGGGAGTAGAGGGGGGGGAACAGGGGCTAGGGGCGCATATGATTTCTGTGGGTCCCTGGCACTTTAGTCTTCATGGGCCCTTCCTTCATAAAAACATATTAAAGGTTATATTTTACAACTGCATTCATATAAAAAAGACATAATACAGGCTTAGCTTAGGTTCTTTCTTTATGATTTTAAAGTAACTTAAAATAGGCCCCTAAAAGTATTGTGGGCCGTAGGCCCCATGTGAACTGGGCCTAATGGGTAAGTTAGCCCTGACTCTGGCAGAGGGAGCCACCCGAGCTAGGTCTCCATGGCCCACAGTACTAGCTAGTCTGCTGGAGCAGTGCCTGAGGGCTGTACAAAAACAAGCAGTGGGCTGGGTTTAAGCTGTGGGTCATGGTTAGCTGCCCTTTGCTCTAGATGGCCAAGATGCAGTTGGCTGAGCGAATTTCCAGTGGCCTGTAGGACACCTTAGAAAGGATGTGATCACTCAAAGTGAACTGTAACCACTACAGAGGGTTAAATCTCCTGCCAGGTCCTGTCCCCCTGCCTTTATTATTATTATTATTTTTTTCTTGATGAAGTAGTACTCATTTACAGAAAGGTATGTGAAACATATGTGTACAACTAAAGTTATTGCAAAGCATACACCCATCTGGTCAAGAAATAGAATACTGGCAACACTTTTAGAGGCCCCCTTTCTCCCCTCCCAATCACCACCCCCTCTCTCCACCTGAAAGAGGCTATGAACACATCAATTATACATCAGTTTTGTTGGTATAAATGTAATGATACTATATATGGCATTTTACTCTTTGGCATCTGTCCTTTTTTTGTCCTGGCCATTGTTGTCCTTGTGTTTCTGGAAGGACTGAATGTAGTGGACCACCACTCACAAGCTCCTGGGGCCACCCTTTTGTCTTGAGATTGGTTCTCTTAGAGGGGCTCGGCTGGAGGTAAGTGGGGGCGGGGAGGCGGGCTGTGAATAATCCAGCCAGCGGGCCCAGGGTGCTCTGCAGACTAGAGAGACGAAGGTATAGTGATGCTACCAAATGCCTAGCAACAGACCCAGATGCCTTGTGACAGGAACACTAGCCATTGGGAAAACCAACCTGACTGCTAAAGTTGATGAAACAGGTCCCTCTAGACCTCAGGCTTATTGCCTCTGAGATTCATTTGCCGCCACTTATTAAAAAGAATTTTTTTTTTTTTAACAGGGCATTCAACAAGCTCTGAGTATAAGATGATAGTTTAACTGCAACTCACCTCCAGAATTCAGAGCTGTCACTTATAACCCTGAAGCCTCACTAACAACTCCAGGGAGCATCGTTTACATGGAATACAAGGGAACTACAGAGTGCAGGGAGCAGAATGTTGGCACAACCAGTTGCCTGAATCCAGACCACATTTTAACTTAGCTTGTGGTCTAGGGCCTTCATCAGTTATACACGTTTGGGGAGAGGTGCTTCAAATTAGTTAAGTGTTCCGGTTAGCCAGATATCCCTTTTTTCTTTCTTTTTCTTTCTTTCTTTCTTTTTTTTTTTGGACCAACGTGCTAAAATGATTGAGTCTGTAGTTAATCATTAAGAATATCTGACAGGATCTCCTTTGGGTGTGTGCAGGGAGAATGGAGTATAGTGAGAATGTGGGCAGTGATTATGTTTTGAATATCAATTTTCTTTAGCTGGGATGTATCTATGAAAGGAAACATCCCTATCTATAAATACAAAGTGTCCAGAACAGGCAAATCCATAGAGACAGAAAGCAGATTAGTGGATGCCAGAATTCCTAGGTTTCTTTTTGGGGTGATGGAAGTGTCTGGAATTAGAATGTGGTGACGGCTGCACAACTCTGTGAACATACTGAAAACCACTGAATCATATACTTTAAAAGGGTGAATTTTATGGTGTGTGGACTAAATCTTGACAAAACTATTGTATCTTTTAAAAAGTAAAGAGACACTGAATCTTTACTGAGCTCAGGACACCCCTGAAACTATTTTTTCGGAGAAGGAACACTTCTGAGTTTTGGGCATGATATTCTTTTTCCCCTAAAGACAGAGCCTGGGGACAGTTGTGCCCTAGAACCGGGGGGCAAGTTCACCTGTTAAAAACCACTGGAGGAGTCCCAAAGCTATCACCTCAATCTTGTGTCTTGCTCCAAATGATCCTACATCTCTTTAAAAATTCAACCCAATACTCTTTTATATATTGTTTCTAAGACAAATAATTCAGGTTTGAGATTCTGATTTGAGAAATTCTAGGATACTCAGTTCCAATTCTCTGAAAAGAACAAAAGCCAGTGAGGACTCAGGGTTGTCTTCTTTCGAAAGGGGGACGTTTTCTTTCAAATAACTTAAGATTCTCCCTCTTGCTGTGTACTCACTCACTCATCAATGGTCCCAAGTAAAGGGGAATGTAGGTCAAAGGCCCTGCGATTGGGAGGCAGACTAGAACCCCCACACCACAGCCTGTCTTTGCCTCCCCTGAGCACGATGAATAGAGGTGGAGCTTGACCAGGAAAGCAAATCTCTGTTGGCAGGGTATTCCCGGGAGCTGGCGGCATCTTGAGTTGCAACTTGGGAGGATGTAGCTTGAGAGAAATCATGAGTGGAGGGCTTCTTTTGTGAATAAGAGACATTTGAATGCATCTGATTTGAGAGCCAACAACTGTCAAAGCACATTCCATGCACAATAGCCTGTGCCAATGGTAAGAATATTATCCCCATTCAGGGGCACCTGGGTGGCTCAGTCGGTTAAGGGTCCGACTTTGGCTCAGGTCACGATCTCACGGTTAGTGAGTTTGACCCCCTCGTTGGGCTCTGTGCTGACAGTTCAGAGCCTGGAGCCTGTTTCGGATTCTGTGTCTCTCTCTCTTTGCCCTTCCCCTGCTTGTGCTCTGTTTCTTTCTCTCTCAAATAAATAATAAAACATTTAAAAAATTAAAAAAAAATTATCCCCATTTTAAAGGAGGCTGAGGCACGGAGGGGTTATTGTGCCTGGGGTCACAGAGAAGGCAGACAGTGCGCACTCCTCCTTGCTGCGTCATATCTTCATTGATGCTGTTGGAAGCAGGCTCAGATGATCCAACAGATCAGCATAATTTCTGGTCCCCTGGGAAGAGGCAGCTTATGGAATTTCTCCTCTTCATTTGGCTGTCTTGAAAAGCAGAAGCACTGAGTACTGATCTCAACCTTCAAACACTCTTCAAAACCAAGAAGCAAGACAGCTGCACTCCAAGGTGGGAATCCAAATTGTCCTTAGTGGCAGGCCCCATCAGGCCCTTGGTCTGTGTAAACTCTGTTCTCATCCCTTTGGGCCTTGCCCAGAAATTAAAACTGGTGTCCGTATGATACGGAGAGCTGGAAATGTCCAAGGTCAGAACGGGACCTGTTTCTTCAGAGGCCCCAGGGTCCGGAAACTAAGGCTTCCAGTGTGAACTTGTAGGATAATCTTTTATAAGAGGCTTCTAAGTTCCCTAATTGTGCTGGAATGTGGTATCATTGAACATGAGATTATATAAAAGAATGGGCTGGGTGTGGTGTGGATGATGGTGGAGGCCTGGGCCAGTGCCTCATGGAGGGACTATCTCAGTAATTCTATGGACGGGGGCATTCTTCCAGTGTAGCTCATGGCTTACAGATGCTTAGTTAAGGCCTGTTGACCCAGTTGTTCCGACAAGACTTAATTTTATGGAGGTATGTGGCAAAACCACTCACTTTTTCACGAGCCCTGCTAGTGTTGAACAGGAAGCAGCCAGGAGCAGCTGGACGTTCACCTCCTGCAAGCCGAATCAGTGACCGTCCTGCAGGGTTCTGCCCCCCTGAGTCAGCCTACCCTGCCTCAGGGGGTCAGGCTGGTTAAGAGCTGCTAGAACCAAAATCAATTCAGTCACCCTCAGGCGATGCCCTAGCAGAGCTCCATTGGTAAATGCCACTTCAAACATAAGAAAGGAATAAAGGAGCGTGCAGATCCTAGTAGAAATACTGTATTCATTTTGAGGACTGCTATGTTTTAAGGCAAATGTCACACATATAAAACAGTCAGAGATTAACAGTATCTGAACAGTATTTATGACAACATGTTAGAATAGCAGGGGAGACAGCTTCAGACAACGAGAAAGTGGGATTTTCCCCAGCTGGGTCACTCCTGCTCTGATTCCTCTTGTGGACTGAAACACGGGGAGAAACACGGCACCTTCTTCCTCCCAGGAGAAGTGGGGCGATCATCAGGATTTCATAGAGAAGCACCCTTCTCCAGGCCACAGCATGCTACCTACTGCATTGCCAGTTTCGGGACAGAGCGTGTGCAGTCACTGGATGTACGGCTTTGATGTTTATATTTTGTGAAAGAATTCACTTTTAGAAACAGGAGAATCAGTTTGCAGAAGCCCTAAAACTTAGGGTTAGATCACCTCTATCCAAACTCAAACTTGCTTGGATTGGAGCTAAAACAATGTGTCTAACACACATACACATGTGCATTTGTGTGCATATGCAGCCATGGATATATGTGGGAGAAGGAAAGATAAGATCTCTAGAAGGCAGAAAAATCGTGAATGTTCACTTGCGATTTGGGATCAGTGTGATTGTCTCTCTTTTAAAAACAGAAGGGGATCAACAACCAGCCAGAGTGTAAAGGTTTCCAGGCACTTCTCAGCTTGGTTCCTGGTCACTCCTGGCTTCACAGGGGACAGGAGAGACTTAGCTGGTTTAAAGAGATTTGGAGGGACTTGGGCCTCCCCACCAGCCGGACTGGCTCTGTGTAGCAGGGCTCTTCCCCACTCCTTCCACTCAGGAACACAACCCCGGTTTTAAAACGGAGAAGTCTCACGGTTTCCGTCCTGCCTGCCCATTCTCAGTACAATGGGACACACATCCTAAAGTGTGTGTGTGTGTGTGTGTGTGTGTGTGTGTGTTTCGCTTCTGCAGGGCCTGGGTGACAGCAATGCCACGGCAACAGGGAAAATAAGAAAACGAAGGATGCCGACAGTCTGGGAGCCGTTGTGGCCTGTTGTGAGTGGCAGAGCTGCTGCCGGGTCTTGGAGTCACACGGAAGTCAGGGACCCAGAAATGTGGTGGAAGGTGGGGGTGGCTGATTCAGGAACACTTGAACGACATCAGGAGGTTGCACTTGATGCTATCAAATAACTACAAAGAGAACGAGGGGCGTGATAGAAGTGGTTAATGCACACGGAGCACAAAGCCCTGGTCGTAAGGGATATTTTTACCAGCAGGATGAGGCCTCTGTGGAGAAAGGTATCACTTAGGTAAAAACTAAGAGCATTGGGGTGTCAGCATTTGATATCCAAGAGCTGAAATGGTTGTTTTCACGGATTCACTAACTTTGCCTCACCAAATCCCTCTGAGGTAGGTAAGAGGCAGGTGACATCAGCCCCATTTTACAAATGGGGTAAAGTGAGGCCCAGGACTTGCTGCAGGTCACACCAAGGATACACACCACAGCCACAGTGAAATAGCATTCTTGTGCCTTTCAGTCCTCCCTGTCCCTGGCAACACCGGTCTTCTTTATGAAGCCTCCTCGCCTACATTCAAACCCAGTCAGTAGGCATCTGGAGGAAGCGGACATGTGGCTTATAATTTAAATCTTGATGTACTGGCAGGAAAAGAAACTAAGCCCACAGAAATCAGCCAAAGCTGGGGGGTTTGGGGACCTTGGAACGGGGGCATCCCACCCTAATTAGTGAATGGGTTTGTGGTTTTCTTTTTGTCTTTGTTTTGCTGTAGTGCAGCATTTTAGGGGTCTGGTTGAATTATAATAATAGGCTGATTAAACCAACAAGGGTTCTGAATGTGATGACCATGGAGGAAGAGGCCCCTCTCTGCCTATTGCCAGATCAGAGTGGATGGGGATAAAGCTACAGTGTGGTCAGAGGCCAGGTCACAGAAGCAGCAAATTTCCCCAGGGGCTGGGACGACAATAAGGATGACTGTGTGTGTGTGTGTGTGTGTGTGTGTGTGTGTGCCCATCCTGATAGGGTGCATCCCTTCCCCTGCAGGCTGCATGCCCCCTCCTTTCTCTGACCTCAGAATTTAAACTGTTTACTTAGTGCCCCTGACCAGAGACCCCCGCAGTGCTAACACCATCTAGAGTATTTCTAACTTGACAACATGCAGTGCCTCCAAGCCCCCAAGCAACCAGTGAATCAGAAGCCAGCCACACCTTGCAACAGTACAAAATCTAGACACCTCGAGTCCCAGCTCAGTGAATTCCAGCCAAGGGTAAGAATTTAGGAATTTTTCCAATTACTCCGGCTCATGAGGCAATGCGACAGATGACTGTAAACCCCCTGGGTTTGCCCAGAGAGCACCCAGTGCAGAGCTGACTGGGTGCAATGAGGAGTACATGTTCCACACTCTGACTGCCAGGACCTGTGAGCGTGCTACGCACCCAGCCTGGCAGCTGAAGGGTGTGTTTCCAAACAGAGCACACGCGGTTGCACCTGGACACGGATGAAGCCGAATATCAGAGTGCCCTGGTCTTCGGTAACCAGTTCCCACTGGGAAGCCCAATGCCTGTGCTGAGAGGTAATCCTCAAACTGGTGACTGGGCCAAAGCATTGCTTGGAGGCTAAAAGTCAGAGAGCGAGCGCGGTGTCTGGCATTCGGCAGCTGCACTAACAGGCCGGGCACCGCCGCTGCAGGCAAGCCCAAAGCGAGCCCTGTCACAGAACCGACTCCTTGGATTCCAGTTCCGGGGCGCTGGCCGCAGGGCCGGCGGGGTTCTGGTGTGTTACCAGGGGCGACGTCTCCTCCTCCGATTTGCAGTTGGGGACGGCCTCCACCTTCACCTCGCTCAGTTCCTGCTCCTCTTTCTTCATCGCCTTCCGATTCAGGTGGTGGAGAATGCCCGCACCCAGGGCATCCCCTTCCACGTTCACCACGGTGGTGGTGCGGTCCCTGCAGGAAAAGACAAGGCAGGCCTCACACCGGTGCTGCGGTGACAGCAGCCTGCAGGCCCTGCTGTTTTCTGGACAGCAGGCTACTAAGGGCACAGGCCTCACTTTACTCTAAACTGATTTTCTTTCAATATTTCTTATTTCGTGAAACTAATAACCTGATTGTGGAAAACCTGGAAGAAAGAGAAATATAAAGAAGAAAACAAAAGTCAGCCATCCATACCTCACAACTCTGAGAGAATCTAGTAACATTTGATCTGTTTCCTTCCAGTCATCTTCCTGTGTATGTATTTTTGGTAGAATAGACATCATCATATGAAAATCACATATAACTAGGATGGATAGTGTAGACGTGGTTTTGTATCCAGCTTCTCTCCCACTCTCAGTACACCGTGGGAACACCCCTTCTTTTTCTCACCTCAACACTGCGTCTCTGCTGAATGTTAATCTTCGTATGTATTCCATGGTGGTTGGCAAACACCATCTCACAGCACTGTCCTTTCCAGAAGCTTGTCTTCCCATAGATTAGCCCAATAACCTTCCTCTCTCCTGGGGCTCAGAACAAGTACAGTGCCCACTTTGAACAGAGGGGAAAAGGCGTGAACTTGCCTGACTGCCCCAGAGAAGCTGAGGGCTGTGGAAGCAGAGGCCACAGGGTGGTGGAGGGCTCACCTCCTGAAGTAGAGACTTTAGGTCTCTACTGTGTGGCCCACCTGGGGCCCTATTTCCCTGTTCCTAAGTGCCTCTTAAAGGCCTGCCTTCCCCATGCAGAGGCAACTGAGTAAGAAAGCAGACGGGGCCTCTGATGCTCCACTCTGGTCCTGTCCCACTCACCAGCTCAGGGACTGAGTTCCATCTGATGAGCTGTCCGGATGATGCGGGTTTCTGCTGCACATTTCAACCTCATTGTGCTGAGGAGCCATAAGGATTCTGAGAGGCTCCTTCAAATTTCCAGGGCTTACACAAAGGGCTGGAGACCACCATTCCCAGCCACAATGGGCAGAGCCGCAAGCCCAGTGCCAGGTTCCAGTTTAGGTTATATGTCATGCCTGGCTCTGGCTAGCCAGGAGTGTCTTTCTTCACTAAGGTACTTGTTTACCACCATCCTGGAACTCTTCTTTTCACTGTGGAGGTGCTAGCTCATTTAATCTTCAACACAGCTCTGATGTAGGTTGTGCAATTATTCCCACTTGACACGTGAGCACATTAAAACACAGAACAGTTCCAATTACACAACTAATAAATGGCAAAGCTGAGATGTAAACCCAGGTACATGGGCTCCACGGCTCATTTTCTTATCCATATGTTGCTACTGTCCAACATTAGTAACTCAGGTGAACTTCCCTATAAAATAAGTATTGTTTATACTCAAACAAGGTATCACATGACTCAAGGAATCAGAACTCAGAATCAACACTCACTGTTCTGTGCCGTTACAGGAGCGCTGGTGATGGTGGTGCGAATCACATCTCCTTCCTCACTCCATTTCCTCTGCAGTCAAATGCTCTACCACTGAGCTATACCCCCTAAGTCCGCTTCCTCTGAGCCCAAGCCACTCACATCAGCTGGGTTCATCTTCACTTCCCTCTCAGAAATCACTCCTTGGATGTTCCAGGCCAAGGACAATCATTCCCAAAGGCTCCTTGCAGCCAACAATCTCCATTAGACCCTGTGCCGCCTCGGCCTGCACAGGGGGCCCAGCCTGGGCCTTGGACCCCTGCTTTCCTGGATGCTCTGACCAAGTTCTCAGTAATGACATTTCATGATCATTCATGGGCCTTTGTCTCTCATATTGTTTAATTTTTTCTAGCTCTAAATTTTGTCTTGCCAGCTCAACTGTAGGCTCCCTTCACAAAGCAGGGAGCATGTGTGAAGTTTCTCTGCATGCCCCAGGCCCTGCAGGGCACCGAGCTCCCAGGGAAGTCAGCACAGACTTTCTTTTATTTAGTGCCCTTAGGACTTGCTACTTACACAATCCAGTCCACAGCCAGGATCAGAGAAAGGTCATGAGTGGGCAGCCCAATGGCCTCCAGGATAATGGCGATGGTGAGGACCCCTCCAGCGGGCACGCCAGCTGCTCCAACGCTGGAGGCTGTGGCCGTCACTCTAGGGGGTGGCACAGAAGATTAGCCGTTAACACAGAACATGGTGTGGGCACAGAGAAATATGCAAAATATGGCAGCTATGGCTTAGAAACTGAAAACCACACAACCCTAGATTCTGCCGGCTGTGCCCTTGAGAGATGATTCACTCTCTTCAAGTAATGAATTCACGCTGTCGTTTTCCTAATGAGACATCCCCAAGTCATGGTGAGACTGGTATTCATGAGGTTTTCCGAAGGAAATCACACATGTGCAAAACCCCTCGAGTTTTGACCCAGGCCTAGAGGTGAAGAAAAGAATAGTGCGCTTACAGAATCGTGAAAATCTGTCCTGCTTTCAGCTCGATGTTGTTGAGCTGGGCGATGAACACCGTGGCCACACACTGGAAGATGGCCGCTCCGTCCATGTTCACGGTGGCCCCGATGGGGAGGATGAACCTGCTGATCCTCTTGTCCACACCGTTGTTCTCCTCAATGCACTTCATCATGGAGGGAAGTGTTGCTGAGCTGGAAATGGAAGAACAACCCACCGTGAGAACAGTCCTTCCCAGCCAGGCTAATATATCACTCAGCTCAGATCCAGGAACAGAGCAATTAGCATCGTCCTCGCTTTTGGCCCCCGCACTCCGAAATCGGAGAAGAATCGGAATTGTTTCAAAGTTTCTGTCATGATGTGGGGTTTTGTCAATTCCCAAAGTATTCAAGATCTGACTCCCTAGATTTACCTGTTATTTACCTGCATACACCTGTTCAAAATATTTCAAGAAACTACACACTACCTCATGGTGCAAACTGTTCTCAAGAGAACAAAGAACTATTTATTCATATGCACATCTCCTATGTTGAATTTTTCCCCCAAAAAAGTAAAAGGCAAGCTATGATTTTTTTTCCTTTTTAGGGCAAGAAGTAGCAGTGGCTGTGAGTCTGGAGAGTAACTGTGTTCCTAGATAACTCGAAGGTCAAGCCCTACTCTCTCCAGCCCGCTCTGCAGGCTCCACAGAGGGTAGCTGGCACAGCTGAGAAGTAGATTTGTTTCTGTCTAAGCCAGAGAATTTACCTACCTAATTCTTTTTACCACTCCTACTGTGTCATATAAATAGCCAGTCAGGATGGGAGGAAACATGCAGTAGAGAGGCAAAAACCAAATGTATAAACGCAATGGGCCACCAGCCTTTGAAAGTTTTTTTAACATATTTGGAAAGCCCAACTGTTCTGAAGGATTTCCAATAATGATAAGGTGCATCTTTTGTACTAAATTAAATAATCCCACAATACCGTGGATGACGCATCCCTCACCATGATGCCTTGGTCTTATTTTCTAATTCATGTATCCAGAGGTAGAATTGGGGAGGTGTCATTCTGGAACTTCCCTGTGGTGCATTTTGAGTTAAGTGGTTGCCTTCTTTTACTCAGACAAAGGTCTTACTAATTAGGGTGAGGACCCACAACTGGGTTAAATAATGATTCGACCTCTAAGGAGCAAGAAGGAGGAGGGAATGAGGCAATCCCTCTTTTTGGCAACCCCAGAAACCCACTTCCATAAAACTGTGGGACTGGTAATTTGAAAAAACCAGACAATACCAATTGAGAGTTTTCAAGAAATTAAAATATGTCGAGATGTTGGTTGTGCATCACCGACTGGGCTCTGGTCCCACAGTAATATGGCTCCGAGCAGCCAAGGCCGCTTGAAACCGACTCACCTAGAGCACGTGGCAAATGCTGTTGCAAACGGTGTGAGGAGGCCCAGGAGGAACCTGAATGGGTTTTTTCGTGTGAACACAAAATAAATAAGTGGCAGAACAATTCCTCCATGAATAAAATGGCCCAATATGGATGTGAAGATATATTTTCCAAGGCTGGTCACCAGCACAATGATGTCTTTCATTTCCAAAATCTTGCTTCCAACCAGGAACATGATGCCCACAGGCACATACCTAGGGCATGAGCATAGGGTACTTGTCAGTAAGAGTGACATGATGATGGGGCTGGGAGATGCAGACCCTTCCTGAAACACAACACAGGGACTTCCAACTAAGTGGTCTTCATTTCTCCTTAGGATAAGCCTAGGGGCTCCTGACTGGCTCAGTGGGTAGAGCATGCAACTCTAGATCTCAGGGTAGTGAGTTCATGCCCCATCTTGAGTGTGGGACTTGCTTAAAAAAAAAAAAAGAAAAAAATGAAGCTCTCCCTAGTATGATTCTGAGGAATAGAAAAGGATGGGCCCATTTCATAGGCTGTGAAACTAAGTAAAATTAACATGATAAATCACCAGGGATAAGAGAGTCAGGACCAGAACCCAGACTTCTTTCCCCTTGGGTATATTATGTTCTTAACAGAGGGATGCTACCAACCACCTGGGCTCATTAGTGGAAAGCCAAGGAACTCCTCAAGATCAAAGCCTCTCGGACTGAGAACTTGACTTTCAGCCTTGGTCAGGCTTGTTCTGAGAACTTAGAAAAACAAAAGACTAACACCTATTTTGCAGAATTGCTGTGATACAGAACTGAGCCAAAGCTGGGACTTTTGTTAAGTTTTAAAATCCTTGTGGTTTGCAAAACATGATTCCGTGGGAAAAAGTCATTAACAATGACCCTCAGGGAACACTCCTTGAACGTGAAGAATTTTTTAATGGCAAGATGGGAGGAAAAAAAGGTAAGAAATGAACTCTGGGAGCTACAGAAAACAAAAGTCAGCTGTTTTGAAGTTAATATAAATTTAGGAAGAATTTTATAACCATTGACTTTGTAAGTTTCAATTACATAAATATAATGTCACATAGTTCAAATGTGAAAGTGTTCCAAAGGATGAATAAAGTCTCCCTCCCACTTCTCCCTGCAAGTACTCAGTTTCCTTCCCTGGAGATAGCCAATGTCACTGGTTTCTTGAATTTTCTTTACGGATATTCTAAGCAGTATTATTAATTTTAAATTCCATAGCAACTCATGAATGCACTGTCCTTTCAAAAAATTAGAACACAGATTAGGCCAAAATCCTCTTTAGGCACCACCCTCATGCCATACTCCTCCTCAGAGAACTACTTTGCTTACTATGCATTTAGATACATAGGTATGTATTTAAGACTTTTAAAAGTTTTATTTATTTATTTATTTATTTATTTATTTATTTATTTAGAGAAGGGGGAGGGGCAGACAGAGGGAGAGAGAATCCCAAACTGGCTCTGCACTGTCAGCACAGAGCCTGACGTGGGACTCGAACTCACGAACCGTGAGATAATGACCTGAGCCAAAATCAAGAGTTGGATGCTTAACTGACTGAGCCACCCGGGCGCCCCCAGGTAAGGCGTTTTAAACCCTAATTCTGGTGAGATGCACTTACTGGGCAACAGATTGCCACTCCAGTCAGACACACGGCAGGCTCTGCCTCTGTGACTAGTACCTTGAATTGAAGGAATGACTATAAATTGGTTTCTAGATTGAAAGTGTCTTAACCCAAGAACATCACTTTCTTGAATAATCTCCTGTAATCTAAATTTTTGAGAAGATTTTAGACTAAAAATATAAGCCAGGAAAAGAACCTGACATGTGATGAAAATACTTTTTCCTTTCTGAAAATATTTTTCTCCCCAGAACAACAACAGTCATATGAAGGGTCATATTTGCAAGGATAGAGTCAGATTCTGGAATTTTTGGTTGGGGAAGATAAACACCACCAGCGGGGGCTCTGGACTTGGCCTCCCATTAATGATAAACTTCACTACCAAATTCCAGGCTTCTGTCCTAAAATCTGCCACCCTGATGCTATCTGATAGAAGTTCTGGGATATTTAAGGGTTTACAATAAGGAACATGCTTTGTGTATGAATGGATAAACTAAGTTTTTTGACAATGTATGTGGAGAAGTTAAAACCCATAGAAGTTTGACTTGAGTAAAACAGCAAGATAAAGCTTATAAGGGATAGGTGCTGGAATTGGTAGGATTTCTAAGAAATCATTTTGAGAGATCTGGTCCAATTTTTAGTTGTTAGCCAGAATCAATCAAATGGTTTTTATTAAACAATTGCCCTTTTATTGATGCACATAAAGAAACATTTATGTAAAAAGAGACCATTCCAAGTTTATATATGCGTGGGATGAAAATGAATTTGTCCTCCATGCTGTGAAATATTATAGTAAGGGGCCCCTTTGAAGCCTGAGGTGTATGGTTTTAAGATAAATAAGCCTTATTTTACATAGCAGATAGCAGATTTATGGAGCTGATTGACCCACAAGATGGTATGGGCATCCTATATGATATGGATAATGGTAGAAACCCATAAATAAATCACCAGTGACAGAACCATAAGGGGTCACCGTGGGTGGTGAAGAAGGCACAGGTAGCTATGGCACATTCCTGATTCTCTGAGACTGGGGACGTGAGGAGAAACCTCTCCACCTCCACCACCCCCTCTATCAAGTCTGGCCTAAGGCGCATCAACCACAGATGGAGTTCTGAGCCAGGTTGGCCCCACAGGGGTGACCTCGGACAGTAGACTGGGATTCTTTTCTGGATGGCAGGAGAAATGAGAGGGAGACTAATGCACAGGCCAAACTTACCACATGATCCATGACACCAGCACCATCGTTGCCTCATTGAAGGCATTGAAGAAACGGATGAGCTCTTCTCCTTCAGAGCCGAGTTTCTTTAGGGCCACTCCTAACACCAGGGCAAAGAGGACCAGTCCTAAAATGTTCATCCCTTCGATCTCGGTGCCAATGGGGATCTGTGGGATCAGAAGGGACAGAGGATCTAAGTTTATAATCTATGAGTGAGAATTCAAGTAGAGGTCAGACGATCACTTCAAAGGGTTGCTTTTAGGAGATATGGTTAATATAACATTGTGTATCAACTACACTTTGATGATAAATATAAAAAAATAAATTTAAAAAAATAAAAGAGCTGGTTGGTGAAAAGTTTCTTCAGATCGAGAGTCAATGATTGTAATTGTGCCTCCCAAATGTCCACAAATTCTTTGTTTCTAGACTGTTGTGGTGGCCCTCCTAGCTGACAAATTTCACAAAAGATTTTCAAGATCAACATGGATATTTTTAGGATATTCTTTCCTAAGTCACTGACTTAAAATATATAGACATACTGTATTCCTTTTTTTTCCCCATAATGCTCAATCGCACTACTACAAGCATATACTGGAGTAATGTTTATTCCATCAAAACACACCATGAAATTCTGAACAGGAAACATATGTCAGCACGGCAAAAATAGAAACAGCATTTTTACCACAGATCTGAGTTCTAGTCCCAGCTCTGATATTAAATGACTTCTCAGACTTTCAGCTTCTTCAACTGTCAGATGAAATGAACTGGACTAATTAGTAGTTTTCAACTTTTTTTTTTTAAGTAGAACTTTTCCTCAATCAAAGAAAGACTGGGATAACTCAGAGCCCCTCAGCCCTCAGAAGCTGTATGTGTGGGGGTGGGGAAAGGGTAAAGTACCTGCTTCTTCCCATGACAGCTCTGGAGAAGCACTGAATAATCCTCAAGGTCCCCTGTCCCTTCCAGCTCTATCATGAAGGCTGGGACCTCACCCAGTGTCTGGCCAATAATAGCTGCTCCAAGAACATGTGTGAATGAATGATGGCAATAGTGGGTTAAGGCCCCAAGATAAGTTCTATGTGTAGAGGTAGTTATATTTTATTAGTTATATTTCAGGATGGCAGAAGGGGTGTTATAATATATATATATATTATATATATATATATATAATATATAAATATATAAAATATATTTAATATATTTTAATATATTTACATATAAAATATATTTAAAAATAGATAAAATATATTGAAGAAAGGGGATATTAGTTCCAATTCAATGAAATGGATCTACTAAAGATTCCAATACTACAGATGCTGGACTTTGGCCATGTTGGTAAATAACCTAAGGAACAAACCTAACGTATGTTCTTCGGACAGTTCATTCAAACACCAGAGTTTTCAACCCTGCTGAGGAAAAGATGCATCACATAAGCTCCTGCAATTAAAAGCATTATTTGCTTTATAAGTCATTTGCCACAAGTGATCTTATAAAGAGTTTTACCTTTTCATGGGTTACGTTTCCAGAGCTCGTGTTGTGGGTCATCTCTCTATAATCAGTTGCATACTGGGAACAAGAGAAAGAAAAACCCGCTCGCTGTTAGTTCACAGGTGAAGACCAATCAGAGGAAGGGAGACGACTGTGGGGCCTCTTGCTATTCCTCACTATTCACTCCGAGTGTTCTCAGAATTCCTCACTCGGTTGGCCTGACAAGGGCCTATGAGAACTGTACAAAAGTTACTTAAGGCCAAGGCAGCATACACCCCAAGAGGCCTCTGCATTATTCAGGGACCCACAGCATTAGGGACAATGGTTTGGAGGAGAAGGTCTGCACAATTTCATCCTGATAGTTTGATATTTCAAACAGCTGACACTTTATGTTATTTGGAGAACATTAATTTCATAATGCTGAAGTTGACTTTTCAATGTCTTATTTTTTTTAATTGATTTTTTTAAATGTTTACTTATTTATTTTTTTATAGAGAGCACAATGGAGAGGTAGAGAGAGAGGGAGACAGAGGATCCGAAGCAGGCTCTGCACTGACAACAGTGAGCCTGATGCGGGGCTCAAACTCACAAACCGCAGAATCATGACCCGAGCCAAAGTCGGAAGCTCAACTGACTGAGTCACCCAGGCGCCCCTATTTTCATTCATACATTTATGCTCCACTTTGTTCCAGAACTTGTTTGAGCTTGACTGCTTTTTCAACATCTACTTCTAATTTGCCTTGGCCTCTACTCTCCAAAGCAAAGGATGTGAGGCAAGATGGCATTTTCTGGCTAAGTCATCTGGGAGACTCACTTATAAGTACAATGACTCTCCAAACTCTGGTCCTACAGTTGACTTCACATACTTCTGCCTGATGCACACAGCTGTCTCCCTGTGGCGGTATGCACAATTGAATGGAATCCGTTATAAAACACCTTTCCTGACCTCTTCTAAGGACACCTGGCTCTGAACTGTCCCGAGGAGCCCTTTAGGGTATACTGCTTTGTGCCTACTGTTGATGAGGTCTGGTTTCTTTCAGCTTTGATTTATCAAGCTTTCAGACAGACAGAGGTGTTCAGCTGTCCTGTGATTAAGGGTGACAGGGGAGGGGCGCCTGGGTGGCGCAGTCGGTTAAGCGTCCGACTTCAGCCAGGTCACGATCTCGCGGTCTGTGAGTTCGAGCCCCGCGTCAGGCTCTGGGCTGATGGCTCGGAGCCTGGAGCCTGTTTCCGATTCTGTGTCTCCCTCTCTCTCTGCCCGTCCCCCGTTCATGCTCTGTCTGTCTCTCTCTGTCCCAAAAATAAATAAAAAACGTTGAAAAAAAAAAATTAAAAAAAAAAAAAAAGGTGACAGGGGAAACAAAACCCACCCTACACCTTCTGCGACAAGCACTGAAAACTCCATAAACCTTTTACTTTTTTTCTATCTCACAGTATAAATACAAGCCACAGCTGTGTTTACATGCAGTTCTTAAAAAGAGAGGGGGGCACCTGGGTGGCTCAGTCGGTTAAGCAACTGACTCCTGATTTTGGCTCAGGTTATTTTGATCTCATGATTCGTGATCATCATTCTGATCTCATGATTCGTGAGATCAAGCCCCTCATTGGGCTGTGCATTAACAGTGCGGAGCCCGCTTGGGATTCTCTCCCTCTCTCTCTGTCCCTCCCCAATTCACGTGCAAGCTCTCTCTCCCTCTCAAAAATAAACAAATACACCTTTAAAATAAATAAAATAAAAATAAGAGGGAGAGAGGGCTGTAAGTAGAAACAGAAACGTTTGCTTGGAAAAGGTAATGAGATTAGTCTATCTAATCTAGACCTTTATATTCCTTCTCCTCACAAAGCAGGACTATAGGGACGTTACTTGCAGTCTTGCAAACATTAGAGAAAAACAGAAACAATCTATCAATACGGGACTGACAGAAAGAAATTATGATATGCTCATACAGTGGAATACGGCCATTAACATTATGCAGAAGGATATTTACTGACATGAAAAATGTTTATCATATGCTGCCTTAAAGCGGAGATTAAAAACAATATGTGTAGTATGTGTACATACTATTAAAATGTGTAGTATAATTATTTTTATTTTCAAAATGTGTGTGTGTGTGTGCACATGCAGAGAAAAAACATATCTGAAGGATGCATACCAAAATGTTAATGGATATCTCTAGGTAGTGGTTATGGTGATTTTTAGTTTCTTCCATATTTTTCATATTTTGCACTTTATTTTTTTTGCATGAGCATATATGACTTTTATAATCAGAAAAAAAGATAAAAGTATATATATCTTTCCCAGGTGATATGAAAAGATGATGGAACCAGGGGGATATGTCAGGAAACCTTTCTGTTTTTTGTGGTTTGGTTTGTTTTTACTCCAGGGTCCCCTCTATAAGCCAGCATACCAAGTTTTGTTAACAATACTACCCGGCCTGTCCCGCCTTACCTAACTCTACAGCCGAATTTATATACCACCCCAAAGTTTCCCGTTCTTAACAAAGCATCAAGCCTTACCGTGCGGAAAGTGGCAACCACAAGATTTGAGGGAAACAGGTTTCTGTTGGAAAAGAAAGCACTTTGTCAGTGTTCTTAAGATTCAGCATTCAAAGCGTCTGCTCTAAGATGCCCATTCCTGACAGCTCAACACACAATGTTCCCTCTCTCTCCACCTCCAGAAGTTACTGTGGCCCCTGCTTGACCCAGGCACCCTACTATGCCTTGGCTGCTGGGCCACAATAGATGCTCTGAGAGCACAGAGTCTTATGCTCATCTCCCTCGTGGTACTCCAGGAAAACCATAGCACTCTCTTTTCCCCAAGAAGTTAAGCCCTATTGCGGAGGTTTTCAGCAAGAGTGGTACAGCCCACTGGTGAAATCCAAGGGAGTGTTTTCATTGTCAAAATAATTGGGGGGCATTCCTGCAGTTGGGGGAGTGTGTATAGCGGAAGGTGCCAGGTCCCAGCTATTCATTCTACTGAGGCCCTCACGTGGCCCTCACGCTGTCCAAATGTCCTATATACCTGTAGATGAAAACCTTATTTATAATTACCTCAGCCTAAACCAACTCCAAAACAAGGTTGGCTTTTGGGTTTTTTGCACAATTTGAACTTACACTGAATTTTCCAGAAATGCAACTACTGTGTAAAATGTGGGAGAATTTTTTGCTTTATTCAGAATCTTGCAAAAAATTGTTCATCTTTCTGGAAAATCGCATCACGAATGGCAAATTGTAGGATCTGAGTCCTTAATTACCCACACAAGTATCAAGTACCAGCCTGCATTTACAGCTGTCTCATTCACAGTGAATGTAAATTGAGAAGCAAGCACCTAACCACTTTGTTTTAGGATACTTATGTATTAAAACATATTATTTTTTATTATACATTACTCTCCTTTTATCTTTTTATATTACTGTTGAGTCATGTTGATGCTTTGAGATTATGTGTGTAGGTAAATTCTATTTATGGATTTCATTTCAGGATGAAGAGTTTCATAAAATATTTGTCATAAAAGGAGGGCAATAGAACTGATCAAATTAAGCTAGATTTTGAAACCAAAATCTATTCATGCAAACAGTTTTTACTGAGAGCCTCCTTTGGATCAGGCTCTATGCAAGATGCTGGTCTTAATGTATAACAAAATTCCAGTGACATTTCCCTGTCCATTGGTTGTACCACTTCCTTTAAGAATAAGTCTAGAAGAGGGGTGCCTGGGTGGCTCAGTTGGTTGACTGTCCAACTTTGGCTCAGGTCACGATCTCACAGTTTGTGGGTTCAAGCCCTGCATCAGGCTCTGTGCTGACAGCTCAGAGCCTGGAGCCTGCTTCAGATTCTGTGTCTCCCCCTCTCTCTTCCCCTCCCATGCTCATGCTCTGTTTCTCTATGTCTCTCAATAATAAATAACCGTTAAAAAAAAAAAAAAAGAATAAGTCTAAAAGAGTGAACCACTCCAAATCATCCTTTACAATTTATGTCAAACTTATCCAGTAATTCTGACTTCTGTGGTTGAATTGTTTCCCTAGCACTGGAATCTCTATGCAACTATTTGCAATGCATTTGGCTTCAGAGGTAGGCAGCTCTGACTGCAACCCGGCTTGGCAAGCAGTCTAAGATAGGCTCCTGGTAGTCACATCTTGTGCAATGCCCTTCCCTTCAGTGTGGGCTAGAAGGACCTCCTTCTAGCCAGTAGAATACAGCAAAGGTGATGGGGTGTCATTTTCAAGATTCAGTTACATAAAATTGTGGCTTCCTTCTTGCTAGAAGACTTTCTTTATTGCAATTCATTCTTTATTAAAACTCATTGAACTGTACACCTAAAATGGGTGCATTTTATTGTACCTAAATCACATCTCAAAATTGCTTAAAAAAATAAAAAGATACAGTGCTAACTGCAAAGAAGATTTTACAACCATAAAAATGCATACTTTCAATGGGATGACTGAACTTTCTATAGCTCAGCTCTCAGATGTGAATCCCTGGGAAGGCACCACCTGGGGGCAGTGAGATGGAGCTCATGCATCCACAAAATCATTCTCCTCTCCCTTGGTCCCTCTGGTCACCACAGAACATGCGCAGTCCCTCTTGCCCACACCAAGGGCAAGGAGCTGAGATTGTGGCAGTAAAGCAAAACATTTCTCTGAGCTCTTGACAGATTGTGCCTTTGGTGTTGTAGGTGGTGGGGGAGTGGGGGGGGGGTTGGTATATAGATACAGGTGCCATAATTTAAAAGTGTCAAGTCCATACTAAATTCAGAGAGCCAAGTCAGACCAAATGAGGAGACAGTGAACGGACAAGCCTTTCCAGTGCTATAGGAGTCTTTGGGTACACTACTTAAACAGAAAAACCAGTGTGGGCTGAGGCTGAACTGCCGGAAGGAGAACTTCTGTCAGCGGTAGCATGTGCTCCCGCAGCTCACACAGTGAAACACTTCAAAGATGTTTCTTCTTTATACATTGGGTACCGTTTGCTCTTCTGATCCTATTTGTCAAGGGTGGTCTGCATTTCCCTGTCCTATATGAAAAGAATGGAAAACAATTTACTTTTGCTTAGGTATATTTTTTGTTCCAAAAATATTTCCTTTTATTTAAGTTCAAAAATTCTTTACCAAATTTATGAAAATTTCAAAGACTCTTCAGAACAGGATATGGCACGGTATGTGTGCCTGCTATATATTTATTATCCTTAGTGTTTATTGTTAGAGTCCGTTAACAGGGACATGCCCCTTCAGATCTTGCTACCCCCTACAAGGCTGGGAGCAGAGGAAGGGCTGGGGGTCCTGGGCTTGCACTATGGTGACAGTAGGGGGCAGGGGGAGTAATCTACCCTCCTCCTAAGGCCCATATCCAGTTTTAGATTCCAGCTAGTAAGGTTACTGCTGGGCCCCCGGGGTGGGGGACTTTTGGGGAAATGAGGCTAAGAACAGCACTAATTCTCTGTAGCAAGTAGCCTGAGGGCTGTCCTTGAGGGGCTGGGACACTTGAGAATATTAGCAAGACACTCCAATATTCACTCATTTAATACTCATAACAAGTGTAAGTAGTAGATATTATTATTAGCCTCATTTTACAGATAAGTAAACTGAAGCACAGAGAGGCTAGCTGACTTGTCCACACAGTTAGTAAGTGGCAGAGCTGGATTCAAACCCAAGTCTGTTTTTATTTGTTTGTTTGTTTATAAGGTTCATTCTTGACAGAGAGAGAGAGAGAAAAAAAATGGGAAACAGAGCACGAGCAGGGGAGAGGCAGAGAGAAAGAGAGAGGGAGGCACAGAATCCCAAACAGGCTCCAGGCTCCAAGCTGGCAGCACAGAGCCTGATACGGGGCTCAAATTCACCAATCGCAAGATCATGACCTGAGCCAAAGTTAGACATTTAACTGACTGAGCCACCCAGGAGCCCCCTTCAGTGTCTGCTTTTAATCACCACCCATGTGGCCTCTCCGGGGGCTCTTTTCAGTCTCTCAACTATTCAGGTAGCCTCCTGGGTGGCAGAAGGAAAGATGTCGGGTTAAAACCTTTTAGTGTTTGTTTTTTTAAAACAACAAAGTGTCACCTTTTCCCTTTAGTGACTACTTAGGCTGAGAACCCTCGGTTAATTTGGATCCTTGTTAGATTTGCTAAGAGTCTTCATCTTGCCTATAGAAGAGAGACATAGGGCATGGGTCAAACAACCTGCTGTGGCCCAACAGCTAAAAGAAATTATTCACTATTCACTGTCTTGACTGTGATCTCGGGGCTAATAATAGAGCTCAGTCTGATAGGTTTCTTTGCAGCTATTAAAGAAATGTGTTTTTTGCAGAAAGGCATCCTATTCACACCAGTCCTTGAAAGGAAAAGGAAGTCCCTTATGTCTCCCTCTGCGAAGGGAAAGGCTTGTAGCACTATCCACTGTTGAGAAAATGAGCACGAGAAAAAAAAAAAAAAGCCTAGAAAACTGAGCAACAGGCAAAATCTCATTTGTGTTTACCATGCACACGGCTGCACCCTGCTACGCTTTTGCAAAAAACAGTGGCCCAGGTCCATTTTTCTGGTTGCCAGTGCAGACGGAGCCCTGAGCCCAAGAGCTGTTCCTACCTGCTACCTTTGCAGATAAGCCTCTGGCTTTCCATTTGGAAACTACAAATTTTAGCACCCAAAGGAATGTTAGGAGCCAGTTGTCTCAGTCCTTCCCACTTATAGCTGAAGAAAATTGAGGTCAACTTTGGAGATCACAAACATATAATGCAGGGAGGAACAAAACTGGAATGTCAGGGAGGATATGTGAAGATTTCTGCTCCCTTTTAGAATGGAAGGCTCTTCTGTGTTTAGTTTTCACTTTTCCACATTTTCCAAATTTCCCGTAGTGCTGATTCTATCAGTCCAAAATATAGTAACTGTTCACTTCTTTTTCTCCAAGCTCGTGTGGTTCCCAACACACTTAAAGACTACATTAGCTTCAAGTCCTCCTCGGCTGTCCCCGTCTGTTTACTCTCGCTTCTTTCAGACTACGGAAAGAGGGCCATCCCCATAGAGTCGCGTGAAACAAACAAAAATCCCAATCGCTCTTAATACTGCTCCATTTATAACAAGAGCAAGCATATATTGGGCGAGCCCTGTTCTAAGAGCTTTACAGACATAACTCATTTAACCCTCAGAACAATCTTCTGAAGTAGTACTTTCATGATGGCCGTTACAAAGATGAGGAAGCTATGACACAGAGGTTAGGGACATGCTCTAGCACTCATGATCAGGAAGTATTGTCAGGGACCAAGAAGTTCCATAATTTTTTTTAAATTTATTTTATTATTTTTTAATATAATTTATTGTCAAATTGGTTTCCATGCAACACCCGTGCTCATCCCAACAGGTGCCCTCCTCAATGCCTGTCACCCACTTTCCCCTCTCTCCCAGCCCTCATCAACCCTCAGTTTGTTCTCAGTATTTAAGTCTCTTATGGTTCGCCAAGAAGTTCCATAATGACTGAGTTCCTGATAACCTGTTTCTGTCTCTTTGGTGCCAAAACCATTTCGTTTGGGATGGAAAGTCACAGCTCAATCACTTGGGTCACATCCAGTTCTGAGAGTCCTGTACGGTTCCGGGGCCTGGGCACAGGGCTCTGGGCTGCTCAGGAGGAGACTGGGACTTTCCCACCTGCCAGTTGCCATCCACCAACTCTATCCCTTCTCAACTCTCAAAGGGCCTGCTTCTAGCAGTGCCTCACACCCACTTCCCAGCCCGTTATTTCTAATCCACTGTGCGTTGGAAAATCAAACCACTCAGTAATGGCATTCTGAAAACCTTCTAAAAGTTACAATGAATATCTGTTAGCTTCATTTCTTTCTGGCTTGTAGCTCCATCTTGAGAAAAATTCAAAATCTAGGCAGAGAGACCCTGTGGGAGTTGTGAGGCCCTCACCACCAGGAAAGCTCATGGGCTTTAGCAAAGCCTTGGCAGCAGCTGCACGAAGTCATCAGAGACTTCTCTCTGGTATTTAAGTTCTGGGCCCTTACCCGCTGAGGGCCTGCTGGATAACTGAGGTGTTTTTGCTGGCAGTCTCATTTCATTCACTGCCCACAGGCAGACAGGACCACACCCTGCCTTTGCCAAGAAACACGCCCAGAATCACATAAAATCAGCATCTGTGGGGTTTCTTTGAAGGAAGCAAATTTAAAACTTCTACCCAGAGAGTGAGGAAGCATTTAGACATGGCTCAGAACTCAGTTTCCTCTCATAAGCTGCTCAACGTCAAAGCCAAATCTGAGCAGCAGTAAATAGGCTTTTCTTTGCTGAAGAGGCTCAGATCCTCTGTTTAGAGGAAGTGGGCATTGGCCCTGACCCAAATTATATTCTTACCTGATTCCCATTTGGCCCAGAGCAAATATTTCTGAGATGGTCAGACTAGACCAGCAGCATGGCATCATTACTATGGCATTTTGACTGGGGGAAGGGGAGAGTGGGAGAAATACAGCCCTGGTACACAAGACCCGTAGTTTTTTTCTTTTCTTTCTTTCTTTCTTTCTTTCTTTTTTAAAGATTGTTTTTTTTTTTTTAAGTGATCTCTATACCCAACATGGGGCTTGAACTCACAACCCTGAGATCCAGAGTCGCATGCTTCACTGAGTGAGCTAGCCTGGCGCCCTGACCCATAGTTTTTCTAATCCCTCTTTTGGTAAACCACCCTGTGACCTTGAGCAAATCACTTAATCTCTCTAGTCTCAGTTTCCTCAGTCGTAAAATAGGATCATACCACCTGCCCTACCTTTATCCGAGAGCTGCTGGATTAAAGGAGGTTGGCTGTTGGAAGCATTATGAAATGCAACCTATTCCCAACAAGCCACAACAAAGGTTCTCTTAGTCCTTTCCTGCAGTCCAGTCACTGAAAAGTCTGCACCAAGACTGGTCAATAAGCCATGATGCTGGGCCACCATTCACTTCAGAAGCAGCTGCTGTAGGGGCTTGGATCTAAAACTAGAAAACCATGATCAGGAAATAAGATGTCCCTTCTGGGAACTCTTAAGTGGCAGACAGTCATCACATTTTCCAGAGGGAGCAAAGGAAGTAGCAGGAAGTCAAATCACTTTGCCCAGGGTTTGCTGTTTTTCACGGCCTCAGCAACGTGGAGCTTTACTTCGTGACTCAAGACAAAACACACCTCCAAGGCTCTGAATCTAGAATTATCGGAAACCTGGAGAGGGAGCCAGCTGAGCTCCTCACTCAGCTGAACCTGGCCAGGCCAGAAGATGCCTCCAGGGTGCAGTTTTCCCATCTGTGAATTCTAGGCTAACAGAGAAACCAAGGGATGCTGAGGCTTTGGATAATCCAAAACAACAGAAACAACACTGCATCTCAAGGGATAAAATGCAACTTCTAAGGGTCACAAAAAGCAGGCAAAACTTCCTCCCATCTAGAACTCACTCTTCCAGAAATAAAGCTCCTTGAAACTCACAATACTCTACAGTGGTCTTGACTATGGGGTGAACAGTAACCTGTCCCAAGCCACCAGAAGAGTCAGGTTTCTGGGCTATGGGCCTCATACAGCTAACCCCACCCTTGCTATCCTTGGGACCACTGACAACTCTTCAAAAATTGCCACCATCCGTGTGCGTTGGTGGTATAGTGGTGAGCACAGCTGCCTTCCAAAAATGGCCACCTTACTCTCAGCCAAAGGGCTGAAACAGGGACGGCCAGAGATTACAGGTGAGGATGACCCAACAAGTACAATTTAACCAATGCTCCCAGAAGTTTTCAGGCACTGTGCAGATAAAATGGGGTGAAGATATCCGGCCTGATTGGAACGTTTTTAATGGTGAGGGTGGCCAGAGAGCTTAAGGAGTACAGTACAGGTGAGACAGCTGCCTCTTCCCTCACACACACTCGTACCTAACAGTGGGGCTGGTTCTTGGCTATAACATGCAGACGGCATTTTCATATTAAAAAAAAAAATGTTAAAGTCCACCAGCAGCCAATTAAGAATGAACTCTTAGCAGTATATGAGGGTGATGTGTGTGTGTGTGTGTGTGTGTGCGCGCGCGCGCGCGCACTGGAGTGTATTTGAGAGCTGGCATTCTTCACTGTGCACTTGGCGAGGTGGGGGAGCGTTACCTGGCCAGGTCGAGGAAAGAGTCCACTGTCTCTTTGGGGACCGGAGGGGACCCCGACTCTTCCAGTCCCAGGTCGCTGGACTGAAGGGTCTGCGCGCCAGACCCAGGCTTGATGATGAACGCCAAAGCGACGGCGAGCGCCGAGGCGCCAAGCGTGGTGAGGCCGAAGTAGGCGATGGCGATGCCGCCCAGGCGCCCGAGAGAGCTGGCGTCGAGGGAGGCGGCGCCCGACACTAGGCTGCAGACTACCAACGGCAGGATGATCATGCGCAGCATGCGGAGCAGCATTTCGCCGGGGAAGGCCAGGTAGGCTACCTGCGTGCGGCTGAGGCCGAGCCCGCGCAGCGCCGCGCCCAGGCCGGCGCCCGCCACCACTCCGGACACGGTGAACAGCACGAGCGCGTGCCGCCGTAGTAAGCCCGCGCAGCGCCGCGCGAGTCCCCCCGCGGACCCCGGCGCGCCAGGCCCTGCCGCAGACCCCGCCTGGGTGCCGTCCAGGTAGCCGTTGGTCTCGCTGCTCTTCTCCATGGCGGTGCCCGCGGCCCCGAGCTGTTGGAGGCGGGGGACTTTGCTCTGGGATAAGACGAGGCTCTCAATGAACGGATCAGGCGGAGCTGGCGACGTCCGCCAGCTGTGTCCCGCGGGTTTTGGGAGGCGGCCCGCGGAGAGCTCCAGACCTGGGCGCAGAAGCAGGTGTGGAGAGGGCCAGGAGAGACGCGGGAGAGAGGGCTGGAGCACCGGCCTGAGTGTGTCGCGCCGCGCCCAACCTTCCCACAGCGGTCGCGGGCTGGAGATGATGCAACGCGGGAGCCGCGAGAACGGACGCAGATGGGAAGAACCGAGGGAGCTGGGAGCGGCCCGAGCCCGCCCCTTCACACCCGCCGCCCCGCCCCCCCGCGACTTCGGCCAATCGGCGTCCGGGAGCCGCCCCCGCGCGCCCCTCGCCCTGGCTGCCCGCGCGGGGGGAGGGGCGGCCGGGCGGGGGGGCGCTGCTGAGGCCGCTGCTGAGGCCGCTGGGGCGCCTGCTGAGCGGGCCAATCCGGGCGCCGGCTGCCGCCTCCCGGCCCCGCTAACTGGGGCCGGCTTCGGATGACCTCCGCGGGGCGCGGCCTGAGGGACGGCCGGCGCTCGTTGGCACCTGCCGGGGCCGCTCGGGTCGGCCGGGGTCTGGGCCCTCAGGGTCAGAGGGCGGGGGAGAATGTGGAACCCAGCGGCGTTCACTGTCCTGGGGATTGGGGGAGGGGAGGGGTTCCCGCCGGGGTTGGTGCTTTCGCCCCCGCGCGGCCCCGCGGTCTGCGGGAGAATCTGACAACCTTTCTTGCAAAGGGGCTGCGCGCTGTAAGGGGGCCACGGACTCCAGGAGTCCTGTACCATAAAGCACGCCGGGGTGTCCATCTTCTGTCCCTGAGACAGGAGATGGATGGCTGGATGAATTAGAAAAACCTTATCCCAAGTTCATTAAAGGCTCTAACAAAGATTCACCTGTAAGTGAAACGGAGCTCTGGGTGGCACCAAACCCAGCGCACGGGTGTGCCACTGCGCGCGCTAGCGCGCTCCGAGGCGTGGGGCTTAAAGCCTCCGGTATAGGCCCAGGGTTACCCGGCAGCTGTCTGCAGTATGTGGGCTGAAGACGGAAAACTCTTCCAGGATCCACAGCTCTCTCGCCCTGACTTCCAGTTGCGTTTCTACCACGTAGAAGGCACTAGGTTTTACCCTTTTTCATCTCTTGGCTTCCAGCAGTCTCAGGAAACCAGTACATACAGTGGTTTAGCCAGCCTGCAAAGATGGTTTCTTAATGTTAACATCCGATTCGTTTCCTTTTTATTTGAACTTTTATTTAATAGCTGCTCTGGTCATGGCAGGTATCAGAGACCTCTGCAGGGTCGTTTTACTCTGTCACATGTATTAGTTTTTTGTATTTTCTCATTCTGCTTTTAAAAAATTGTTCTTTTAAGACCAGTGGAAAGGAAGTCTTGCATGTGGCTAACCTGAGTTAAGGAAGAAAGCAGTTTGCTATAATAATCTCTTGCTGAAAAGGAGTCATCTTAAAACGTCCACACAGATATTTGTGCAAATCAAAATGCCTTCCTAAGGAACTTTAAGGAGCTGTCCAAATTTTGAGACACTGAGGATTCCCTTGCTTGAAGCCAGCCAGCCAAGCCATTGACTGGACTTTGTAGGTTGGTTTGTTTGTTTGTTTGTTTGTTTGTTTGTTTTTTTGACGAAGGGAGGGAAGTATGTGTCAGGTGACCAGCATATTTTTATGTTTTCAGAACAGTTTATTTCTCTTGTGTGCACTGAAGGAAGGATTTTCTACAGACACACTGTTTTGGCACCCAGCCCTTGCCTTTGTTTGGACTACCACATTGATGCAAAGGACTCTCAAATCATGCTCCAGAAATGAATTTTCTCCTCTCTTTTTAAAAAATGTTTATTTATTTATTTTGAGGGAGAGAGTGCACACAGGAGGAAGCAGAGAGAGAGAGAGAACCCTGAGTCCGTTGTGGGGCTCCATCTCACGAACCAGGAGATCATGGCCTGAGTGGAAATCAAGGGTCAGACCCTTAACCGACTGAGCCACCCAGGTGCCCCAGAAATGAATTTTCAATTAACCTGCTTTATATCTCCACCTGAATATCCTGCAGGCATACCGACACAACATGTCCAAAACCAAACTCATGGCTGCATTCCTCAAGGCTAATCCCCTTCTGAATCCCCTACTTCTGTTACCAACATTACTGTCCATCCAGTCACCTCTGTTTGAAGCCTCAGAATGACCTTTGGTTCTTCCTTCTCTAGTGTCTCCTCTCATCTGATCAATTGCCAACTCCCACAGACACTCCTTTCGCAATATTTATCACATCCACCCCCCTCCCCAACCCATCCATTCCCACCGCTACCATTCTGGCTCGGTTCTTATTTCCTCACTTCTTATCTTGACTATTAAAATGTTCTCCTAATTAGTCTTTCTGCCTCCAATGCTCTTCTTGTTCCAGCCATCCTATATTTTGCCTTACCCCAGACCAATCCTCCTAATGAATAACATACATGTTAGGATTAGGTTCAGCTTCCATCCAGCAAGAAAAAAAGGAGAAATGTCCTCTCCCTTTAAGAACATTTCCTAAAAGTTGTTCACACTATGTGCTTTACATTTCCTTAACCAGAATTTAGTACATGACCTCACCTAGCTGCAAGAGAAGTTAAGAAATGTAATATTTATTTTGCACAGGCATATCCCCAGCTAAAAAATGGTGCTCCTAATGAACAAACCACAAGGGTGAAAGGTATAGCATAGGGAATATAGAATGGTATGGTAATAGGTTGTACGATGACAAATGGTAGTGGCATTTGTGGGGAGCACAGCACAAGGTATAGCCTTGTCAAATCCCTGTGTTGTGCACTTGAAGCTAATGGAACACTGTGCATCAACTATACTTCCATAAATACATTTCTTTTAGGAATTAGTGCTTCTGTGACTAAAGAAGCAAGAAAGAATGGTATTCCAGGAGAGCTCCTTCATGCCACTTCTTGTTCAACAGCTTGCAGCGGTGCCCATTGAATTAAGAATACGCTAGGGGCGCCTGGGTGGCTCAGTCGGTTAAGCATCCAACTTCGGCTCAGGTCATGATCTCACGATCAGTGAGTTCGAGCCCCGCGTCGGGCTCTGTGCTGACAGCTCAGAGCCTGGAGCCCGTTTCAGATTCTGTGTCTCCCTCTCTCTCTGCCCCTCCCCTGTTCATGCGCTGTCTCTCTCTGTCTCAAAAATAAATAAACATTAAAAAAAAATTAAGAATACGCTCTTCATCCTGGCATTCAAGACCTACCACCATCTGGCCTTGGCTTACTCACCATCTATGCATGCTACAAAAACAGGACTGTGTGCTTCTTCCACATTTTCTTGCCTCTCCACGCAGTCCCAGTTAACCTCTCTCCCAAAGCCTTTCGTAATCCCCCTCGCTCCAGCTGTGCTTGCTGCACACAGCTGTGTGTACCCCAGAGGTGTGTTAATAGTTAACCCTCAGTTGGGAGTGAGGAACTCCCTGCCCTGCTGGCACTTTCATTGGACATAAGTGTGGTGTGGTGTTGGTGGTGCCTTATGCCATGCCTAATGTCTGAACTAGCAAAACCTCTCTTTAGGAGCTGGTGTCTCGGGGGCTTCTTCCAGGCACTGGCTGCTCCATAGCTGCTCTGCCTACATGTGAGGCAAACCAAGAAATAGGATATCTGCTCTCAGCCTCCCCAACAGTTGGTATAGGGTTTAACTTTCTGTTTTCTTTTTCTCTCCTTTCTTCCCCCTTAATTCTTCTTCTTCCATTCTACCATTACATTTCTTCCATCTTTTCATAATTTTATGTGCCTCCTCCTTGTCAGTGTGTAGTACGAAAAATTATTGACTCCTGTATTTAGACACCTTCCCCTACAAAACTTAATGTGTTTTCTCTGGATTCTGGATATGTAAGTATCAAATTACAAAATACCTTAAAAGTGGTCCAGTGTGATACCACCATCACCACCACCACCATCATCTGATGTTTGAAACTCTCAATAGGTTGGAGTATTGTTCAGCAAGAATTTCCTCCCTTCTTCCTCCCACTTGGATGGGCGTATATTTACTCACCTTTTAGATTTTGACCTTGACCATGTGACCTACTTGGCCAATGAAATAAGTGGATGCGACTCAAGCAGAGGCAGCAAAATGTTTTACGGAGTTGCACTTGGACTCCTGCTTACGTGTGACTAGGCATGCCCCAGGTAGATATTGTCCTGTTGGCCTGGTATCAGAACAAAGATGAGAAATGTGTCTGAATCCGGCCTGCAGCTGCAAACCCATCTGCCTTGCTGCCTAAAGAAGACATCCCAGGCAACCCACGGACGTATAAATTCTGTTTATTGAAACTTACTGAGTTTCAGAAAAATAAATTCTGTTGTTGAAACTTACTGAGTCTTGGAGTCACGTGTTATGCTTTATCATTGTGGCAATAGTTGAATAATATAAACCCTCTCTTCTACATCTGTTCCATTTATCTATTTTTTACGTAACAAACCACTCCATCCAAAACATAGTGGCATAAAATTACAACCATTTTCTTATGCTCATGATTTTGTAGGCCAGAAATTCAGACTAGATCTTTGGCTGGGGTGGCTTAATGACTGGAGATGGCTGGAATAGCTCAACCAAGGCCATATTGCTGTGGCCTCACTTCTGGCTATCTGCTGGGATCCTTGCTTCTTTTCCACATTACATCTACTGAGGCTGGAATGTCTAAGATAGATCTTTCAGTCACGCCACTGGTGCCTGTGCTAGCGTGGCTGGAATAACTGGGGCTGGCTGAGCATCTGTCTCTCTGTCTCTCGGTGTGGCTAGCTTGGGCTTCCTTACAACATAGTGATCTCAGTGTAGTCAGACTTCTCGTAGTGGTTGACTTCCCTCAGAGGGAGTGTTCTAAGAAATCTAGGTTAGAAGCTGCAAGACTTCTTCTGACCTAGACTCAAAAGTTCCACAATATCACTTCTTTCACACGTTGGTGGCCAAGAAAGTCACTAAGGCCAGTCCTGATTCAAGGGAGGAGAGTTAGGCTCCACCTCTAAAAGGGGGGAGAAGCAAAAAATTTGCTGCCATCTTTGATCCACAGTAACGTCCTTAAAGCTCAAATGTGGGGGCGCCTGGGTGGCTCAGTCGGTTAAGCGGCCAACTTGGGCTCAGGTTATGATCTCGCGGTCTGTGAGTTCGAGCCCCACGTCGGGCTCTGTGCTGACAGCTTGGAGCCTGGAGCCTGCTTCAGATTCTGTGTCTCTCTCTCTCTCTGCACCTCTCCTGCTCACTCTCATGCTCTGTCTCTGTCTCTCTCTCTCTCAAAAATAAATAAACATTAAAAACATTAAAAAAAAAAAAAAGCTCAAATGTGCATTCATTCTAGAACAGTGCTGCACACATATGTCACTATTCCCAAAAATGCCTTCACTCTGATGTCTCTTTGGACACCTCTGTTAGAAAGTTTTTGGGATCATTTAGTCATGTTCTTAAAACCATGACTCCATCGTTCATCATCCATCGTGAAGAATTTGTTTCCCTCACGAAAGCAATGCTATGGATTTTTTACTTATGAAGTGCTAAGAATGGTGTTTTTCCTACATTGTCAAAGTGACTGTTTTTCACTTCCAATATACTTATGCATTGGTTGATGGTTTGTATTATACACACTTGCAGGCTTCTGCTAGTAAAGAGATAATCTCAGTTCGAATTTCACATCTGATGCCAGTTCAGTATTTCCACATTATTTCACTTGAATGATCATGGCATCACTGGAATCACACAGTGGGAATTATTTTCTGCCACAAATGGACTGAAAAAGGAAAATGGTATCCCTCACAGGCAAATTTGGATTCTAGAGTACTTCTGTACCTTTACTGAGAGATACTAGATAGTTTAGCAATTAGAGCTAATAATTATATTTAAAAAGTTAAACTCTAGTCTAATTCTTTCCATGTCAGCAAAACACAGCTTTGTAGAAAATGCAATGTGATTTTTTTAAAAAAAGAATATTTGCCTTTCAAGTAGATTAGATTACTGAACAAATAAACCAAGCAAGGTGAAAATCCAAAATAATGAATAAGGTACTTTCCTTCCATGGTGGACACCTTAGTGTGCCATAGCATTGTGGAGTCAAAGTACTGGTGACTTTGTAATCTGTAGTCCTTCCTCAAGGCTCCCCTCAATATCATCTCTACCCACAAAAAAGAAGGAAAAGAAAAAAGGGGGTCGTAAAAATGCCCCTAGAACCAAAAGTTCAGGTTCAGACTCAGATAAACACAGTGAGTCAACACTAAAAGGGAATTTGGTCAGAGTGGGAGTAAAAGGTAGGATGAAACAGAAATAATGTTTCTATGGTTTTAGAGAATAACTAAAGCTATGTTAACTCACATGTTCTTCTTAAACAGAACAGTGAAATAAAAGCATCAGAAGAAATGAGTTACAAGATGGGAATATAAATTAGTTGGGTGTCTGTGTTTTGTGGACAAAGGTTCTAAGGGTAGAGATTTAAAAAAATTTTTTTTAATGTTTATTTATTTTTTATTTTTGAGAGAGAGACAGAGCACAAGCAGGGGAGGGACAGAGAGAGAGGGAGATACAGAATCCAAAGCAGGCTCCAGGCTCTGAGCTGTCAGCACAGAGCCTGATGCGGGGCTTGAACTCACAAACCGTGAGGTCATGACCTGAGCTGAAGTCGGCTGCTTAACCAACTGAGCTACCCAGGCGCCCCTCTAAGGGTAGAGATTTAATTCAATAATACCACTTGATGTTTACTGAGTGGCTTACTGAATATAAATCACTCTGTAAGGTCCATAGAGTGAAATACAAAAAAAAAAGGAGTGTAGGTTACTTGGGGACCTGATCAAAATGCATATTCCTGAGCCTGGAGGATGGCCTAGGAACCTACATTTCAATAAGCCACTCCTCTTCTCCTGCATTACCCCACCCCACTATTCAATAAAAAAGTATTTACGAAGTATTGAATTAACAGAGTTTAGAATGAAAGAGAAATTCAATAAAAAGTCTAGGGCTAGGCTTTCGAAGCCTATAAACCAAGTCCTTCTTACTGAGTAGGGATCTTCCTTGACTTACAGGGTTACATCCCCAAATTGAAAATATCGTAAGTTGAAAATGTATTTAAAATACCAAAATTATAGCCCATCATAACTTAGCTTAGCCTACCTTAAGTGTACTCAGAACATTTGCATTAACCTACAGCTGAGCAAAATCACCTATCCATGTCATTGATTGAATACTGTACTGGCACACAAAATAGAATGATTGCATAGGTGCAGAATTGTTGTTAAGTGTATTGGCTGTTGACCCTCTTGATTGTGTGGTTGACTGGGAGCTGGGGCTGCCACTGCCCCAGCGTCGTGAGAGAGGATCTTACTGCATATCGCTAGCCCAGGAAAAGATCCAAATTTAAAATTTGAAGTACTATTTCAACTGAGTGCATATCAATTTCACATTATGGTAAAGTAAAAAAATAATAAGTTGAACTATCATAAGCCACACCACCTGTCCAATGCTAAGAGAAGCAGGTGGGATTAGAGGGTAGGGTAGGAAATGGATATTAATTAGAATGGGTTATGGTTCTCCCAAGAACTTATTAAGCCAGGCCTTATAATTCTCTGCGGTCTGTTTGGGAAACAGTGGTGGACTTTTGAAAAGATAACTAACCGTACAAGTAGAACTCAATGGTGTCCAAACTTGACTGTCATCAGAATCATCTTGAAACAGTTTAGAAAGGATAGATTCCAGGGCTCCAACCCTGAAAATTTTATTTTTGTAGCACTGGGGTAGGACGAATGCATCTATATATGTTCTTATTCCTCCAGTTAACAGATTAATCCGATATAACAACCAAATCCAATGGAATCTGAAATCAAAGCAAAGCAAAGCATACTTTTGAGACCATTGGGGAAATTTCATGTATGTTAAACCTAATGCTGGGTTTCTTAAATGTGGCAACAATGTTCTGGATAGTAGGACGATGGCCTCATTCTTGGGAGAGTGAGGAGAAGTATTTAGGGATGGTGTCATGGTGTCTGCACACCCCTCTCAGGTGGCTCGGCAAAGAGCGAGTGTGTATACATATACAGAGAGCAAAGCAGTGAGGGAGGCAAGCCGTTAATGGCTGATAAAACTAGGTGAGGAGTGTATGGATGTTAACTGTTTTGCCCTTGAGACCTTATCTTCAGGCTAAAAGGTTTTCAAGATCATAAAACATTAATTATTTTTATAAGAGGGCATAAATGATGGGGGACGGGAAGTGCATGGGGTAGGAGAGCTCCATTCTTGATTTTGTTGCACAAGGGATTTGAGTACCATTACTGGAAGGTATGGGCTACAAAAGCTTGAAGCAGTGAGAGAGAGGTCACTGTGGGATACAGCTGAGGTTCTCCACTCATTTCCTTCTAGGACACACATGACAAATGATGCTTCTACTCAGTGCCCACGGCTAGGGGTGAACCTAGGCTTAGATGTAATTCCTGGCTACTGACCTGTCACACGACAGATTTTCCTCCTACTTAAGAAAGAATGTTGGCCTGCAAGTAAGTGATGTTATCATATGGATAACCTTGAGTTCTTTCAAATTTATTTATTTATTTTTTTATAAAGTTATGTGTTTATTTTGAGAGAGAGAACACGTGCACGAGAGCAGGAGAGGAGCAGAGAGAGAAAATCCCAGGCAGGCTCCACGCTGTCAGCACAGAGCCCAACACGGGCTCAAACTCACAAACTGTGAGATCATGACCTCAGCCGAAATCAAGAGTCAGAGGCTCAACCAACTGAGCCACCCAGGCACCCCTCATTCAAATGTATTTTAAAAATAATAATGCCCAGACTTTTCTATTTTTGTGTGGAAGGGGTTTGAAAATTCAACCAGTCACTATAATGCACAAAGAAAATGTAGATTATTTGCTGTCTGTAGCTGATCTAATCTTTGTCATGGGCAGTCACAGCACTAGGTCACCAAGGGGAGGAGAAGATGACTTTAACTTGACAGTGAATGTAATGGAAGTTTTTCTCCAGTTTAAATAGCTTCCTGTGGATTACTCAGAGTCTGTTGGTAAGTAGTCAGCATTTCAGACTTCCTCTCTATCAAGTTACTCTGCAATGATGTGGTTACAGAAAATTGTAAGAGAGGTTACACTTTTTTATAAACTGAGGAAGAGTGGTATTTTACTAATAGGGAACATGCATGGACATGGTGGTAGATTATGAAAATAGCCCCATTCTTCACCTCTTCCTGTATCCTGACTTTTTGTTATCTTACTTTTCAGGGTCCTCTAACTCAGTCTGGGCTCAGCTGTATGGTTTTCTTTAGCCAATTGGTATAGCTGACCCAAGGCAAGCAGAGGTTTGAAATAGGCTTACACATGAGGCTTTCCTCTTGTGCCTGTGTGAGCACTATCACATGCCTACTGGGAGATATGAGACACGTGGAGCACAGCTGAGTCCTCAGTCATCATGGCAGAGGTCATCCTAGATCAACTACCAGACAGACTTCTCCAGCCAGTCAGCTGAGCTGTCTAGTCATCTGACCCCCGCCACTCAGAAATGAGAGCGATAAACACCACTGTTGTGTGCCATGGAGGTTTTGTGGTTCAGTGTTAGTCCAGATCCTCTAAGAAGCAGATGCCAAGGTGAATAAAATGTACAAGGATTTTATTCAGGAAATACCAATGGGAGAGAAAATAGAGAGGCAACCGTGAGCTAGGACAGCTGTCAGAAGGCCACGCAAGTCTGACCCACATGAAGGAAAGAGGGAAGGAAAGTTGGGTAGAAATGTCTGCCATGCAATCTAAAGAAAGTTCAACAAGGCTATGGGGAAGCTCAGTCAAAGTCAACTGTCAGAGGAGTCTCGAGCCTCCCAGGAACAGGTCTGCCTTAGTATCCCCACTACATGCAGCCATTGGCTGGGAGAAACCTATGGGAAGCATGGCCTTGGCACAAAATTGGCAGTGGGTTTCAGAGCACACTAATTGGCCAACTAGGCTCATAAGTCTGCAAGGTGTTTTTTTCATGGCTGCCAAAGCTACATAGCATTATCGTGGTGAGATTTAACAGAGGCATCAAGAATCTACTTACTTGTAGAAGAGCAGCTCTTAACATGGCTGATATTGCTTCCTGGGGGGAATTTTGGAAACGAATGGGGGCATTTTTTGGCTGTCATCATGATTGAGGCAGTGCTACTGGCATTTAGTGGGCACTGGCCAAAGATGCTTGATGTCCTGTAAATCCCTGGACCATTCTGCACAAGAAACCATCCTGTGTGCTTCATGAAGTTTCAATGTCCTGTTTGATATCCACAAAGGGAATAATCTGTTTAAAATGATCTGAGCCAAGAACCTAACTCTGTTTTAGACAGAAGCATCAAATTTTTTTTTTTTTTTGCCCAACACAAATATGCACTGTGTCTATGATTACCGTTATTGTGGACCTTGAAGAATGATTGCTCCGTTTCAAACGTTACTAAATGTATGTGACCCATATTAGGAAATCATGCCACCAAGCAACAGTACTTGCAGTATTTGAATTGCCAAAATGATGTCCCGAGACAGTCTACATTGATGTGCAATGTGCAAACATTTAGTTATTTCATTACATACCCTGTGAGATCATTCCCAGGCATGTATTTACAATAAAATATATATTATTCCATTACGTTGATTTTCCTGAAATTATGTGATAGGTAAGCTATATTATTTTTAAACTTCATTTTTGGATGAATGAAAGTGCTACGTCTGACAGGGTTAAGAACCACTCCTGTAGAATGGGGGGTCAAAAAGCCATATATGGATTACAAAAGTAAAGGGAAATGTACACCCGTGGTCATAGCAGTGTTATTCACAACAGCCAAAAAGGTAGAAGCAACCCAAGTATCTGTTGACAGATGAATGAATAAACAAAATGTGGAGTATGTACACATATACATAACAGAATATTAAAAGGCCTCCAGGGGTGCCTGGCTGGCTCAGTTGGAAGAGCATGTGACGCTTGACCTCTGGGTCATGAGTTTGAGCCCCACAATGGGTGTAGAGATAACTTAAAAATAAAATCTTTAAAAAAAAGGGGAAGGAAATTCTGACGCATGCTACAACACAGAGGAACCTTGAAGATATTATGCTAAGTGAAATAAGCCCAGTCACAAAAGGACAAGTATTGCACGACTCTGCCAATACCAGTTACCTAGAGTAAGCAAATTCATAGACAGGAAGTAGAATGGTGGTTGCCATTGGCTGAGGAGAAGGGGAAAAAGGGGGATTGTGAGTTATTGTTTAATGGATACAGAGCTTAAGTTTTGCAAGATGAAAAGAGTTCTGGAGATGAGTTGCACTACAATATGAATATATGCTTAACACTACTAAACTTAACAACGATTAAGATGGTAAATTTTATATTATGTCTATTTTACCGCAACGAAAGAGAGAGAAAAGGAATGTAATTCCAGCCCAGGTCAGACTCTGAGAAAAATAGAAATGGATACTACTGTGTAATAGTGGCCATTGATGTTCGATGGATATTTAAATACAGTGTCACACAAATGCGTATACGTATATATTTGATGTCATATTACAATTGATGAGAGATATGACACGTGGAGAACTGGTAAGTCAAACAATATTTTACCCCAGGACAAGATTTAAAAAAATAATAACTGGAAGAAGCGGGAGTTTAATTGGAAAGTCCTGGCGACCTCACGCCCCTTCGTGCTGTTTATCCGGCTATTGCCACCCACTCCCGGCCCACCCTTCCCTGCTCCGGGATGTTGGGGCTGAGCCACAGTTCCCACATTTCCCACATTCCCTTGCCAGCCAGCTTCCTGCGGTTCCGGGAGGCACTGGTGGGGCAGAAGAAGGGGGAGGAGGGCTTCTTCCCCGCTCCTACCTCCTGTTGGGAGATGACTGACAGCAGCAGGCAGCTCCAGCTTCTAGCTTCTTTCCACAGCCCCACCTGCGCTCCCCAGGCTCGCACAGCCCCTCCGAGGGGCCAGCGCCTGCCAGCTACGTCTTCCCCAGACACGAAGCTCCCACGGAGCCACGCCCCTCCTGGAGGACCAAGCGCGCACCTGCAGAGAGAGGTCCAGGCGTCAGCTCTGCGGAGCCCTGCTCTGAAGCCTTGGTTTCTAGAAATACCACCTCTTCCCATTTGCTCCCCAGCCCGGTGGTAGCTGCTAGGTTATTAATCTCCGGTTTACCTCAGCATTCTTGTTTTCCCTTTCACTACCGGCCCCCAACCACCCGCCCCCAGCCTCCTAACACCTTTGTAATCAACTACCTATATTATATTTCATCTGATGGAAATTCCTCGTGTGATTTCCTTTAAAAAAAATTAATATTTATTTATTTTGAGAGAGAGAGCGAGAGAGAGAGCGCGTGAGCACAAGTGGGGGAGGGGGAGAGAAAGAGTCCCAAGCAGGCTGGGTGCTGCCAGTGTGGAGCCCCACGTGGGGCTCGAACCCACGAACCTTGAGATCATGACCTGAGCTGAAATAGATTTGGACCCAGGCGTCCCTCCTCCTCCTCCTCCCCCTCCCCCTCCTCCCCTTCCCCCTCCTCCCCCTCCTCCTCCTTTTCCCCCTCCCCCCTCCTCCTCCTCTTCTTCTGACGTTTTATTTATTTCTGAGAGAGAGCACAAGCATGAGTGAGGGAGGGGCAGAGAAAGAGGGAGACAGTATCTGAAGCAGGCTCTGCGCTGACAGCAGAGAGCCCAATGTGGGGCTAGAACTCACAAACTGTGAGATCGTGACCTGAGCCGATGTCATATGCTTAACCTACTGAGCCACCCAGGCGCCCCTCTGTAGTGTGATTTCTGTTTTTCTGCCTGGATCCTGCTTGATGGAAACTTTGAAAGATATACCACATCTATCTGTCAGTAACGTGATCTGATAGTGATGCTGCCTCCCCTTGTGTTCCTAGGAACAATCTGGTGTGGATCCCTATAGCAGCAAGATTTTGGTCTCTAGTATTTTCTACTGAAAGGAACCAGGTTCATTGGAGAGTAGCTGACAGAGAGTAGGCCTCTGTTTGGAGCAGAAAGCAGAAATGGGTTAGAAAGTCTCACTGTTGTGAAGAAGCAAAAATGCTTGCAGAGATTTCTGGGACTCCCATTGGCCAAATTGTAACAACTTGAGCACTAGGGAAAAAAATCTGTGCAAAACAAGAGTACATAATGATACTCAAAGGAAAAAAGTGAAATATAGTACATTCAAGGACAAAGCAATTAAGAGTTTCAAATAGTGTTTGCAGAAAATGCTCTGTATGCTAATGCAAACCATACACACATCAGAGTCAGATTTAGTTAGCACCTAGGCACCACCAGTAAAATCCAGGAAGTAGCAATTCAGCTTAGTCCAAAACAATACTTGCTTGGGACAAGATCACCCTGGAAAGAGAACTTTGACCCTGTGTTTCAGTCCCAGATCATAATTCATGTATTTTATAATTCAACCAATTATTTCAGTATTTATCAAGTGGCTATTATTGTAGGCACTATTCTAGGCATCTGGGATGTGGCCGTGAAGGAAAAAAACAAAACAAAACAAAACAAAACAAAACAAAACAACAATACAAAAACATGTGTCCTCACGAAGCTTACATTTTAGCTAGGAGAGATCAGTATGCAATAAGCCTAATAAAGAAAGAGGCTAGGGGCCCCTGGGTGGCTCAGCCAGTTAAGCATCCGACTTCGGCTCAGGTCATGATCTCACAGTTTGTGAGTTCAAGCCCCACATTGGGCTCTGTGCTGACAGCTCAGAGCCTGGAGCCTGCTTCGGATTCTGTGTCTCCCTCTCTCTTTGCCCCTCCCCTGCTCGAGCTTTGTCTCTGTCTCTGTCTCTGTCTCTGTCTCTCTCTCTCTCAAAAATAATAAATACACATTAAAAAAATTAAAAATAAATAAATGAAATAAAGAAGGAGACTATACACGTAGGTTAGAGGGTAGTAAACATTGTGGAACAGGGTGAAAAGATCAGGAGATCCAGAGGTGGGCAGTACGCAGTTTGAAATTGGAAGGCCTCATTGCAAACATGAGATTTGAGCAAAAACTGGAGGAGATGAGGAAGTTAACCAAGTGGGTATCTGGAAAGAACATTCTATATGGAGAAGAGCACGACAGGAGCCCTAACTTGGGAATGTACCGGTGTGTTCAAGGAACAGCAAGGAGGCCAGTGTGATTGGAGTGAAATGAAAAAGGGAAAGAGTGACAGGAGCTGTGGTCAGGGAGGTGTTGAGAGAACTGCCCAAACAGGGCCTTGTAGGGCATCACAATGACTTTGGCTTTTGCTGTGAGTGAGAGGGAGAGCTGCTGCAGGGCTTTGGGGCATGATTCCGCCGGTTTAAAATATCTGCTGTGTTAAGAATAAGACTGTCCGGGTATCTAGAATAGAAGCAGCGGGCCTTGCTGGGAGACTATTGTAATTATCCAAGCATGAGGCGATGGCGGCTTATAGGTCAGGGCAAGTGGCACAGAAGCTGGTGAGAAATGGTTCAAGTCTGAATGTATTTTGAAGGAAGGGCCACTCTTATTTGCTAATGGATTGCACATAGGATGTGAGAGAAAGGGAAGAGACAGGGATGACTCTGAGTTTCTGGCCTAAGCAATGAGATGGATGGAACTGACATCCACCTGAGGTGGGAAGGTTGAGAACAGCAGGGTTTTTAGGGAGGAAGATAAGAAATTCAGTTGTAGGGCGCCTGGATGGCTCAGTCAGTTAAGCATCCAACTTTGGCTCAGGTCATGATCTCGAGGTTTGTGAGTTCCCACCTTGCCTCCGGCTCTGTGCTGACAGCTTGGAGCCTGGAGCCTGCTTTGGATTCTGTCTTCCTCTCTCTCTGCCCCTCCCCTGCTCACACTCTGTCTGTCTCAAAAATAAATAAATATTTAAAAAATAATAATAAAAATAAAAGAAATTCAGTTGTGGTCCTGTTAGGTTTGAAATATCTATCTAGACATCCTCGTGAAGCTATTGACTTAGTATCTACAGTTCAGGAGAGAGGTGTAGACCGATAAATACTAGTCAGGACGGGCAAGGCAAGGCTGCAGTGACAAACAATCGCACTCTCACTAGATTCATAATGGATTTCTTATGCGAAGGGCTCTGCTCCTTATCACTTTCACTGTGGAATGCAGACTGATAGAGGCTCCCCTACCTGGACTATTGCTGTGGGCAGAGGGAAAAAAAGAGCCGGAGAGCCTCACACCCGCAATGAAATGCTTCCACCTTGGAGTGGCCCATGACTCCTACTCACATTTCCTTGGCCAAGATAAGTCCCGTGGCCACAGTTCACCCCAAAGGGGTGAGAAAGTACAATTGTCTTGTGTTCCTGGCAAAAGAAGCACCAGAAATACGGGTGAGCAACATTAATGCCTACTGGAGCCGAAGGTGCACAATAGGGAGTCACGGGCACATACATGGCATTTGAAGGCATAGGACTAGATGAGATGGCCAGGAAGTGAGTGCAGATACAGAAAACGAGAAGTCCAAGGGCTGAGCCCTGGGGGGTCACCAGTCCAGAGCCCATTGACTCCAGTCAATATAATGAGACTTTGGTTTCATAGTAATGTGTTACTACAGATGAAGTAACGAATCAACAACACTGATAACTTAGTGTAAATTGTGCTTAAGTAAGTACAACGCCAAGGTTTTAAATTTCTGTGCTGCTTGTCTATGGTTTGTTTGTTTAGATGCCTTAAAATGATTAAAGCCAATCTGGTTTATTTATTAAATTCATAAATCTGCTTCAATTTGTGAGTTACTTGAGTAATCAGGAAGGTATTTTTTAGATTTATCATCTGCTGTTTGGTGTTTGAAGTTCTTGGGAGAATCAGATATGTTATATTTCTGACTACGGTTTGAAATCTCTAAAGGAATTTAAGGAATCAAGTTTGTAAATGTGTCTGACATTTAGGGAAAAATGAATCTTTCAAATGTATCAACTGAGAACAAATCAAAGATAAATGGCAAGTGAGTGTTTTTCATTTTAACACAAAAATTGCTGGATTTATAAATAAATAAAATCTGCATGTTGGGCTAGTAGGCTAAAATAGATTTATAGGTTTATTGCTAATACAATATTAATGAAAACACAAGTAACATTTAGTGTTTTTTCCAGCACACAATAACACCTGTGGATGCGGAAAATCCAGCCAACCCTCCTCCTCCTTCTGGTGCCCCTCATGATGGCATAGAGGCCACGTAGATGATCCTGTGGTGATACAGGGGCTTCTTGGGTATGTACCCCTCCATCTCTGCGAGTTGTCTGGGGGCTAATTCCAACCCCTCCTACCTATTCTTAGCTGCCACTATTTAGATTGGCCTATCCTCCATCTTGATGGGTGTATGTCTTTTCTAATGGTTTGAATTGACTATTCAACATTTTGAATATTGTTTGTTATTTTGGATCATGGTCAAATTCCATGCCATTTCCTTTGGTCTCAAAATCACCACAGGCTGAAGTTCTTTATCCTGACCTAGGTCTCCTTTAGATAGCCAACTCTCCCAGCACCCCTGAATCTGCTCATGGGCATGTGGGGACTTCTGGATCCCCTGCACTCTTGGGGAAAAGTGGACCAACAGTGAGATCTTTATGGCCAGGACTCTGCTTTATGTATCCACCTATTCCCAGCAAGTTGCTCAGAGCCTTGTAGACGCTACTGTATGGTATGGGGACATGCTGTGTAGTGTAGCAACACGGAGTGGTGGTTTGTTGATGAGTAGCTATGTGGTGGTTTGTTGAGCAGTGTAGAAGTCTGGAGTTCTGGTTTGTTAAGTGGTATAGCATATGGTGTGAGGAGTCAGACTGTGTTTCTGTCTTTCCTGGCTACTTACTAGCTATGTGATCTTGGGCGAGTCAGTTAACCTTCTTGTGCCACGTATAATCATCTAGAAATTAGAGCTAACAACTGCAAAACGTTCCTGAGAATTACATGACCTATATATATATACGAAATAATTAGCAAAGCTCCTGATACATTGCAAAATGCTTAAACATATTGCCTAAAATAACAATTATATAACACAATTTTATTACTGTTTTGTGTGGTCTAGTCAGTTTCTTGAACTAAATAACATATCAGAATAAAGAGGAGGGGAAAACAACATTCCAACTCCTAATTCCATCCAAGGAAAACGAATTTGAATTCTTGTCTGATTATTGCAAGAAAGAATCCAGCAAAACCTTGCAGTGTAACAGAAGGGCAGGGTAGACATCTTCTAGTGAACCTGTCAAATCTAATTCCTGTTTTCTTTTTTCCTTTCCTTGTATTCTGGACTAGCTTTCCTGGACTCCTATTGCCTCTGAGAGTGCTGGGGAGTGAGTCACCCTCAGGAAGGCACTGCAGAAGAGAGGATGTTGAAAATCCAAGCTGTACCAGGAAAGGTCATCCCCAGTGAACAGGAAGAGGCCTGGGCACTTGGCCCTGCTTGGCAGCTGACCTTTGCCCTTGACTAGCCTCCCTCATGGGTTTGGCACACTATAGGAGTGGGCAGGTCATCCTGACTCCTCTCCACCCTGTACCTCCTCCCGTGCTCAGGGCCAGTGTGAAGGTCACACATCTCTCTTTTGAATCATCTCTGTGTTTAGGCTGCCCAAGTCCAAGCTAACTGGGGACACTGACTATTATGAACTGGAACCAGATCTTCACCTTGATGTGAAAGGCACAAGGTTCCATTTAGCAGTATATGAGGAATGGTTAAATTTGCATAGGAGTCAAGGTCAACAGCAACAGTGGTACGTCATATTGGTAATACATACCTTTGATGCGATGTGATGAAGATGGCTCTTCTATGGTTTTCCTTCCTGAAACCCATAACCCTGTCTAATCACACGAAGAACATCAGACAAATCCCTAAAGAGGGGCATCCTACAAAATACATGACCAATACTCACATCTGCCAGCGTCATAAAAACAGTGAAAGTCTGAGACATTGTCACAGCCAAGAGGAGCTTAAAGAGACCTGGTGACTAAATGTAGTATGGCCTCCTGGAGGGGATGTTGAACGGAAAGGGACATTCGGTAAAGACTAAGGAAATCTGAATACAGTGTCAGGACTGATTTATTAATTGTGACAAATGTACCATACTAAAGGAAGATGTTAAAAACAGGGGAAGGTGGGTGTGGGTATATGAGAACTCTTTTCCATACATCTTTTCTGTGCATCTAAAACTATTCTAAATTAAAAGTTTATTTGTTAAAATTCTGCATAAGAGAGGCCTGTAATGCAACACCTTAGCCTGTTAGCCATGGAAGGGGCGTGCTGCCACTTTGAAGCCCTACTGTGTGTAGATAAAATGGTTCTGGCCTACCCTTGCAGAGTGTACAGTCCAGCAGGTAACGCCTTTGTATACTTTTGCATTGTTGGAATTTCTCGCAATGAACATGACCTACTTGCATAATCTGATTATTTTATAAATAAAAAAATGCAATAGAAAGCTGAATCAAAGTGACAACTAGCAGGTTCTCCTTGTGCGTGTTAACCTGGATTTCCTAGACCACACCAACTCCTATTCTTGGACTATGTTTTTTTTTTTTTTTAAGTTTATTTTTTTTAGTAATCTCTACACTTAATGTGGGGGGTCGAACTCATAACTCCAAAATCAAGAGGTGCATGCTCTTCTGACTGAGCCAGCCATGTGTCCCTTGGACTATGATTTTTAAACTTTTCTTAGGTTAAACTAGAGATCTTATCAGTTTAGGATAGAGTTTCCCAAACTTACTTAACCTTGACCATGGAATACATTAAGAATGATAATGTATCAATAGAACACCAGTGGACATGGGTCTGTTGTAATGCAAGCTGGTTTTAAAGAAGGCAGCGGTAAAGGTCTCACAGAGGAATTTCCATAAGGAAAAAAAATTCAAGCAAAACATGTCTTTATTTTTCATGTTCCTATAAAACTTTTAAACATTTTCATTATTATTATTTTTTACTTTAGAGAAAGAGAGAATGTGCACAAGCAGGGGAGAAGGGCAGAGGGAGACAATCCCAAGTAGGCTCCACGCCCAGCACGGGGCTTAATCCCATGACCCTGAAATCATGACCCAAGCTGAAATCAAGAGTCAGATGCTCAACTGACTGAATCACCCAGGTACCCCTTATAAAACTTTTTAAATAGTTTTAATATATGTTGCGTCTTATCTATTTGTGTTTTAAATTTTTGTATATTTTGTGTCTTTTATGTATTTGTGTTTTAAATATTGTATGTCTTTTAAAAGTCACCTCTCTTTCTTTTGGAAACAGCCTTGCTGTGGCTGAGAGGTTTATCAGATGCAGCTCTGGCCTGTGCTTGAAGTGCTGCGTGCTGTGAATAGTCCCACCTTGACCAGGTACATTGGAGCAAAGTTGGAAAGGATGTGAAGCTATATGTTGTGTGATATCTGTGTCCTCTTAAATTAGGCTACTCTAAATAGTGTTCATTGTTTCATCTGGGGTGACAAACACCTAGATTTTTTTTTCTTTTAGAAAGTTAAAGCTCAGTTTGCTTATCTTCACTTTAAAGTGGTCTAAATTTGTGTTTGGTTCAGCTACCATTTAGAACCTCAAGATCCTTCTTTGTATTTAAAGCTTTCTTATTTTGGTCATAGATCAAAGTTACACATGCTAGTGTTGTATAATTGTTTAATATTGAATAAGCGTTGCTTACTATCACGAACATAAGCTGAAATTATGTGATCAGGTATGTGACATTTGTAGTAATCAATCAATGATGTACATGGGCAGGCATACAAAAGGATTGCATTTGCCTGCATGTAACAGGAATCTGACAATGGTTTAACTAAATATATTTTTCCCCCACAATAAGAAATCTGGAGGTGAGCAGACCAGAATAGGTACAGTGACTCTATGATGTCATGAAGGACCCCAACATTGTCTAGTTCCTTGGGTCACCATCCTTAGCATGTGACTTTTGTCCTCATGGTCACAAGTGAGCTGCTGCAGCTCCAGATGTCAAGTCTATCTGTGCCTCAGGCAGGAGAAAGGACAAGGACAAAAGGCAAAAGTCTCAAAGCAACTGAGTCTTTTCCTTCCATCAGGAAAACATCTTTCTGGAAGCCCATTCAGTAGATATACCTTTATATCTCACTGCCCCAAACCCTGCTACATGACTGCTACTAACTGTGAAGGAGCTCAGAAAAATCAAGTCTTATGACCTGGGCACCCTGGACAAAACCAGGGTTCTACTGGTAAGGGAAGTGGGTAGAGTGCATGTTGTAGAGGCAATTTCAGGGTATGCAACCATGAGCTCACAAGTCATTTGGTAAATGCTACCCCTGCCTCAAAGCACAGAACAAGTGTCCTCCAGGGAATGGCTTCATTTTTAAGTATACAAATAATACCTGTTATGAAAATAATACACACTCGTAAAAAACAACAACAACAACAACAACAACACCCATTTATGTCTTAGCTAACAAAAGCTCCCTCTCCTAGATAACTGTTAACACCCTTTCCCCTCCTCTCCCTCGGTCTTCATCTCAGAAGTGACAATCTGGTAGGTGGCTCTAAGAGAAAGACCTGGGCACACTGGCCCCAGCCCCTTCCTCTTTTAGGATGGGCCTGTATTCTGGTTGACATCCCTGCTGTGCATTTTAAAGCGTTCATCCAACTGGGCCCCAGACCGGGGAATGTGTCTAATTCAGAGGTTAAGCCTTCATAAACCCACTGGCCACAGACTTTAGTCATGTTATCTTAACAGCTCTGTAATAACAAGAATGATATTTTCATTTCCATCAGACAGACTCCTATGTCTGTGTCTCAAATAGTTCAAAACTCAGGAGGGAGGAAAAAAAAAGGATATTATTTTTTTGACTTCCTAAAACACTAACAATCTTTATCTATGTGTCAGAATTTTTCCCATCCTTTAAGGCCCAGACCAAATGCCAGCCCTAGTACCCTTCCTCCTGAAAGCAGACATAATCTGTCCTTGGTTCAGTCTTTCTATGGCCTTCCTTGCCTTGCTTTTGGTCACTTGCCAAATTTGGCTTGAGACTTACTACATACTTACACCTCACTGCTACTTAGTGTAGGTTGTTCTCCACGTTAATGGCTGGGGTTTAAGACAACCTAAACTTCCTTTTTACCCTCTAACTGACTCTCCTGAACTGAGGGCTGTATGCCAAATTCGGACACTTGTGCATCAGCTAAGAAAAATGAACATTTCCAGCTCTCACACAGTGGAGTCACTTGCCAGCCAACGGCTCTGTTCTGGAGTTTTTTTTTTTTTTTTTTTCCAATGTCACAGTTTGGGGATGATTATTTAAATATTTAATTATATTTGCAGTGGTTATTTTACTTTTTTTTTTAAATTTTTTTTTTTAACGTTTATTTATTTTTCAGACAGAGAGAGACACAGCATGAACAGGGGAGGGGCAGAGAGAGAGGGAAACACAGAATTGGAAGCAGGCTCCAGGCTCTGAGCCATCAGCCCAGAGCCCGACGCGGGGCTCAAACCCGCGGACCGCCAGATCGTGACCTGAGCCGAAGTCGGACGCTTAACCGACTGAGCCACCCAGGCGCCCCGCAGTGGTTATTTTATAAAACAAATGTAAAGTGGAAAATGAAAATGCTCACCCTGGCGATCAAAAATGAAGAGCTCAGACTTCGTTCAGTTAAGGCAAACCTAGAAATCGTTAGGCATGCTGAATAGTTGACCTCAATTTGGAGATTTGTTTTATTTACAGTAGTTGACTCTTGTATTGAACTGTGAAGGAACAGAGTAAAATGAAAACAAAAAGCAAAAACCAAAAAACCACGTATGCCATGCTGCATCATTCAGGGTTCCCCAGAGAAAATTGGCATGTTTGTACCACCCCTGGATTGATTGGACCAGGGGAGGCCACCTGACCAGGAGATGCCAATCAGCTTCCCTTTCTTCGGAATATGGAGCTGGGAGTGAGAGACTGCAAGTTTCTTAATGTGGGAGGATAAGCATGAGGAGTGAACTCGGGAGCCGTGGAGAGAGGAAGGCAGTGAGCATATTCCATTCAGCGGGCCAGAGAGACAGAGAAACCAAGCTGTAGAGAGCATGTGGGTGAAATAGAATCACTGACAAATGCTGAGACAAAGAAGAGTCTCCATGGCCCTTCAGTTCCCGATTCTATTCCTCCCCGAGACCTCTTAGCATTCCTGCCCTTGGGTTCTGCAATGTACCCCTGCTTCCTTACAATTTTCCTTTTCTGCAACCAAAGAGTCTTTTAAAAAAATTTTTTTTTCTTAATGTTTTTTATTTATTTTTGAGACAGAGAGAGACAGAGCATGAGCAGGGAAGGGGCAGAGAGACAGGGAGACACAGAATCCGCAGCAGGCTCCAGGCTCTGAGCCGTCAGCACAGAGCCCGATGCGGGGCTCGAACTCACAGACCGTGAGATCATGACCTGAGCCGAAGTCGGCCGCTTAACCGACTGAGCCACCCAGGCGCCCCCAAAGAGTCTTAACTAAACACCTGGAATAATGCCTACAAAACCAAGAAAGTCAATGACTCGCCATATTCTTTTTTTGTTGTGGTAAAATATACATAACATAAAGTTGGCCATTTGAGCCATTTTTAAGTGTACAATTCGGTGGCATTAAGTATATTCACACTGTTCTGCGACTGCCATCCATCTCCAGATCGTCTTGCCATTTTCCTAATCAGGGTCCTTCATGATGCAAGGACTGGTCGTTGTAGTTTATGAGCATGAGCTGAGGTGCTATACTCCAGCACTGTGAGATGGCTTTTGGCTTCATTCATTTTGGTTATAGTCCTAATTTGAATTTATTGTCAGGGGACTTGCTTCTTCCTCATAATTTTAGAGTTTAGAAAAATCTAATAGTTACTTGAGGGTTCCAGTTAACCAAAATTTTGGCTGTTTGGGGCACCTGGCTGGCTCAGTCTGGTAAGTGTCCGACTCTTGATTTCAGCTCAGGTCATGATCTCACAGTTGTGAGATCAAGCCCCGCATGAGGATCCATGCCTAGAGAGCTTGAGATTCTCTCTCTCCCTCTCCCTCTGCCCCTCCCCCACTCTCTCTCTCTCTCTCTCTTAACAAATTTTTTTGGCGGTTTGATAAAATTCGCTGACAATTGCTTTGATTTCATATCCTTTTGCTAAACATCAGAAATAGCTTTACACCTAGACCTACATTCATATGATCCCCATTTTTGCATCACAACTTCCCTCGAGGAGTTTATAGGCAGTCCCTTAATGTAATATAAATATTGAAATTATTCGTTAAAGATCCAAAATTAATGCACAGAGTGCACAGAAATAAATTGTACACATGTTAGATGGGATATGTGCATGGCTACATTTATGCCTGTCATGTTTTCACCTCTTGCAAATATACTTTATCACTTCTCAACTTTTCTTCTTCTAACTTATGGGGATTTTTAGGTCTTTTAAGCTAGCTACTTAATTCACAGGCTTTTCAACTTCCTTACAAGACATGTTCACAATATGTACGAACAACTACTAAGAGCTGAGATGTGTCTATAGCACAGCCCCTATCCGGGATTCCAGAAACTTCAACGTTGTTGAAGGAGCCACAACAATTCTCTGATGGGATGATGTTGGATTCACATAGTGAATTTTGAGTAAAAATGTTGCCTTGTTTTTGCAGCAAACATTTGGAGAGTGAGAGTTCAGATGGTTCTGGGTATCTAATGATGGAGAGAAACAAGGGTCTCCCTCTTTGAGGAAAACTTCTCTATTGGACTGATGGATGCTGGCCTCAATTCTGGACCTGCCATGTACAGTGGGCTCTTTTTAGGGGCCAACTAACTCTTACTCCCTGGAAGGATTATGGACACTCTCAACCCCTTTGTTCACAGAATTCTGGGAGTTAGGCCACACTGATCTCATTTCAGATGCAAACATCACAAGTGCGTCCTCCCACAGGTCCACAGGGACATGTTGGGCAAGGATTTTTTGTTGTTGTTGTTTATTATTTTTGAGAGAGAGAGATAGAGAGCAAGCAGGGAGGGGCAGAGAGAGGGAGAAACAGAATCCAAAGCAGGCTCCAGGCTCTGAGCTGTCAGCACAGAGCCCAACGTGGGGCTCAAATTCACAGACCGCAAGATCATGACCTGAGCTGTAGTGGGCTGCCCAACTGACTGAGTCACCCAGGCGCCCCTATTGGGCAAGGATTTTATCTTTAATCTTCACTTGGGTGCTTAAATAAAGAAAAGGGAGCAGAAAGAAGTTAATTCACTAAATCATTACAGAGGCCATTAGTGTCTGAGTGTGGGAGGACAGAGATGATTAAGACTTGGGACACTGACCACTGAGGGCTTACAGTTTAGAGGAGTCATAATGGAAATTCTGAAAAACTCAAGTCTTTTGTCTCCTGGGAAGGCTGACCTCACCACATAATGTCTCTCCTGTATTATGTGTTAAACCATAACTGTAATTTTATGCATAATCACTATAAATAATCATTATAGAGAATGTGTTGCATTCTTTACAAAAACAAAACAAAACAAAAACTCTTGTGCTCACTGCTTCCCATAAGAAGCTGCATAGTGAGGGAGTCCTTACCCTGACACTGCTGCTTCAGGTGACCTCTGCAGGTAAGGGACTCTGTGTGTGTGTTAAGGGAGGGTGGACAGGGTCTGCCCATTCCAAATATGTAGTCTGGGATCTGGGTGGAGGCCTTCCTCTCCTTTCTGGGGTGGAAAAACTGTGAGGTACTGTGCAAACTGGTGGCTTTAGCAGCTTCTCCTGATGAAGAAATCAGTGGTGTCTTTTAAGGCTCACTGAGGGATAAATGATACCCGCGTACCTATATTTCCACCTGCCTCCCCACCCCCATAGGTATGTCCTGGAAGTAGCAACTTCTCTTGCCTCATGGGGCAATCAATAGGCTTTTGTCTTCTAAAGCTCAGGCACATAAAACTCCTGGAATAAAACATATGGAGTAAGCTCCTTGACATCGGTCTTGGTGATGATTTTCTGGATCTGACTCCAAAAGCAAGGGAAACAGAAGCAAAAATAAACAAATGGGACGACATCAAACTAAAAAACTTCTGCACAGTGAAGGAAACAGTGAACAGAACACAAAGGCAACCTACTGAATGAAGAAGATTTGCAAATGATATATCTGATAAGGGGTTAATACCCAAAGTAGATAAAGAACTTATACAATTCAATAATAAAACAAACAAACAAACAAACAAACAATCTGATTAAAAAATGGGCAGAGGATCTGAATAGACATTTTCCCAAAGAACATATATAGACCACCAACAGGCACATGAAATGATGCTCAACGTCCCTAATCATCCAGGAAATGCACATCAAAACCACAATGAGCTATCACCTTACACTTGTGACAATGGCTACACTCAAAAAGACAAGAAATAACAAGTGTTGGTGAGAATGTGAAAAAAAGGGAGCCCTCCCACACTGTTGGTGGGAATGCAAATTGATGCAGCTATTATGGAAAACAGTATGGAGTTCCCTCAAAAAATTAAAAACAGAAACACCATATGACCCAGTAGTTCCATTACTAGGTATTTATCCAAAGAAAATGAAAACATTACTTAGGAAAGATGTATGCTCCCCTATGTTCACTGTGGAATTATTTACAATAGCCAAGATGTGGAGACAACATAAACACTAAGTGCCCATCGATGGAAGAATGAGTAAAGATGTGGCATGCACACACACACACACACACACACACACACACACACACACACACAATGGAATACTACTCCGTCATAAAAAAAGAATGAAATCTTGCCATTTGTGACAACATGGATGAATCTTGAGGGTATTAGGACCGAAATAAGTCTGACAAAGAAAGACAAATATCACCTGATTTCCCATGCGTATGAAATCGAAAATACGAAACAAACAAGACAAAACAAAACAAAACCCAGACACATGAATCCAGAGAACAGATTGGTGGCTGTCAGAGGGGAGTGGTGTTGGGGGAAAAAATGTGTGAAAGGGATCAAGATGTGCAAACTTCCAGTTATAAAATAAATAAGTCGTGGGATTGTAATGTCCAGAACAGTGAATATAGTCAATCATCTTGTATGAACTTTGTAAGGTGCAGTTGGTAATTAAACTTATCGTGGTGACTGGCTTACAACGTTTACAAAGGTTAACACTGTTGTACACCTGAATGTAATAGTTGAATTATACCTCAACAAAATTTTTTTAATAAAATTTAAACACGAACAAAAAACCCCAAAGGTACCCACCAATGTGTTCATTAAATGTTAAATAGGTAATTGTTCAATGCTTTGTATCAGTGGTTCCTAGGCCTTAGCATGCATCTAAATCTCCTGGAGGTCTTGCTAAAGCTCAGACAGCTGGACTCTATCCCAGAGTTTCTGACTTCGTAGGTTTAGTTTGGGGTCTGAACATTTGCATTTTTAAGTTTCCACAGGATGCTGATGCTTGCTGGTCTGCAACCACACTTTTAGGAACCACTGATCTATATTATTTAGAGCTCCTTAGTGGATTGTTTATAAGTGTTTGAGTGTTTTAGTGATTGAGAGGCTATTGGTTGGGGTTTTTGGTTAGGTTGGGAACGCATTATTATTTTTGGGCAGATTAGATTCAGATAACCTGTTCTGCTCATGCTGCCAACTTGAGAACACCTGGGGAGTTGTTGAGAGCCACCTTCTGGCCTGGCGGGCCCACATTCAGGACTGGATGCCTTCTGATGGGTGGGCCCTGCTGGGAGAGAAGAGCAGCCTGAAAGGGACTTCACAGCCCTGTGAGGAAAGGAGACAAAAGCCCCTGCATTCTGCTGCAAGGCTAAAAAGCCCTTTCATTGCTAATGAAAACAATTCGGAGAACTTGGCTGGGAGCCTGGAGCTGGGGGAACCAGAGCCATGGGTAAGTTATTAAGTGCCCTGTAAAAGCCCCACTGGGCAATTTAGGGAGTGCCAGGCTCAGCTATTGGATGGCATCAATGGAAAGGACTCAATGGCCACCAAGCTCTCTGTGGGCCCGGAGGAGGTGTCAGTATCCCAGCCTGGATAAGAGCTGTAGGTCGGTGTGGTTTGGGATGCCAAAGGGGGATGTGAACATTTTGGAGAAACGGAGCAAGACAAGCAGTGTTTATTTGCCCAAGGAGTCAGGAAGCCTCACTTGTCTTACTGCAGTATCATCTTTCTATATTCACCACTGCTCCTTCAGTCATGTCTGGAAACTCAGCTTTCTTATTGGTATTAAATCAGAAGATCCAGGGGCACCTGGGTGGCTCAGTCGGTTGGGCGTCCGACTTCAGCCCAGGTCATGATCTCACGTTCCGTGGGTTCGAGCCCCACATTGGACTCTGTGCTGATAGCTCGGAGCCTGGAGCCTGCTTTGGATTCTGTGTCTCCCTCTCTCTCTGCCCCTCCCCTGCTCATGCTCTCTCTCATTCTTAAAAATAAATAAACATAAATTTTCTTTTTTTAATCAGAAAATCCATACATTCCATTTTTTTTTTCCAGCCCATGAGAGGAGCTTGACAGGGGTTCTAGGAAGTGGGATCTGGGCCTTTCCACCTCTGTGTGTGTTTCCTTAAAGGTTGCAATGGTCATGCTAATGCTTCTTGTATTTATTAGTTCTTGGTCTGCCCATTGGGAAAATGGGGCCAGGAATATCTGTCCTATCCATTGACATGAGGATGTTGGAGAAATCAATTCATTTGAAAGATGAATGAATGAATTATTGGAATAGTGACAAAGAGTGGAAGTCTCTGTGTTTTGAGATTGTTTGCAAGGAGTTCTGAACTCCACAAGGGCGAGGGTTTCTCTGATTTTTCACTGATGTCCCCAGCTCTTATTACAATGACTGATACATTGTAGGCACTCAAAAAAAATGTTGAATGAATGAATGGGAAAAAGGAAGAACAGAACTACAGAATTTAACAATGGGGGGGGGGCTCTTATGGTCTAGCTCAGACCCTGATTTGCAAGCCCAAGCAAGGTTTATACTTTTCCTCACACCACTGTAGGCTCAGGGGTCGAACCCTGGGCAGGTCTCCACTGTGCAGCAACTCTGGTCTCCCGTTCATGTTCTCTCACTGTTTTGCCCTGTGAAAATAACTTAAGCTCTAATTATCGGTTCTTGTTTTGGCAAGGAAGAAAAAAACATTCCAGTCCAGCTCTGAGCATAACGTGTCTGGTCCTATTCACTTATAAAAAGTGAAAAAACAAACAAACTTGAAAATGTTCTTGGCATTCTGTGTTCTCATTCCAGGTTCCTGGAGGGGTCAAAAAACACATATCATCTGCGAACCCTTTCTCGGTCACAACTAAAGCCAGCTTGGCCTCCCAAAGCTTCTCCTACATCTTGGACCCGCTGGCAGGTCAGCTTCCAACTAGGACAATCTGGGTGACAGTCCTCAATAGGAAAGGACTGGAGAGGTCTTGTGGTCCCTTTATTATAGAGGTTCCACGGCTTGGCATGGTCATCCAGCTGGCCAGAGGCAGACCCTCTTCATGTCCCAGCCCAAGGATGCTCTATGGAAAGGACACTGCTCATCAACTGACCTGGACAGCCTTCAGACCACAGGGCCCGCCATGAGAGGCATATGGATGGCGAAACTGACCGGCTGTGGGTTAACGGCTGGGGAAGTTGCATGCCTCCCCCCACAGCCTCTGATGGCTCTTCCTCTCCAGGCTGCAACATCTGTTCATATGGCCACCCCTGGCTGCTCCAGCCTGTCCTGAACCTTCCCTGCCTCTTCCCTCAGCATCGGAGCCCATCTGTGTGTTTGTGTGAGCAAAGGAAAGGTGCAGAAAGATGTTTGTCACCTGTTAACAGTGGCTACCTTGAGTGGTGGGATTGGAAGCAGCAGATGGAGATGATTAACTTTTCTGGTACCCAGCTCTGTGTTGCCTGACTTGTTACAACTGGCATCTACTACACATGCAATTTTTAAAAATCCAATAAATTAAAAGACCGGTTGTAGAAGGAAGCATACAGTATGATATCATGCATATAAAATGCAAAACTACAAAACACAATACTGTGCATTGTTTATGGGGCTATACCTAGGTAGTAAAAGCCCCAAGCCTGCCCAAACACTACCTCCTAGTTGGGAAGAGCTGTTACAGAAGGGGGTGTAGTGGGGTCGAGAGAGGCAACTTTGAGCCGTGACATTCTGTTTCCTTAAAAAAAAAAAAAAAGAACCTCAAAGCAAATAATGTTCATTGGAGTATTGGAGTGGGTGATGGGTACTTGGGTGACTAGTTAACAGCATTCTCCACAATTTTCCATACATTTGAAATACTTCATCAGCTAAAAGATTAACTTCAATAAAGGGAGGAAAGGACTGAGTATACCTTATTTGTCATGTATCATCTTAGCAACTCCCTGTCCGTTGTCCAGATAGGAGAAAGCAGGGAAGGAAAGAGGGAGGGAAGAAGGAGGGATCATGATGAGTTTGGGAGAGCTAGTCTGCTTTTCTGATTTTCCTTATTCTTTGTCTTCGTTACTTCGGGCCACTATACCCAAATACCATAGACTGGGTGGCTTAAACAACAAATATTTCTTTCTCACAGTTCTAGAGGCTGGGAAGTTCAAAATCAAGGTGCCAGAATAACCTGTGTGGGGTGAGGGTCCTCCTCCTGGTTTGTAGACAGCCACCATCCTGTCGGATCCTCTTCTAAGGGTACTAATCCCACCATCAGGGCTCTATCTACCCTCCTGACACCATCTAAATGGAATCACCTCCAAAGGCCCCACCTCCAAACACTATCACATTGGAGACTGGGGCTTCAACACATGACTTCTGGGGAACACAAACATTCGGTCCATAGTATTCTTTCCCAGTTTGTTTGGTGATAAACAAGAGAGAGAGGCAAAATTGGGACATCTGGGTGGCTCAGTCGGTTAAGCATCTGACTCTTGATATCTCCTGATATCGGCTTGGGTCATGATCCCACTGTCACTCTCTCTCTCAATAAATAAATAAATAAACTTTAAAAAAAAAAGAGAGAGGGAGGCAAAATTAATGTACTCTGGATAAATGACTGGATAGAAGGATGGATGGATGGATGGATGGATGAGTAGGCAACCTAATGAACCAGTGGCTTCCAGGTTCTCGGTGCAGGTTGGAATCTGCCTTCATCACGAAGGCTCACAGAGGCCATCCCCTGCAGCTATGGGACTGCTCACTGATCACTTGTGAATGTGATACAAGGCATTCGTGAAGCTAGGCCCCTTGTGCTTTTTCCTGTCAACCTACAAGCACCTACATGTGGTACTAAGCAGTTAGAACACTGAGTACCTACCGCCAATTATCCCCCTTGTGCCACAGGGTGAATATCCCTGGCGTCCTTCCCCAGTCCCAAGTTGAGACCTGCAGGTGCAGGTATGGATCCCAGGGGACACTGGCTCACCTGCTTTCGGGGGATGGGAATAAACCATGTGACTATTCCATATGCACTATCTCCAAGTTTTTTCTCAAAAAAACAAAACAAAACAAAAACATCCCTGAGAAATAAATAGTGGGGCGGGCAAGTGTTCTTCATTTTACCCCTTTACTTAGAGGGTATACCTGGATCTGGGGAGTTAAAGGTCTGACTGGGGCCTCAGCTAAGGGCGTGTCTCCTGGCTCAGAGAGCAGAGCAAAGCTCACCCATCATCCATCCCGCACGGGTGTGTACTAGAAGCCAGCCTGGTGGGGAGGTGCCCAGGCTACCGGGCCAGCTAATATTTGCTGAGCTGTTATTATGCTCCGGGTGCTGTGCACAGTCAGATAGCATTTAATTCTTGCAGCAGCTTTGAGTTAGGTGAGCTGTGTGGCTGGGATGTCAGGTGTGCATAAGGGGTGTGTTGGGAATGAAGCTGCTGAGATGGGTCTAGGCTGGGCTGGAGAGGACCAGATGTCATGCCGAGGCTCCATCGTGGGTGACAGGGTTACCAGAGGCTTTTCATAGGTCAGTGGCATAACCTGGCTTTGTTTTTGGGAAGGTCACTCTGGCTTCAGGGTGGAGAATGAAGTGGAGGGGGCAGAAATGGAAGCTGAGACGCACCGGGGCAGGGGTGGGGTGAGGTGGGGGAGGGGAGGTTGCTGCTGCAGTTAGGCATGAGTCAGGGAGGGCGGGACCGGTGCCAGCCCTTGGGCAAGAACAGAGAGGCTGGCTCTCAGGTCTGGAGAGGAAGCAGCATGAGCATCACTGGGGAAATGAGCCAGACAAGAGGCAGCAGACAGACAGGAGGAAGAAAGTACAGATAGGGTCTTTCTCAGGCTCTGCCACCAACTGGCCTTGGGATCTTGGGCAAGTCACAGCATCTCCCTGGGGCTCAGTTTTCGTTTCTGTGAAACTATGGCGCTGGTTGTAGCTTGTCCCCCTGCAGTAACTCTGAGGTCTTTTGTACCATGGCCTAGTGCCTGACACTACCAGGAATGCCAGAGAAACTGCCAAAGGGGCAGCAGTGGTGGGCACACGGGAGCCACTTGGCATCACAGACAGGAGAATGGCAATGCTGAGGCAGGGAGGAAGCACGCACTGCCGAAGCCCCCCCGCCACGGCCAGGATACCACAGTCACAGCTGCAGGGCTCCAGCTGGGTGCCGGCAGCCGTATCCCCTCTTCACACACTGTCTTCACAGCACCGTGTTTTCTCAGGCAGGTGGCGCGAGGCTGCTGATCAAATGGCTTTTGCAATCCTCACTGTCGGGTTTAAGCTTGGGCTAGGGAGCAGGAAAGAGTGAACAGTAATATGGCTTCGACATCACTCCAGCGCTCTAGCTCAGTATCCTTGTAGGCAGGGGCTGGGGTAGGTCTCCTTCAGCTCCCTGTGACCTTGCCTTACTGGCGGCCTCTGGTTAGGAATCCTCCCTTGGAGACCCCACTCGGAGCTGGGCTCTCCCTGCCTTGGAGCTGAGCTCCTACTAAGTTTTTCAGGTCCTGCCTTGTGTTAGAAACGGGAGAGGCTCTTGAATGCCGTGGCTAAGTTCTTGGCCTGGCAGGATTCAAAGCCTGACCACTTTTTATGCATTTTCAGCTATATCGCCATGGTAAGTGACTTAAACTCTCCGTACCTCAGTTTTCTCGTGCCTGCAGAGAAAGTGTGGTGAGTGGGGCCCATTGTGGCCCTCTACAGTGGGGATGATAATGCTACCCACTTAGCTCTTAGGAATATTAAGTGAGAAAATACCCACAAAACATTGAGCACAGAGGCAGGTACACACTGAATGCTCAATGAACTGACCGCTACTACCGTCAGTATTTACTGAATGTCCACACCGTGCCAGGCTTAGGGGATACAGTGCTAACGTATGCAGGGAACAGCATGTGCAAAGCCTGACTGAAGGGGAGGACATTACAGCAAGTAATTCAATACGGCAAGTGTGTTAGTCTGGGTCCTCTGAGAAGCGGAAGCCAGGAAGAGATCAGACAGCAATGGGTCTGATCGGGAGCCCTTGGCTGGGAGTAGCTCAGGGGACGTGTGGCCTTGGTGTGAATGCACTGAAGCTTCCCGCAGGATGGAAGCTGAGGCCAGCAGTACACTCCTCTGCCTGCAGCAGCAGACCTCAACAATGCGATGATGGCCCAAAAAGCAGAAGGGAAAAAGGAGGAAGTGGGGAGTGTGAGTCTGGAGAGCAGAGGAGGGGCTAGATCAGGAAGATCAGAAGAGTTTGGCTTTATCCTGGAGGCAGCCAGTGCCAAAGTATGGTTTCGTAAAGGGAAGTAGAAGGACCTCACTCGCAGGGCAGAAGGATTACTTTGGCCACAGCGTAGAAAATGAAACGCAAAACCCATTACCAGCCTAGAGCAGTTCTCCAGCCCCCTGAGGTTTACTGGGTATGTAGCATTTGACAGACTGACTTTCTTTCACTTAGTAATACACATCCAAGCTTCCTCCATAGATTTTCATGGCTTGATAGCTCAATCCTTCTTAGAACCAAATAATATTCCACCATCTGGGTGTACTATGGTTTATCCACTCATCTACTGAAGGACATCTGGGTTGCTTCCAAGTGTTAGCAATTATGAATAAAGCCGCTACAAATATGTGTGTGCAAGTTTTTGTGTGAATGCATGCTTTCAACTCGTTTGAGTAAATACCAAGGAGGTGACCTCCGGATCCTACGGTAAATGTATTCTTAGCTTTGTAAGCAACCTCCAAGCTGGCTTCCAAGGTGGCCGTACCATTTTGCAATCCCACCAGCAGCGAGTGAGAGTTTCTGTTCCTCCACATTCTTGCCAGCAATTGGTATTGTCAGTGTTTGAGATTTCAATTTTTTTTTTTTTTTACGTTTTATTTATTTTTGAGAAACAGAGTGAGACAAAGCCTGAGCGGGGGAGGGGCAGAGAGGGAAGGAGACACAGAATCTGAAGCAGGCTCCAGGCTCCGAGCAAGCAGTCAGCACAGAGCCCGACACGGGGCTTGAACCCACAGACTGTGAGATCATGACCTGAGCCGAAGTTGGACGCTCAACCGACTGAGCCACACAGGCGCCCCAGTGTTTGGGATTTTAGCCATTCTAGTGGGTATGCAATGGTATCTTGCTGTTGTTTTAATTTGTAAGTCTCTAATGACCATGGCCCCTTTATAAACTTAAATTTATAGTGTATCTCTGAACTATTTCAGGTGTTTGCTTTACCTTGTCTGCTGAGATTCTTTTTGTTTTATATAGAATCTCTTTTCAAGAATATATTTTATTTTGGTTACTGTGACTCTACCTATTTTCAAAATATCTACTTAAATTATTTTCCAAATGTACAAGAAAAGTTTGTGTACTTATAAGTCCAAGACTTCCCTCTTCTGTGACTCCCAATATCATTGCTGGAAAAGTGAGTGTGACAGGGTGGGAGGTATATATGGGGAGATGCTTGGGGAGACCTCTCAAAGTTAAAACAGAAAAAGTAGTTAGCACTTTGGGTGGGTGGCTATTCCCCTCACTCCTCCCTGAGGAATTATTAGTAAACTGCAAAAGTCACATTTGAAAATACTCTGAAACTCTTGCCTTATTTCCATAAAAATTAGGAAACAAGTGAAACCAGAGAGGTAAGTGACTTTAAAGGCCACACACCTGGGTAGAGGAGGACCCAGCGGCAGGCTCCCAGCTGGGCCATGTGACTTGTCTCTCTATGTTTCATTCTGAGCTCTGAGACCTTGTGGTTTCAAGATAAACACAAGGCTGGCCCTAGGTCAGAACCTCCTGCCCTGCCAAGTCCTTACTTAGCTTTCAGGACTGGCAAACAGTTCAGCCACTGTAAGAGTTAAATGGTGTACCAGGCCAGAAGAATTGACCTGGTTTAAATATTGGCAGGAATGGTGCCAGGGGCTCAGCTGAGGCTGTCTGTCCTCTGTTTCCCACTGACCTAGCCAACACGCAGCACTGGACCATAAAAGGTCTTGAGAACACTGTGTAGGGTTTCGTTCCCCACTTGCACGCAGCAGGGTATGATCAATATTTGTTAACTGACGACAGTGAAAAGGAGGCAGAGATGAGGCACGAATCTTTGACCGCACCCCTTAGCCCTGATCTGTGGAGCTGTTCAATAATCTGGTGGAAGGTGCTGAACTCTGAGACCTTGCAGTCTGAAGGTAAACACAAGGTGGACCCTAGGGGTGCAGGGGGGCCTGGGTTTCTGTCCAGAAAGACACAAGTCTCTGGCAGCTGTGGAGCGAAGCCACCATGTTTTGTAACTGGGCATTACAGAGAGATTAGAGGCCACTGGAAAGACTTTGAGAACAAAATCAATACAGGTCCTGCCAGGCAAGATTTCATAGCAAGTTTTAGCCATTTGTGGGTGCTGAACTGGAGAGTCGAGAGGGGCCCCAGCTGCCTTGCAAGGAAGGGGAGGCTGTTGGCAAAATCCGTCTAGTAGCCACTCAGGGAAGCTCCCACAAGAGAAGAAATCTAATCTTTCTTACATCTGAGGTCAGAGGCCTCCCCAGCAAATAAGGGACGGGATTTGAATAGAACAGCAGTACAGTTACCGATCATATTGAGTAGCTACTGATTACCAGGCATTTGTATATTAATCTTTACAACAAGCCCATGAATCTAATAGAGGAGGGTCATATGACTTGCCCGAGGTTGTCCAGCTGGTAAAGCTGAGAGTTGTGATTCCAGGCCGTCTGCTCCAATACAGACAGAGCCTGGCTTCCTCCACGATGCCAGCTCCCAACAAGGACACAAGCATGATTTAGACTCTGTATCAAGAAAAGAGAGCATATCTTAGGTTCTCAAAGAACAGATTTATTTTTTTTTAAGTTTATTTATTTTGAGAGAGGGAGAGACAGTGTAAGAAGGGGAGGGGCAGAGGGAGGGGGAGAGAGAGAATCCCAAGCAGGCTCTGCACTGTGAGCTCTGAGCCCAACTTGGGGCTCAGTTTCACAAACTGTGAATCATGACGTGAGCTGAAATCAAGAGTCGGACGCTTAACTGATCCAGCCACCCAGGAGCCCCTCAAAGAACAGATTTAAAACATTTGCTGGGCTGGTAAGAATTTTCTGTCTCACCTTAGAAAATGGGCATTGTCTCTATCCACCCTGACCATGATCAGCCCCTGCCATGCTCATCAGGCTTCTTCAGAGACACTCCCACCCCATTCCCAAGTCTGGAGAGAGGTTTGTGCCTTCTTCCCTATAGTACAGCGACTATCATCCCTACAGAGAACCTAATAAAACAGGCAATGGGTATTTAATTCTAAATTTTCCTTAGGGATTTCCTGATTTGGCTTAGGCCCAGCCTAATTTCTCCCCAGACTGGTAGCACAGGCATAGCATAACCACTTAGGTAACCTAGAAAATGGTGCAGTGGTTTTCAGTTGCACCAAATTGTATATTGGAGTTAAGATTTATTTCTCCAAGACCCTCACAACATTGCACAAAAAAGGAGTTGTGGAACCATATGTAGGATATAAACCCGTTCCTGTGAAGCTAAAAGTTGTAAGTAAACTCATATGTATTTGTGGGAAGTAATCCGAGAGGATGCTTAGTAAACAGCTAACAATGGGTAGGCTAAAGGCTCTGTGTTGTGTTTGTGTGAAGGGCCCTTCTACCTTCTCCTTCCCACACTTCTTTATTGTTTCCAACATTTATAACAATATGAATTATTTTTAAATTGATCCTTAAGTTTTTATATAGTCAGTAAAATTCACTTTTTTTGGGTGTATGGTTCTACAAAGTTTGGCAAATGTATAGACTTGTGTAACTACCACCACAATTAGAATATATTTCTATCACCTAAAAAAAAAAAATCCCTTTATAGACAGTCCTCTCTCTATCCTAATCCTCTAATCCTTGGAACCGGTGAGCTGTTCTTCATCACCATAGTTTTGCCTTTTCCAGAATGTCATATAAATGGAATCTTACAGTAGGCAGCCTTTTGAGTCTGGCTTAAGTCCACACCACTATTTTGAGATTCATTCATGTTGTTGCATGTACTGGGGGTTCATTCCTTTATTGTTGAGCAGTTTTCCATTGTATGACATACGCAGTTTGTTTATTCATTCACTCCTTGGAAAACATTTGGATTTGGGTTGTTCACGGTTATGAACAAGCTATACATAACCATATAACATGGTTATGAAGCAGCTATATACATTCATGTACAGGTTTTTAAATGGACATAATTTAGTTTGGGTAAATATCTAGGAATAGGATTGCTAGGTCATGTCCTAAGTGTGTGTGTAGATATATGTAAATATATTTATATGTATATATATACATATGTATGTATATATATATATATATATATGTTTATTTTGAGAGAGAGAGAGAGAAAATGGGGGAGGAGTAAAGAGAGAGGGAGAGAGAAGGAGGGAGAGAGAGAATCCCAAGCAGGCTCTGCACCGTCAGCATGGAGCCCAATGCGGGGCTCGTACTCACGAATGATGAAATGACCTGAGATCCTGAGCTGAAACCAAGAGTCATATGCCCAACTGACTGAGCCACCCCAGGCGCACCCTAAGTGTATATTTAACTTTCTTAGAAATTGTCAAACTGCTTTCCAAAACAAAAAAATATAGGAGAGTCCCAGCAGCCCTGCATCCTCTCCAGGACTTGAACTAGATATGGTAGGTGTTTTTGATTGTTGCCATTTTGAGAAATGTGTGGTAATTCCTCACCATGGTTTTAGTCTACATTTCCCTACTGACTGATAGTGTTGAGCATTGCTTCATGTGCTTAATTTCCCTGGCATCTTTTTTTGGTACAGTGCCTGATAACATCTTTTACGCACTTCTGTTCTATTGTCTTGTTGTTGAGTTGCATTACTATTTTTAAGAAATGTTTCATGTATAATTGGCCTACAATACAAAACTGCATGTGTTTAAAATGTACAGTTGTTAAATTTGATGTAAACATACATCTGTGAAGCCATCGCCACAATACCGATAATGAATTTATCCATTACCCTCAAGAGTTTCATACCCCCTTATAATTCTTCCTTTACCCTTCCTGCTGCCACTCCACCCCAGGCAGTCAGAAATCTGCTTCCTGTCACCATGGATTAGTTTGCATTCTATATAATTTCACATAAATGGAATCATGCAGTATGTATCCTTTTAGTATGGCTTCTTTAGCTCGGCATAATTATTTCGAGATCCATCTATGTCAAACGTCATTGCGCGCATCAACACTTCATTCCTTTTTATTGCTAGGAGTATTTCATTGAATCAATACGCCTTAATTTGTTTGTTCATTTGCCTGCTGATGGACGTTTGGGTTGTTTTCAGTTTTTGCCATTACAAATAAAGCTGCTATGAACATTCATGTCCAGTCTTTGCCTGGGCATAGTTTTTCATTTACCTTAGGTAAATACAGTAAGTTCCTAGGAGTGGAATGGCAGGGACATACAGGAGGTGTATGTTTAACACTTCAACAAAATGCTAAAATATTTTCAAAGTAGTTACCCCATTTTACGCTGCTATCTTAACTACCAAAAGTAATTTTTTAAAAATGGTTTTGCCGGTGTTTATTGATCCCTACATGAAAATTATAGAAGATTTCTTCAGTCACAGAATTTGGGGTGGGAGTTGCAGAGCTAAGTTCTTCCTCATAATAAAGAGAAAGAATTGGGGGTGGGGTAGGGCCCCTAGGTGGAGCCAGGAATCTGGGCCCTCGTGGCAGAAACACTGAAAATTAAAAGATCCAGTGACTGGGTACCATTAATGGATTGGGAAGAACACAAATGTCTCCTATGGGATTTTATGGCCCTTGTGGGGCATGGGCTGTGCTATATAGAGACCCTGTTTTAAAAAATTTTTTTAAATGTTTATTTATTTTTGATAGAGAGCAGGGAGGGGCAGAGAGAGAGAGGGAGACACAGAATCTGAAGCAGGCTCCAGGCTCTGAGCTGTCAGCACAGAGCCCAACACAGGGCTCAAACTCACGAACTGTGAGATCATGACCTGAGCCGAAGTCGGATGCTTAACCAACTGAACCAGCCAGGCGCCCCTAGAGACCCCCTTTTCAATCTTCCACTGTAAAATCTCCAGCCAAATCTGTACTGCTCGCCAACACTTTTGTGTGAGTGGATTCTGTGGACCAGTGTTTCCTAAACTTCAGATAAACATCTATTCTATAACGTAATATTTTTCTCTAAATCAATTCACTTTTACCAAATTCATTTCATGTTCATCTCGATCCTAAAAAGATAACTATTTTATTTTATTTTTTTAAGTTTATTTGGAGCCAGAGGGAGAGAGAAAGAGCAAGGGAGCAAGGGAGCTCAGGTAGGAGGGGTAGAGAGAGAGGGAGAGAGAAAGTCCCAAGCAGTCTTTGTGCTGCCAGCGCAGAGCCCGATACGGGGCTCAGTCTCACCAACGGTGAGATCATTGCCTGAGCTGAAATTAACAGTCAGATGTTCAAGCGACTGAGCCACCCACGCACCCCATGAAAGAGAATAATTTTAAAAACTATCTAAATTAGACACATTAGCCTCTGAACTCCATCACTCATCTCACGGGCCCCCAGTAGAACTCACCACCACACACTCTAGGAAATGCTGTCTTAGCATGTAGGGGAGGTTAAAAAACCTTTTCCTCTACCTCTTAGGGTTAGTAGCTGCACCATTTCACAGGGGACGCAAGCCACACTGATAAAAGGCAGATTAAATAGGAGAAATGTTTATTTGGGGGCACCTGGGTGACTCAGTTGGTTAAGCGTCCTATTCTTGGTTTCGGTTCAGGTAATGATCTTGGAATTTCGTAAGTTTGAGCCCCACATTGGGCTCTGCATTGACAGCATGAACCCTGCTTGGGATCCTCTGTCTCCCTCTCTTTCTCTCCCCTACGTGCACGTGTGCGCGCGCTCTCTCTCTCTCAAAATAAATAAACTTAAAAAAAAATGGGAGAAAGTTTTATTTTATATACATATGGGGAAGTCTTACAGGGAAAAGTGAAAACTCCAAACACATGGTAAGACCTGGGGACTTACATACCATTTTAACTAAGGGTGATAAATTGTGAAGTCAGACAAAGGGGTTGGCTTCTGGGGATATAAATTGTGGGAAGGTAACTATACAGGGGAAATTACTGGAAGATAAGAGTTATTGTCATACAGACTGAAGTTGAAGACTCCATGCATAAAAGACTTCTCTCTGGCAATTCAGAGTAGCCCTCCTCTTCCTGGTATAGGACAGGAGACCCCTTTAGAAATGAAACTGGCTCTTAAGGAACTCAGAGGAAGAACTCAGGTTCTTTTCCTAGAACTCCCCCTCCAGTGACAAGTGCCCCAATCACCACATACGAACCATTGAGGGCCCATCTGATTTGTCTGAATCCCTATGAGATGTCCAATGCTCCCATTACAATCCCGGTTCCTGCCATTTCCACCTATTTATGGGGTGACCCTGCCTTGAACTGGTGGCACCAAGCAAAGGGAGTGGTCTCTGCATGGTCTGTCCCCAAAGTGGGGCTAAGTGAGCTTTGAGAGTCTTAATCAAACTCAGAACAGGTCAAGGATTAGGAGTTAGGAGTCTTGCAGGGAAAGGAGGGGCACCATCACCTGGGAATGAGCTCTGGCTCCTGGTTCCCCAGCCACCCTTCCAGTTCATGCTGGGTTTTTGACTAACAAGTACCCTGAGGGAGCTGAGGACATCATGGGGTGGGGCAAGGAGGGAGGCAGTGGTGTGGGGGGTGGATTTGGAATAATTCCTTTGGAGTAACATCCTTCTTTTGAACTGGGATTATATAATCTGTTCCATATGAGCCTTTCAGAAGTTTCCTGTTTCTCAAGGGCTGTCCCTGGATCAGCAGAGGCAGCATCACCTGAGAACTTGTTTGAAATGCAAATTACCAGGTCACCCCAGCCCTCCCACCAAATTGGAAACTGGAGATGGAGCCCAGCAGCAAAAAAAATCCCCCACCATCCCACCCCAGATCACCACACAATCCTTAGCCCCCAGTCTCGGTCTCTCTTTCTCTTTCTCCTTCCTCTCCCCCCACCCCCGCCCTGTCTCTCTGCCTGGCTGGCTGTCTGTCTCACACACACACACACACACACACACACACACACACACACTTGACTGGCAGAAAGCCATAGCTCAGATCTGTGGCTAGAAGAGCCCAGGTCGTGGAGAAGCAGATTTAGAAAATCATAAGGCTTCCCTTCCCCCTAGCTCTCCAACAGAAGCCTCCAGCTTCCAATAAGACTTTCACACAGTCCTCATTCAACTCTTTGTGCCGACCTTACTTTTGCATTCCAACTGGGCACAAAGCTGAGGCCTGTTCTCCCATTATCTGTCAGATGAATGCTTGGATTGGTGTCCCAGCCGTGCGGTCGTGCTCGGTAATCCGAAACAGAGACCTGGAAGTCGCGGGGCAATTTATTGGCTTCTTGCGCGGGAGCCGGCTGGAAGCCTGTTGAAGAAGAAGGGACGTTGGTGACACAGCACCACCCTGTGGCGGCGAGGGGAAGAGCCACTTTTGGCCATGCAGTCTGCACTGGGCTTATGGTTGGCAGGGACCTTGAATCTCATCAAATCCAAACATATCAAACAGCCATTTAAAGAGCATTTACTATGTATTAGGCATCATGATCATTTCTTTTTGTTGTTATAGCCTCAGATTTTCCTATTCAGTAGATAAGATCATGCACGTAATAAGAGCCAGACTAGGAGTCGCTGGAGTCTATACAGAAGCCACAGGAGCACTGCTCTGTCCTTGCAGCTACCTACTCAGTGGGGAGGCCTTCTTATAGTCGTGCTTTTCGAGCCCACATGTGCAGGAAGCACCTGCGGATCCTGTTAAAATGCAGACTCTGATTCAGCAGATCTGGGTAGAAACAAGAGCCTGCATTTCTAAGGGTTCCCAGGTGATGCCAATCCAGTGTTGCGGCCCACACTGAAAGCCAAGACCTCGAGCAGTGCTGTCTGATAGAACTTTCCATGATGATGCAGGTGTTCTAACTCTGTGTTGTCTAATACATTGGCCACTAGCCACGTGTGGCTATTAAGTGCTTGAAATGTGGCTACTGCCACCAAGAAACTAAAATTTAATTAATTTCAGTGAACATAAATTTAAGAAGGCCCCTATGGCTAGTGTCTCTCATACTGGACAGAGCAGTGTCCCTCATGAGGGGGGCTCCCGCTGGCTTTGAGATGGCTTGTCATCGAAGAGCCAAAATTCCTTGGCAGGTTAAAGCAGGACTATCAATCAACCGATTTTTAGAGTCATGAGAGATTGATATACCCCAGCGTTGCCATTTTATGTATGAGGAAACTGAGGCCCAGAGAGGCGAAGTGACTTGTTCCAGAGCCACAGAGTTAATATAGCATTCCTTCCACCACTCATGCTTTCTTTTAGGCCCACTGGCCTTCAAAAGAAAAATGTATGTTCCTTGTTTTAGCAACTCCTCTGTGAATACAATGGCATAGCTAATAGATTGGGATCAAATGTTATTTATTACTTCATATACTATATGAATCAGCTCACCAAGTTTAAAAGTTAACCAACTTTCCAAGGAAATTAACTGATTTTCTGCTATATCATATTTATATTTTTATACCTGGGTCACATGAAAAGAATTCTCCCCTTTTGTGGGATGTTTTGCAAGGCCAGGGTCCCTGGCCAAACACAAATTGAAGGCAGTCCCTGTCTGAGCCCCACTGGTGTAGCTGGTGCCTTTGCACAGGAGATGTGTCTGACTTTAGCTGGTACAAGTGCACTGGGCACTGGTGGTGACAAGGTGACCAAACAGGTTGTCCTTTGTCACACTGGAACGAAAGATTTCCTTGACCGATCATTTGAAAAATATTTTTTCTGGAGGCACCTGGGTGGATCAGTTGGTTAAGTGTCAGAATTTTGATTTCAGCTCAGGTCACAATCTCACGGTTGTGAGATCAAGGCCCAAGTTAGGCTCCCGCTGAGCGTGGAGCCTGCTTGAGATTCTCTCCCTCTCCCCCTGTCCCTCCCCCACATTTGCGTACTTGCACAACCTCTCTCTCTCTTTCTCTCTCTCAAAAAATAAAAATTTTAAAAATTAAAAAAATTCATGGTGCCTGAGTGGCTCAGTCAATTAAGCATCTGACTTCGGCTCAGGTCATGATTCCCCTGTTCGTGAGTTTGAGCCCCGTGTCAGGCTCTGTGCTGACAGCTCAGGGCCTGGAGCCTGCTTCGGATTCTGTGTCTCCCTCTCTCTCTGCCCCTCCCCTGCTCATGCTCTGTCTCTCTCTCTGAAAAATAAATAAACATTAAAAATTAAAAAAAAAATTTTTCTGGTTGTTAAGCAATATATGTATGTTATCTAGAAATAAAATATTGCACAAAAAGTATTTTATTAGTTATCTATTGCTGCATAAAAGATGATTTCCAGAACCTAACAGCTTAAACCAACAAACATTTGTTACCTCAATTAGCAGGAGAGGCTTAGCCCCATGGTTCTGACTCAGGGGCTCCTGAGAGGCAGCAGTCAAAAGTCCTCCAGGGCTACCGTTGTCATCTGAGGGCTGGACTGAGGCCGAAGGATCCGTGTCCAAGCTCATTCCTGTGGCTGTTGGCAAGAGACCTCAGGTGGTTCTCTTGATAGGGTTACTCATGCTGTAGCCAGGGTGCAGGGGCGCAAGAGCGCCTGGCTCCCACGCAGACCAGGTCTGGCTACTCGCTACTGACAAAATGCAAAGGCAGAGGGACCGCAGTGGTGAAACAGCAAGGCCAACACAGGGTAGACAGCAGACTAGCGTCGCAAAGACGGTCTCCAAAGTGCCAAAGATGCTTTCAGGTTTATATAAGAAAACTGTGGGACAAAGGTCGGTGGGTACTGCAGGTGAAGTGGAGGTCAAGTTGATCATGGTCTTGGAGTCAGTCAAGGGCAGGGTCTTGCTGGCTCAGAGCAGTCCTTACTACTTGAGGGGGTAGTTTCCATTCCCATCAGGGGATGATTTGCCCACGGTGTCTTCTGCCTGAGTTGAGATAAGCTGGAAAGAAGAACTTAATTAGGAAGTTTGAGGTCAAAATGGAGGTAGTGGGAGTCCTCCTTCAATGACAATTTTCCCCAAGAGTAAAAATGATGAGAAGGCAAGAGAGAGAGCCCAAGGCTGGAAGCCTCAACCTTTCACAACCTTAACACAAAGTGTTCTATTATCACTTCTGCTGCATTCTGTTGGCCACACGGACTAACCCTGGTTTCTTTTGTTGTTGTCGTTGTTTTAAGATTTCAGTTTTAACTAATCTCTATACCCAACATGGGGCTCAAACTCATGACCCCGAGATCAAGAGTTCCATGTTCTACCAACTGAGCCAGCCCCCAGAGTAACCCTGTTGCCTTCTGGGAGAGGACTACTCACTCTCCATAAATGATCACTGTAGTACTGACAGATAATTCCTTTATGTCTTTTTTTTTTTTTAACGTTTATTTATTTTTGAGACAGAGAGAGACAGAGCATGAACGGGGGAGGGGCAGAGAGAGAGGGAGACACAGAATCGGAAGCAGGCTCCAGGCTCTGAGCCATCAGCCCAGAGCCCGACTCGGGGCTCGAACTCATGGACCGTGAGATCGTGACCTGAGCTGAAGTCGGACGCTCAACCGACTGAGCCACCCAGGCGCCCCTCCTTTATGTCTTTTATATAAAAATAAAAACATATGGCAGACTTTTTGTCTGACTCTTCACTTGTGTATCATTCTCTGCATTTTTCCTCTATCTCCCTTTTTAGATGAAAATTCAGGCTTTCTTTAATCTCCTTCCCCTGTGGAAGATGTAAACTCAATTTCTATTATTTTATTGGATACCTTAAATTTTGAACATGCCTATTTGGTGTTACAACATATAAAATGAATCAATGTCTTTATTCCCCTCTTAAACATTAAATCAGATGATCACCCTCCCATTTAACACATCATTATCTAGTATTTAGTCCATCCCATTTTTATATATCCTAAATTAGTTTTATAAATTACTATTATTGTATTTGTAGATGTACCCATGGTCTACCTGTTTCTTCACTCACTGTTGGCTTCTTGCATCCTGAAGCAAGATTAAATCTTGTCTCTAGACTTGGTACCTAGAGTTTTCTTTTTTTTTTTCCTTTCTTTTTAAAAAATTAATTAATGTATTTATTTTGAGAAAGACAGGGAGAGGGAAAGAGAGAATCCCAAGGAAGCTCCACACTGTCAGCACCGAGCCCAGTGCGGTCTTGAACTCACCAACCGTGAGATCGATCATAACCTGAGTGGAAGCCAAGAGTCAGACACTTAATCGCGTGAGCCACCCAGGCGCCCCCCCCCTTTTTTTTTCTTGAATGCTCAGCATTTCTAGGAGTTTGTAGTAGGAAATGTTTCAAATCATCCAGTTCCCATATTGCTGTAGTTCCTTTTTTTCCAGGATTGTAACACTGTAATAATACTTCTTCCTTTTGAAAAACTTAAACCCAATGAAGACATTATGTGTCCTGACCGGGGCGGGGTGGGGGTGGGGGGGCAGGAGAGAGAGCGGTCTTGAGGTGGCAGAAAGAGTTAGGAATGAAGGAAGAAAGGAAAGGCCAATGGGGGAGAAGGAAGGTGGCAAGACTTCAGAGGTGATGCCTCGGGGAGGGGGGTGTGCCTCTAAGAGAAGGAGTAGCCGGGTCACCAAGATTCCTGTGTGCTGGTCAGTCACTATAGCCCACAGCCGCTGAGCGGGCAGGGGAAGGCTGGCAGTGGGTCCTGGGCTTATACACGACGCCGAATCCCAGGAGTGCACTGGTGGCTATGGACCAGAAACCCCAGCACAACTGTGGTGTTGCAAAGCCCTGATACCCACCAGGACCAGTGAGGGTTCATACACGGAATGAAGTTTACTACAGAGGAATAAAGGAATTAAACATTTCTTGCTAGGATTCATACCTGCCCCCCACACTATTTTTCAAAACTGTAGATTGTAGTCATATTTGCTGTATCCTGAGTTTTTCACTTAGCTTATATTATTAAGATGATGCAAAGTCATTATCTATCCTTCCCAACCATGCCACAAAGTATCCCATCACATAGAGTGTCACTCATCGTGACTTGTCCTGCTTCACTGGCTGGGAGTGCAAAGTGGTTCACGCCACGAAGACCGCATGCCCCATGGACACTATCGGGAGAAGCTCTCTTCCCTTCCCAGAAGCCCTCAGCACTCTCATAACCCATAATAATCCTCCCTCCCCAACCTTTCGTCCCTCCACTTGTGGCTTCCGGCTGCACCCCCACCTCTCCTCAGCCCTACAGGCCAGGCCAGTTCTGGGAACCCTTACCTGGAGGCAAGAGACCAGTTCACTCTCTCCCCCCAGGGAGTCGGATGCTTCTTGGCTGCCACACCCACAGCTGGGCAGGTAGATGCATTTCCTGTCCCCAGGGATTGCAGCGACTCAAGCCATTTCGTCAACCCTAAAATGGAGCTATTAGTTACCAAGTACAGGTTTCATGAGACTTCAGTAGGAATAAGAAGGATTAAAAGTATCCTAGGAATTGCTAAAGCTGACCACCTATAGTCTCATTCTCCCCCTTCTGGAAACATAGTGGAATTGCACTTCCCCACCCTCCTAATGAAGCCATGTGCGTTTTGGTGGTCAGGGAAGTGAGTGGAAGTGACCCGTGTGGGTCTGCCAAGTGGCAGACTCTATAAACTAATTCATGATTTGTCACATCTTCTCTCTTACTGCCGTGGCTGCTGTCACCATTCCAAATGGTGGTTACTCCCTCAGCACGGGACCGTTGTGCAGAGCCCCCAGCTACCCGAGACGGGTGTGTAGAATTAATATAAAATAAAACTTCGTTGCTTTAAGCACTGAGGTTTGGGCATTATCTGTTACCACAACATAACCTAACCTGACCTGACTGATTAAACTTTTTAAAAAGAATGAACACACTCAAGGTTATAAAGGCTTACTATTAAAACAGAAAGGCAGAAAGTATGCAGGCAGTTGGGACCTTTTTATGGGTCTTCTCCATTCCTGATTCACTGACAGGGGTTACAGCGGCCGTAAGTCAGGATGGCTTCAATGCCTGGAAATTGCACAGAACACTTTCCTTTCTACTCTTAAGTAAGTCCAGGTAACTATTTTTGGTACACCTCTGCCAGGACTCCATCTTGCCTATAAAATTTTATGGCCCTGGTGGAGAGCTGAATTCCCTATCCTGCCGTGGAAACATTAGACAACTTGGGAGTTTTCAAAAGCAAGATGGCAGACTGAGTTCCAGAAGGGCTGAGGTGGGCAACATAAAGAAGACCAGATTCTCAAAAAAGTGGCTGTCAAAAGTTTTCTCCTGTTGCACACTTAGGATAAAGGCAAGGCCTATGTATTCATCAGGCACAATAGGTACCTAATGGACACGTGCCCAGGGCTCACAACACACTTAGGGGCGCATGAAAATGCATTAATTTCTTATCTAAATTAGGAGAACGTTTTAACATATGATATCAAAAGGGTCACCTTGATACCAATTCAGTAATAAAACATAATTTTTAACATTTTTTATGGATGAAGGGGATCACAAAGGTAAAAGTGCCTGGGACCCACACAAAAATCATACTGTAGCCCTGGAGAAAGGATTTCATAACTGACATCAATCTGGATTACAATGCATTTTTTAAGTTTATTTATTTATTGGAGAGAGAGAGAGAGGGAGAGAGAGAAGGAGAGAATCCCAAGCAGGTTCTACAGGGTCAGAGCAGTGCTTGATGTGGGGCTCGAACTCATGAACCATGAGATCATGACTTGAGTTGAAATCAAGAGTCAGATGCTTAACCAACCAAGCCACACAGGCGCCCCACGATGCACTTCTTGGAGATGAGTATGGACATGGCATTGCCTTTTCCTTTATGAGTATGCTCAAATTTCCCTAGTTACAACAAACTGGCTGTCTTTGCCCCTTTACGTTTATATCAGGACACCCAGAAAGCCACAGCTACTAGAGGGAAGGGCTCTGGATCAAAGCAATGCATATGGATACAGCAGATTCCTCCAGCTTGCTTCCCATGCTTGCATTTTGCCTTCGGCCTCTGATTTGAGGAGTCCAGCAGGTTCCAGGGAAGCCTGTTCTTTACCTAACTCCAAGGTGCCACACCGCACCTATGCTAAGCCCATCTGCCTCACGGTGATGATCACCCCTGCAATCATCAATCCAATCCAGTTGGAGTGAGTCTTAGAACTTCTGCCAGAAATTATGGGATGCAAACATTCTTCCCTGGAAGGCATGGTGTGCAAAGGTGAATCTGAATTCCTACATAATTTGCCACCATGATCAAAGCCAAAGGAAATGTCAGAAAACCTGAGGCAGAGCCTTGATCAACCACACCAGAGCCCTACCACTAGCTTTTATTTTAGTTACATAAACCTATAAATTCTCTTTTATTGTTAAAGCCAGTTTGGATTAGGTTTTCTGCTATTTTCAACCAACCTTACTGAAACTAAATGTACCATTATTATTCCCAGTTTACAAATTAGGAACAGAGGGGTAAGTCACTTGCCCAAAGTCACAATCCAGATTAATCTTAACATGTGCTTTGCATTGATATCAAATGCTGCATTTTCACAGATTGCACAAATTTTATCTGCCAATGTCCAAGTATGTGTTACCTTGTAAACACTCTAAGTATGAACAGACGTAAGCAGAAAGGAATCTCTGTATATAAGACTTTTGTCCTACTTTTGTCCTACTGTATGACTCCTTTAAGGAGCTACTCCACTCTGAGAAAACACCTCCATCACCCACATACCCAAAGAATTGGAAGATCAGGAATTTGAAAAAGGTACCCTTATTTCTCCCATTTGTCCCACCCAACCCTCCTCCCACCCACTCTTGGCTGCCAACCTCATTACCTTTTCACCATGTATGCCTTCACCTCCTTCCTATCCATCTTTCTCAGCATGCTGTTGAGTCTGTTCTTTGGCTCAGCACATTTCTGGACAATTGTGCCTCTTGTGGTTGGACCTGGCTCCTCTGACTTCACCTTCCCATGCGTGGTCTTCTCCAGGAGACCACCCAACCACCAATATAGCCCACCTTCAAGTAATGGATCTGTGTAATATTTTCCTCTCTTTCTCCCAAAGACTTTTTCAAACCCTCATGGCATATGGACAACAAACACAGGGAGGAAATTGAGGTAATGGATGTGGACAACTCTTTTGAAAATAGACTGAGAAAGAGAAAATGGAGATTGGGCTATACTTGGAGGAAACATGGTGTGGCCTGGTAGAAGATGCTAGTTGTATCCCAGTGTCCATCTTCCTTTCTCCTATGGCAATAGAGCCTCTGTGTTTAGGTGGGTACCAGAATAATGGCTCTGGCCTTCCTTGCGGCTAGGTGTGGCCATGTTACTAAGTTCTGGCCCATTGGGATTTGAGTGGAAGTTATACCCTTATAAGGAAGGGCTTCCTGTCCTCCCTGTAGCCCCTTCCCCATTCTGCTGACAGGAATGTGAATTATCACTGGCCATGAAGACAGCGGCCACACCCCGAGAATGGTAGAGCAAGGCGACTGAAGAGGCTGAAGTCCTTGACACTGAGGTGCCTGCTGCCCTGCCAGCCCTGGGCTACGTCAGCCTAGAGGCTGACATGAGAGACAAGTAAACTTTCATCTTTTAAGCTGCAGTTATTGTGGGGTTTCACAGCAGTCAAATCTACCTCCTAATTAATACAGGTGGAAAGAAGGGTTTTTACTTTTTTGTTTTTAGTGAATTTTTAACATGTTCCAGGGTTCATTGGAAGAAGCCAAGAGAACGAGGTTGAAAACAAACGGTGATCCAGGATGATGGTTTAAGTGCAAGGGTCTTGAGAAGGCAGAAGGAAGGGGGTTCCAGAGCCCAGCTGGAGGTGTGCAGGTGGCCTTAGTGGTGGGAGGGACACTACTCTACTTGGACAAGGGAATGGCGGAGGGAAGATCGGGAGCAGGAGACTTGAAACTTGGCAGCATAGAGTTGAGGTGGTTCCTTCCTAATGGCTTCCATTTTCTCAACGAAGCAGGCAGTAAAGTCTTCTGTGGGAAGAGAACTGAGAAAGTCAGGCTGAGAGAGTTATGAAGTGCTCAGAGGTTGGGGAGTGGGCTGTGCATCGTCTCCATGGCCGTCTGTGTTTGTTGTCCAAAAGCATGGGAGCTAAAAACCAGACGCTGACAATTTAACTTGCTCTGTCAAGTACCAGCCAAGGCCACCTCTGAAGAGGGCTGGAGAATAAAGTTTTTGCTATGATTTAGATTCTTAAAAATAAGAAGACAAAACAGGTTGACAGCCTTAGCCAGTGTATCCAGTTCATCCAAAAGTTTCAAGTCAAAATGTATTCATTGCCTGTAGTTATTAAATTAAAATTTGGCCCAAATTACAAAAAGGTTCATTTTGATTAAAATGTTGGGATAACTGGGACCCGAATAAAACACATAGGTGTGGTCATTTCAGACACCATGCTATGCTTTTCACACGCTATAGCTCCTAATCTTGTGAAATGGGTACTTTTATCCTTATTTCATAGATGAGAAAACTGAAGCCCAGAATGATTAAATCATGGGCCCTAAATCATACAGCTGCTAAAAGGAGGGCCAGAATTTGAACAAGGTCAATCTGACCTTATTCAGACTCCAATACTCAAATACTCCAATACTTTTCCCTCACCCACTGTCCACTGCCTTCTGTTGGCCCAGGAGAACTAACCCTCCTATGCCAGGATCCGACTGTCAGTCCCAAAATTTTGCTACCTTCTAGAAAGCTACGGAGTCTTTATGGAAACAGAACTTCTAGTGGTCAACTTTACACGACCAACTGAGAAGTCAGGTTAGGCAGACCTTCAACTCCCTCACCAACCCAACAATTGTGTTACATCTAGCTAGTCTATAGCCCTGGACGTTCCTCACACTAGTCAATATTGTTATCTGGTGACCAAATGAATATTACTAAAACACAGCTTTTGATGTGTTACTCTCCTGCTCCTGTTGACCCATAGGGTAGAGACCAGACTTTATGGTCTGGCATTCAAGGACCCCCCCCTAATAATCTCAGCAGGCTACATCAGTTAGGAATGGATTCAGTTGAGTGTAATAGAAAACCCAAAATAACCATGATATAATCAATATGGAGGTTTCTCCCTAATACCTAAATAAAGGTCATAGAGTGGTAGTCCACGGATGGTATGACAGCTCCACGTAGTTATAAGAGCTACAGGTTTATCACTACATCATTTCTAAAGAGTGATTCTTATCTTCGTGGTCTCATATGCTGACTAGAGAACCGGCCATCACACACATCTTTCAGGTATCAGGATAGAAAAGAAAAAGAAGGGTCGAAGGGAGAACTTATTCTATTTTAAGGGGCTTTCTCAGAAGTTTCTATAAAACACTTCTTATATCTCATTGGCCAAAGCCAACTCATATGATTACACATAGTTGAAAGGGAGACTGGGACATGTAAGCATTATTCTGGGAAGCCTTTAACTAACAAATAGGGTGGAACAAATACAGGTAGAGACAGAATCTGGCACTTCTGGCTTCTTTGGGAACTCTACAGCTATCTGGTCTATCCCTGACTCCTAGATGTGATCCATGCAGGCAATTCCCCCTCCAGTCTTCTGGGAGAATCCCAACCCCTCAGGTCAAGAAAGGAGCTAAGTCCCCTTGACCCTAGCTTCTGAGATTTAAACTTGCAAAAACTTGTTAGGGTGTCATTGACTACGTCTGATGTCAGGAAAGGACACCTAGGGCCACGAAGAGGAGGTTTGCAGGAGGCTATGGGGAATCTGGGATGGAGACTTCCATACAAATTGCATAAACGCAATCCAGAAGCAGCCTCCCTGGCACAGTGCCAGGCTTTGAGATTACATATGTGCATTAATTAAAAGCATTGCCACCTTCAAGCCTGGCATGTGGCACTGCTGTGGGCTGGCAAGGACCTGTACCTGCAAGGCATCACCAAAGTATAGGGCAAGCGTATGCTGGCCCGTGCAAAACCAGTTTTCAACAGCGACACCTTGTGGCAGCAGCTGAAACAGCAGTGCTTATGATGCAATACAGAACCCTTCCGACTGAGAATTTAGGATTCTTAGAAAATTTAAAGGTATTTTTCAAGAAGTAGATGACTAGATTTCCTGATAATAAAGGTAGAGAGACATTATTAATGATAAAAATAAGAAATGTTTTGTGGAGAGAAAGGAAACCTTGTGCTCTGTTAGTGGGAATGAGAACTGGTGCAGCCACTGTGGAAAACAGTATGGAAAACAGGGTGGGGCCTGGGTGGCTCAGTCGGTTGAGTGTCAGACTTCAGCTCAGGTCATGATCTCACTGCTCGTGAGTTCGAGACCTGCGCTGGGCTCTGTGCTGACAGCTCAGAGCCTGGAGCCTGGAGCCTGTTTTGGATTCTGTGTCTCCCTCTTTCTCTGCCCCTCCCCCACTCACTCTCTGTCTCTTTCTCAAAAATAAATATAAAAAGAACCAACAACAGTATGGCGGTTCCTCAAAAAGTTAAAAATAGAAACACCATATGATCCTGTAATTCCACTACTGTTTTCCCAAAAAAAAAAAAAAAAAAAACCCAAAAACACTAATTCGAAAAGATCTATGCCTTCCTGTGTTTATTGCAACATTATGTACAATAGCCAAAATATGGAAACAACCCAAGTGCCAGTCCATAGATGAACGGATAGAGAAGAAGGGACATAGATATAGATATAGATATAGATATAGATATAAAGAGAAAGAGAATGGAATGCTTCTTAGCCATAAAAAGAATGAGATCTTGCCATTTGCAACAACATGGATGGATCTAGAGTGTATAATGCTGAGTGAAATGTCTGACAGAGAAAGATAAATACCATATTATTGCATTTATATGTGGAATTTAAGGAACATAAAATTTAAGGAACGACCACTGAAGAAGAGACAAAAGACTCTTTAAAATTTTAATTAATTATTTATTTATTTAAGTAATCTCTACACCCAGCATGAGGCTGGAACTCACGACCACAAGCTCAAGAGTTCCATGCTCTTCTGACTGAGGAAGCCAGGTGCTCCAAAAAGGACTCTTTTTTTTTTTTAAATGTTTATTTATTTTTGAGAGACAGAGTGCAAGGTGGGGAGGGGGCCGAGAGATGAAGAGACACAGAATCTGAAGCAGGCTCCAAGCTCTGAGCTGTCAGTACAGAGCCTGATGTGGGGCCCATACTCCCGAGCTGTGAGATCATGACCTGAGCTGAAGTCAGATGCTTAACTGACTGAGCTACCCAGGCACCCCAAGACTTCTAAATACAGAGAACAAGCTGGTGGTTGTTAGTGGGTAAGTGGGGGTGGGGTGGGAAAAAAAAAAGAAAGAAATGTTGACTGTATTTGTACCCTGAGGGAGTCCTACATCATACCTATACAGAGCACCACACTGGGGTCTGTCCTGGGGACAGACCCAGAACAGGACGGGACACAGAACTTGGAAAGAGGGCATTTCAGGTAGCTGTTTCTGCTGGGCTGCCTGCCATATCATCTGTTGTCTCCCAGAACTTCTCTGGCTCCACCCACAGCCTGGCTCCTGGGTCTCGTGATCCCAGCAGTCTCAGGGCAGGGAGCAAAGAACAGCTCCAGAAGACAAAATCAGGCCCAGAAGCTGTCACTAGGTCTGCAACCGATGGAATCATTTTCAAGAAAATGAAATTGCAGTTAATGCAACCTGCTGGCTGGTTCCCTTCAAACTGGGACTTGGTTTTTCCGTGGCTTCTTGTCATATTCCTGGCAGAAAAGTCCATTTCTCTCCTAATCAGATTGCAGAGGTCACAGGGGCTCTTCTGAAATAGGAAACAAGCTCTTTTCAGCATTCATTCTATTTGTTGCACATTTTAGCAGATTAAGCACTTAGGGTTGGGATTTGAAAAATATTTACTCTTTGGGCCAAAGGAGTATTTTAATAAAGTTAAATTCTTTGTATAAAACTTCTTCAAACCCTGACTAATTAATTCCTACAGAAGCAGCACGTGGCTCTCAATTACTGGCAGCCCCTCCCCCTACATGGGACTAGCAGGGAGAGAGTCAGCACCAGACGGGGTCCCCAAACACCCACCTTGGACTGAAGCAGCCCACAGATGTGTTTTGTTGGTGACATTTAACACGGAAATCCAGATTTCTTAGTCCTTTTGAACAAGTGGGCAATGTGGCAACATTGGGCGTGGATTCTCAGAGCGGCTGCTCCCTTCTGAAGGTCATGGTCCACGTCCTGTTGTGTCGGTCGCCAGACTCCTATTGTCTTATACATGCCCACTGCACCTATTCATGTTACCTGCCTGGCCCCGATTTGAATTAGCTCCCCCTTTCTTTTTCTTTTTCTTTTTTTTCATTTATTTATTTATTTTTGAGAGAGAGAGGGAGGGAGGAACAGAGAGAGAAAGAGAGAGAGAATCTCAAGCAAGCTCTGCACAGTCAGCACAGAGCCTAGTGCAGGCCTTGAACTCTCAAACCGTGAGATCATGACCTGAGCTGAAATCAAGGGTCAGATACTGAACCGATTGAGTCACCCTGGTGCCCCCAGCTTCTACTGAAGCTTCTCTTACAGCACCCCGGCAGACAGCAAGATCCTGGAAGACCAGAGGCACATCCGTTTTGTTTCCCGCCCAGTGCTGGCATTGAGCATGGGTTCCCAATAAACACTGAAAGAATAAAGGAATAAGTGGGCAGATACACATTGTGGTGCCTAGCATGTGCCAGCAGTGGTGCTGGGCACCAAAGAGCCACCAAGTAGGTGTGAGACATATATCATAGTGAGAGAGATAAATAGGTCACATAGGGTGTGTGCGTGTGTGTATGCGTGTGTGTGTCACCTTTCAAGCAAATATGAATAAACAATCAAAAGCCGCAGTAGGGCTACAGATTGCCTGGTCGCTCTCGGAAAACAGGCACAAGCACGGTCTCCTGTCCGTGGAACGTCCAGTCCTGTATAATAATCAAAACTCGACATTTGATCTAGCTTACATTTTCTTTCTTTTTTTTTTTTTATGTTTATTTATTTAGAGACAGAGAGAGACAGAGCATGACAGGGGGTGGGGGGAGCAGAGAGAGAGGGAGACACAGAATCTGAAGCAGGCTCCAGGCTCTGAGCTGTCAGCACAGAGCCTGACACGGAGCTCGGACCCATGAACCTTGAGCTCATGACCTGAGCCGAATTCGGATGCTTAACCGACTGAGCCACCCAGGCACCCTTGGCTTACATTTTCTTCCATCTCCCTGGCTGCCTGAGAAGGGAAATGAGGTGGCTTTTTGTCCCTCCCCACCCACTCTTCTCACCAGTAGGCGGACAAGTTCCTTGGACACAGGAGAAAGGGCAAAATCCGAGGTGGTGCCCTCATCTTCAAACATCAGGGTCCTCTGGATGGCAGATTGGTAAAGGTGACTCTCGTGCTCACCTTTGTTACTCAGACATCCCCCAAACTGGGGACTTCTCTGTAGTTCCCAGGATTCTGCCACGGTGTAGCCATGGAATCCGGTTCACCTCCCTCTTCCTCACAGCTCCCTACCACCCCGGCCACATTGGGTAGGATTTAAGATGTCCCCACAGTGCCCACCCTGGAGAACTTTCCTTGGTCCAGAAGAAACAGTGACTTTCTCCACTTGCTCTGCCTAGCAGAGCCTTAGTTCTCTCAGACAGGCATGAGTCTGGCCCTGATCCACAGAGGCTCCCAACTGTAGAGAGCCCACGTCAATCCCTCAAGCAACCACTGAAGTCCAGTCTCTCTGAGCTCAAGGGGAAGGAGGTGACACCCTCACATGATCTCACCTTCCTCCCCTCTAGGCTTACTGCGCAGCCTTCTCCCAAGAAACCTTCCGGGGGAAATCCAAAGGTCTTAAAACCTGAATTCTGCATTTGATGATCTCTTAAACCCGCTTTAGGATTTGATATCTCTTTAACAAAAATTATGAAAAACAAAGCAGGAAGAGCCCCATTTAACACTCTGTTCTAGTAAATGATAGGTGCCCTTAGAGAGATAGACAGAAACACTCCTATGGGAGTTTAAAGGAGCACACAATTTCTTCCATTTAAGGAAAGAATCAAAGAAGACTGACTGGAGGAGATGGCCTATGAACTGGGCCTTGGATGTGTGGAGGTCAGGGATGAAGGTATCTCAGGCAAAGAAATCAGCATACAGAAGACACAGGGGCAGGAATTGTGCCGTATCAATGGTGTCTTAGGGACACAGATCATATGGAGAACACCACACCTGCCAAGCAAGCCTCTTAAGGAGAGTTGACAGGACAAGTAGAAAAGCTGAGCTCCCATAACCACCCCCTGTTGCGTCCTGGGTCGGGAGGTGTCTCCGGGCCAGCTCCTAAGGGAGAGGACTGGAGAAGGAGGGGACTGAACTGCAGACTATCTCCTGCAGGCCTGACAGAGAGTCCCTCTGTGGTTTACTACAAAGGGCAAAGGCACACAACATCTATGTTCATGGTTAAAGGGAAATTTAACCACAATGAGATTCCACTTCTCATCTTTAGAATGGCTGCAAAGAAAAGCGATAGAATATAGCAAGGGTTGGCAAGGATGTGGAGCAGTCAGGACCCTCATGCACTGCTGGTGGGAATGTAAAATGGTGTCGCCATGGTGGAACAGTCTGGCAGCTTCTCAAACGGTTAAACATAAGGTTACCATATGACCCAGCAATCCCACTCAATGGGAGCATTGAAAACATACGTTCACACAAAAACGTGTACATGCACGTTAACGGCCGCATTGTTCGTAATAACCTAAACTGGAAACAACCCAAGCGCCCATCAACAGATGATTAGATAAACAAAACATGGTATATCCAGACAGCAGAGTATTATCTAGCTGTCAAAAGGAAAGAAATACCGATGCATACTACAACATGGATGAGTTTTAGGAATATTGGAAGCAAAAGAAGAGAGTCACAAAAGACCGTGTATCATATGATCCTGTCGATATGCAATGTTCAGAGTAGGCATATCTACAGAGGCAGAAAGTGGATTAGTGGTTGCCAGGGGCTGGGGTGGGGGCTGGCTGGGTGGTAATGGGGAGTGGCCTGTTAATAGGCATGCGGTTTCTTTCGGGGATGATGAAAATATTCTGGAATTTAGATAGCAGTGATGGTCGTACAACATTCTGAATACACTAAAAACCACTGCATCGTACGCTTTAACGTGGTCATTTCATGTTACAAGCATTATACTGCAATAAAAAATCATTACAAAAAAGAACCGATTGACTTCTCCATCCACACTCCTGTGGGATAATAAAAATGTAACGGGTCACCCATCAAATGAAAAACACTGATGTGAACAGACCTCTCTGGCAGGGGCAGTACAAAAGCTGAGCTTTTAAAATTCACATTCTGTGTGATCTACAAGGACCTCATGAAAGTGGTGTTTGTTTCCATTTCCTTACCTCCAGTCACTTGCCATATTTTGATAATGTTCTAAATTACAGGACCCAAAACTGGTCTTTAATTACAGAGTGCTTTAATAGGGCTTGCTGGCAAATACCATAGAATTAAGGGAGCCACTAATGAAATACAGCGTCGTTTTATCTGTTCTCTGGTGGCAGCTTTTAAAATGCAATTAGTACCACGCAAGATATTTATTTAGGATTTTATCTCATGTATCATTCCATCTCCAAATAAGTGTTGTGATTCCAGCTGCTTTTTACTCCTTCATATGAGTATTTTCTCATTTTCAATCCACTCTTTTCTTCCCTCTTAGACTCCAGGGAGCCAGAATGTCAGCAGCCTGGGGGGCTGATTAAAGGAAGCAAACATCTTACGGGTTTTGCCCATCCCATTCCCTGCTGTCTCCCGGCGCGGATGGAGGGAGGAATGGACACGAGGAATCAAGCTGAATCTTTGCCGGGTACCCGACCATTACGTACAGGAAAGCTGCACAGCCTCTGGGCGAGGTGTGACATGTCCCCAGGACCCTCCCCTTGATCCCAACTCTAGACACACATCCTGTGCTGACCACTCCCTACTCCCAGAAGGGACCAGGCACTTCCATGGCTCTTCAGTTCCACCTCGAATGCCCACTAAAGTGTCATGTCCTCTGTAAAACTCCCTCAACCCACCTCCCTGCCCCTCCCCCCCAAAAAAAACCCAGACTCTATTCCTTTTGGGATCCCTTTGTCCATATTCGGCAATACTTGCCTTGGTCCGCTGCTTGGCAATCAGCAGCAGGGCCGCTCGAGGGCAAAGTGATGATCTGATCTCATCTTTGCCTGCCCCAGCACCACACGCAGCACCTCGCACACAGGAAACGCTCAACAAATATTTGCGAATGAAATTGTTTCGAGTCTTTCCTATGCAAAAGAGCCACCAATGAATCATTGTCTCCTCTTAAGCCTGTGGTCCTCCCAAAGACACTGGATTTATCTGGCTTGTGGCTTGTGGCCAGGCTGCCTCAGAACAAGCGGGGACATTGATCAGTTTCACAAGGTGCGCACACGTGCCCAGAACGGCGAGGGGTGCAGTGGATATGATGGAGAACAAGACAACATGGTCATGGCAGAGTCCACCTCATCAGGGCTGTCTACATGAGGGTCTGTTTCTGTGGAAACCAGTGAAGGACTGAGTTTTATATCAGCTATGACCTGGCAAAACAAATGAAAGCGCTCTTAGAAGGGAGCGTCCGCGGAGCATGGGGCGCCTAGGTGGCACCAACTCTTTGATTTTGGCTCAGCTCGTGATCCCAGGGTTGTGGGATCAAGCCCCGCATCAGACTCCGTGCTGTGCCTGGAGCCTGCTTTGGATTCTCCCTCTCCCTCTGTGCCTCTCCCCTACTCCTGTGCGGCCTCTCTCTCAAAAATAAAAATAAGTGGGAGCCCAAGGGGCAGAAAAGTCTATGAGAAATAAAAGCTCTTCTTTGCTACCAGTTTAGTAGAAATGGGGTGAAGGGTGGGTCTCTAATTTATTTATTTATTTGTTTGTTTATTTATTTATTTATTTGTTTGTTTTTTATTTTTCAGAGATTCTTTTTTTTCAAATTTTTTCTAATTTATTTACTTCTGAGAGAGAGAGAGAGGGGGGGGGGAGGGGCAGAGAGAGAGGGAGACAGAAAATCCAAAGCAGACTCTGGAAACCCGATGCAGGGCTCCAACTCACAAACCGTGAGCTCGTGGCCCGAGCCAAAGTCGAACACTAAGCTGAGCCACCCAGTTCCCTGGGTGGGTCTTAGGTAGCCATCGGCTCTGGAATCTACGTGTCTGTGTGTTTGGGGGGCTGTCGGTGTGATTTTGTACAGATCGGAAGGGGAAGGGAGCCCCCATCTGACGTTTGGGGTTACTAAAACAGTAACGTAGGTCTGAAGTGCCTTGCTCAAGTATATTCACCCAGCAAATCAAAACCACTGTGATGATGGTAATGAAGAAGATGATGAGGTGGTGGTGTTGATACCCACACACACAGCTGTGTCCCGCTCCCCCACATTCAGTAGTCTTGGTGCCCAACTGGGCCCTTCATCCTCTATAAGCTGAGGGATGCTCTAGGACAGCCCCGTGTGTTTCTGGAAGGATGTTATTGAGGACATTGCTTAGCACCGTGTGTTGACGAAAGAAAGGCCGTGACGGAGAAGTACATCCCCACGTGTGCGGATGAGAACCTATGGACTCCAGAGCACAGACTTCTAAGGGCGGTGCTTTCCAAGGAGATGGAGCACCGTGGGTGGCTCTCTCTTGTCTCTCCTCTTCCTGGGTGACCACGGTCCAGGCTGGCCCCGCCCTCTGAGCAGGCTCACCCCCGCCCTCCTTCCTGTGTGGCACTCACCCGTCCGGCTGGCAGCAGGCTGAAGCTGTGGACCCTGGGCAGCCTAGGCAGATCAGTGCCTGCATGGCACAGCGGGAGGAAGCCTGCAGCCTCTCCTAGAGGCCCTGCTGGGGTCTCCTGGGGTCAGGTTTCATTGATTGCAGAGGTAAAATCAGAGACTCCACAAGACGGCTGGGGCTGTGATAAGGATCCAGGCTGCTTAATCAGAAGCCATCTAGGTATTAACCGACTTGGGGAAGTGGAGCTGGCCCAGGAATTAAACTCCAGCTTCCTAGAGCACTCTGCATTGGAGGTGGGGGCTCAGGGCCCAGAAGACAGTACTATATTGCCTGGTGTTTCTCATCTGAACCTTCTAGGCACATATATTCCTTGGGAGATTCACAGGGACAAGCTGCTTGGGTTCAAATCTCATTTCCTAGTTGGTTGTATGGTGTTAGGGAAATTACTTGACCTCTCAGTTTCCTCATCTATAAAGTGGCAGTGAGGTCACTGTGCTCATGAGGTTACACAGGTAAAGCACTTTGAACCACACTCGGTTCACGGCAAACACTAAGCTAATGTTGGCCGTTACTTTTCCCACTGAAGTCCAGTTTCTCCAGCAACCTGACACTGTCAGTGTTCAGTCTTCTCTCCTCAACATCAACCCTGTCTTGGTGGGTAGCACCCCTATCCATCCATCTAAGCAAGTCACAGACCTAGGGGTCACCCCTGACACTTCCCTCCTGTCCCCCCAAACTGTCACCAAGGCTTGTCACCCTTATTGCCTTACTAACTTCTGTCAAAGTTACCAAACTTCTTTGAAATCTCCCAGATCCCTTCTCTCCTCTATAACCTTCCACCAGGACTAGCACAGCAGGGTCCCTAACTGCAACCACCCCAGCTCCCCACTAAACCATTTCCACCCACTGCCAGAGAGATGCTTTGAAGTGTAGATCTGATTAGGCCAACCTCTCTCTGGGTTCTCCCTGCTGAAACCTCATAATGACAGTCCACTCTTCTTGGGTTACAAGCAAAATCCTAACACCATGCAGACTGAGTCTGTTAGAATGTTTTTGGCACCAAGGGTCAGAAAGCCCTACCCAAATTGGCTAAAAATACAAGGTGATTTATTAGCTTCTTTGGAGGTAACTGGAGTAGTTCAGGCTTCAGGCATTGCGTGATCAGGGGTCTAGCACCTGATATTCTGCTCTTTTCTCAGCTCTGCCCTCCTTCCCAGGTGTCCGTCGTATCCACATCCCAGCTTCCGTTTGATCAGCATCAAGTGTGACACTTCTAAGAAAAAAGAACAAAGAAAACCATTCCCAGCCATGAAATTCCCTTTCGGCCTGAGCCAAATGAGACCATGTGCCCATTCCCAACCAAAAAATCCCTTGTGGTATGCCGTGCACTGAGGGTTTCCATTCCCTGCCCCTGGTGGGAAATGAGTCCTTTGCTACAAACACACGTTGAAACCATGCTAAGAAGATAACATTGGTTTTATTTTAATAATACTCAGCTCTGAAAAATATGAGAGCTAACCATCAACCTTAAAGCTCCCCACTGCCCTTGATGATGGATCTGGGACTAGAGGTGCCCATGGTAATGACCTCATGGTAACGGGAAGTAAGAGTAAAATGCTGGAGTATGGATGAGGAAGGAGGGCAGGAGACAAGGGGCTTGCTGCCCTCGGAGACGGACTTTGGATGGATGGAATGGGAAAAGTAAGAAAATGTTGCTGTAGCGTCTTCTATGCCCTGGTGGGTTCTCAGTCTTCTTCTTGTTCTCTTTCTGAAAATGGACTTAGCCCAGCAGAGGAACTGAAAGCCGGGACTCCAACAATTATTTGTCCACCCGTGTTCAAAGCAGCATATTCCCAGTAGCCAAAAGGTCCATTGATGGATGAATGGATAAGCAAAATGTGGCATATACACACAGTGGAATATTATTTAGTCTTAAAACAGAATGCCATTCGGACACAAGCTTCTGCATACTTTAAAGATATTCTAAGTGACATCAGCCAGACACAAAAGAGTAAATATTGTATGATTCCATTATAAGACTCCTCTACAGCCAATTTGTACAGACAGAAAGTAGAATGGTGGTTGACAGGGGCTGGGGTGGAGGTACAGAATGGGGAGTTACGTGTAGAGTTTCAGAATATGGGATAAAGAAGTTCCGAAGATGGACGGTGGTGATAGTTGTACGACAGTGTGAATGTGCTTTGTGCCACTGAAATGCACAGTTAAAAAAATGTTACAATGGTAAATGTTTTGTTATACATAGTACCACAATAAAAAAGAAGTGTTTGGCTCATCATTCCGGCATCGAGGGCACATCAGAGGGGCGAAAGGAAATGCTCAAAGAATGATTGTGGATTGATTGGGCCATCTGGACAAAAGGCATTTTTAGTGATATACTTTCATTTTGGTCCTGTTGGGGAAGAAAAAGTTTTCTCTACCTTTCAAGGTTTTTTTGTTTTGTTTTGTTTTGTTTTGTTGGCTGGACTATGAATTAAATAAAATTAAATCTTTCATGAGACAGATTCACAGGAGAAAATCAAATTTAAGTACATATTAAAGGGCTCCATAGGAATATGAGGCCCACAGGCAGTCAAGCAATGGAGGCTTATATGGCACCCAGAGCTAAGGAGAAGGGGGTAGGGGTCTGGAACTACAAAGGGAAGGAAAACAATTCACAGGAAGAAGAAAAATAGTAAACGTTTGGGAAACAAATGTTTGTGGGGCCATATAGAAGCAGTAGGACACAGGGAGGAATTTTAACAAACGGACTTTGCGAAGTCCCTCCCTGTCCACCACCCCTAGTTCGTAGTATGTGGTGCTTATCCATGGTGATAGCTCCCTTCCTGGAGGGGGTCCACCATCTAAATTGTTCTAGGCAGTTAGAGGAAGGTCAAAGGCTCTTCCCTGAGCCTCTGTTTCTTAGAAATAATCAGCCTAGGGGTACCTGGGTGGCTCAGTCGGTTAAGCCCGACTTCAGCTCAGGTCATGATCTCATGGTTCGTGAGTTTGAGCCCTGTGTCGGGCTCCGTGCTGACAGCTCAGAGCCTGGAGCCTGCTTCAGATTCTGTGTCTCCCTCTCTCTGCCTCTCCCCCGCTTGCACTCTGGCTCTGTCTCTGTCTGTCTCTCTCTCAAAAATAAACATTAATAATAATAATCATCCTAAAATAATCCACATGCCAAGGAGACACATTTTGGGGGTGGCAAATTTTGCTCCCCTACCATCCCATGACGATGATAAAGGTGACGATGAGGAGGAGACTCAGGCCTCCCCTGGACGAAGCTCACGAGAGCCTGTCCCTCTGGGTCCCACAACCAGTATCCCCATTCCGCAGGCTCTCTGTGAGGTGAGGTTTCTAATTCTGTTCTCTGCAGGGCGGACCCACAGAGGGAGGAGAGGTGGGGAGGGGGATTTCCTTCTGTCAGGCAGGAAAGTAGTGTGAGGAAACAGAGCTCTCCTGCTCTTTGAATGGAAAATGTCTCTTTCAGACCTCGTTTTAGAGAGTTGTCCCCTTTCCACCTTGTATGGCCAGAAGGATGATGGAACAGCTGTCACCAGTTGGGTCTGACTCATTAGTTTATCATCTCTCCCCACCCCTCTCCCTAACCCCCTCCCTCCAAACCCACCCACCCCGAAAATGCCTAAGCACAGTTGACTATTTTAAGAACTGAATTCCCTGTCGGCATGGCAACTTCCCGGCTGTACCTCTTGTCATAGCTGCCTGGATGGAAGAAAAGCCACCTATCACCAGGGCTCCGGCCAGCCTGCAGCAGAGATGTCTCAGGGATCAGACGTGGCCAGAGGGTGGACATCTAAGGCAGTTTGCATATTCTTCTTTGTGTGTTTGCTTGTTTTATGGCCCTTCAGCGATGTAAAAACCATCCCTTAGCTGACTGGCCACACAAAAACAGGCTGCTGGCCAGACGTGGCCCACAGATCATAGTTCACCCGACCCCTATTGTAGCACAAGAGCAACAGGTGTTCACACTTGCCGGGTTTCTCACTGTGGAAGTTTGAAAGATTTTGAAGGGTGAGTGGGCTACGTGGGGAACAGACGGAGAGGGTTATGGAAGAAGGACAATGTGATTAAGCGATTTCAAAACATTTCCCCCAAATATCTACATTTTATTATACTAAATTAAAGTTTTAAGACTCTGTCATCTTTACCATATCCCAAACAAAGACGAAAGCTTACAATTAGTTCCTTCTGTAGAAAATGGTATTTATTTCATAACCTGTCCTCATTCTTCACAAAAGCCAAATTTTCTTCAGATATATTGAAAGAGGGTTTTGAATTTTTTTTTCTTTTTTGCCTGAAAATTTTTTCAGAAAAAAAAATTTTTTCTTTAATTTACTTTAGGGGCACGTGGCTGGCTCAAGTCAGTAGAGCATGCAACTCTTGATCTCAGGGTTGTGAGTTCCAGCCCCATGTTGGGCACAGAGATTACTTAAAGCCCACATACGCACACGCCTTTAATTTACTTTAAAAAATTTTCTTCATCGTAGGAAATTTTAAGCACACTCAAAAGGCATAATGAAACGAATTCTCATGCTCTCATGTACCTGACATTACTGGTTTTTTCTCTTAAAATATGGATTAACTGGGGGAGAATGGTTTGCAAATATATTTGGATAGAATCCACTTCTAGGCCATGTCTGAAAGTGATTGGTGAGGGGAGGGGTAGGAGGAACATCTGTAGGAAAGAAAGGGGATCACTCTGTGATGGTTACCATGGAAACCACTAGCTTAAGATGGTTGAGTTTGTTTATGGGGCAGTGAGGTTCTTGCTAATGGACTCGGGGTCAGAGCTGTTGGAGAAATCTACAGGCTGGTCCATGAGGGTCTCTTGCTGTCTCTGGAACTCCCTTCCACCCTCCAATGCTGTTCTCAGTTTGAGAATATTTTCATTCTGAATTTCTAGGGTTTGCTTAAAAGAGAGACAGTTTTGTGTTTCCTTCCTCGATTTCAGGGCTTACTTTTTGTACTGCGTGAGCCGGAGTCAAAGTGTTCATTGCATCCTCACTTTGAGCAGTTCTGAGATTTGATAGCAGACTGCTTGGAGTCCTGTTTACAACAGCAGCGAGCAAGTGCCTCCCTCCCTCGAAGAAAGCCCTGGTAGAAGGGCTGCTGGAGGTCTTAGGGTATTGACCTCCACACTAGAATGCAGGAAACACAACGGTGCGCTCCAGAAGGGCAGGGAATCCAGCCTAAACTGATGAGATTGAGATGCTCTTCATTTACTTTCTCCTGTTGGAAGGAACTTGACCCCAACGTAGAATATCCGCCATTCGCCAATGTGCAGGGCTGCTTTAGACATCAGATTATTTACTATGGGGCGTACCAGTAGGAAGTGGAACTTCGGCATCGTGCTCCTTGGACTCGGGTCCAAGCCGCAGCATCTATTATTTCTACCGTGACATACTCGGTCAACTACTAATGGGGTTGGTGGCAGAAACCGAACCCACAAGATGCCCAGCACCCATAAACGGTAGGCACAGAGGCAGAGGCAGGCTGGGCTTACTCATCCTGGGGTAAACATGAGCAGAGGGACACACAGAAGGCCGCCAAAAACCGAGACAGATCCTCTCAGCGACAGACCCCCAGCGCTGGGATGCCTCGCCGGTTGAGGTCTTGGCCTAGTGCGCGCATCTGGCAGCTCCAGAGGGAAAAGGCTGCGCAGACGAGGCACGGCCACCGGGGGGCGCGCGGGCCCAGGATCGCGGGAACTCCGGGCTGCTGGAGGGAAAGCGGCGGGAGGGCTCGGCTCCAAACACTCCCTGCGGGGTGTTAGCAAACAGCTAGGACAGGTACCTCCTGAGCAGCTGCTTTCCCAGTCCGTGTCTCCCCACAAAATCAGAAATTCCTTGAGGCTAGTGACCGTGCTTTCTTCCCTTGCTTCTCCATTGCACAAGTCCCTTGCCCCCACCCTCGGTTTGCTGAGTAGAGTCAAACGATGCATTCTCACTCAGGAAGGCGAGAAGGTGGGGGCAAGAGGAGGGATGCGAAAGAAGGCCCTTGGGGGAGCTTTGAGGCAGCTTTTCTGGAAAGAAGTGAGAGATGATAGGTTGTCACCGGGTGGAGCCCAATCATTGGCTGAGAAGGGGAGCTTTACGCTAGAAAACTTTGGGGGTGGAGCCTACAGGACAATGAACAATTTGGGGAAGAATTAAGGCAATGACTCTCAAACTTCTTGATCTCAGGACTCCTGTATACTCTTAAACATTATTGAGGACCTCAAAGAACCTTTTATTTATATGGGCTGTACCTCCCCAATTTTACCGTATTAGAAATTAAAACTGAAAATCTAAAAACGCATACTTATTGACTTAAAATTACAATAATGAACCTATCGTATTAACATAATTTTTAAACTAACTATATTTTCCACAACAACAAAAAATTGTTAGTGAGAAGTGTGGCACCATTTTACATTCCTGGAAAATTTTTAAATGTTTAGCTTGATAAAAGACAGATGGAGCCTCATATCTGTTTTTGGACTCACTCTGTTGTGATAATCAGACTGAATTTTCCCAAAGCACATAGCTTCATATGTTCACGAGAAGATAGGAGGGAAAAAGGCAAATAACATTTTATTGTGAAAATAGTTTTCACCTTGTGGACTCCCTGCCCGTTTTGATATTAAATAGAGTATTAATTGCATACAGTGTTATTTCTTGGAGAAGAATTGAAAGACTTTTCTAAAACAAAGGTTGCCTTTGGTGAGGGCTGAGGGCTGAGGGCTGAGGCCAGGCTGCCTTGCAATTCACCCATTGGCAAAGATGTGGCCTTCATGGCCACTGACACCACAAAGCAGGGCCTCAGCTGGTGTAGACACATGCCTGTTATATGTTCCCTCCCATCCTGTGTGTGGTAGAACTCTATTACAGCTGACTTTTTCTGTCTGCTGTTCTGAGTTGCAGCTGGCAGAATGGTGGCCAGCCTCCCTCTCTTGAGGCCAAAATCATAAGAGAAAGTTGATTCTCCTCGGGGATGGTCTTGTTTTTCTGATTCAGACAATCTACTGATTTTTGAACCCATTTCGTGGCTTCTTATCAATTCAAAGATGTTTCAAAACAATGTCCCACTCAACCTCACACCCGATCGAATAGCTGTCATCAAAACATAAAAAAATAAATAAATAAATAAATAAGCGCTATGGAATCGCTATATTGTACACCTGAAACTAATATTACACTGTATGTTAACTAACTGGAATTTAAATTAAAACTTGAAAAAAAAAAACAGATAAGAGATAATAAATGTTGGCAAAGGATTTGGAGAAAAGGGAACCCTGTGCACTGTTGGTAGGATGTAAATTGGTGCAGCCACTATGGAAAACAGTATGGAGGTTCTTCAAAAAATTAGAAGTAGAACGACCACTTCATGATCCAATAATCCCACCTCTGGGTATATATTCAAAGGAAATGAAAACAGGATCTCAAAGAAATATCTGCATTCCCATGTTCATTGCAGCATTATTCACAACAGCCAAGACATGGAAACAACCTAAGTTTATATATATAAACATATATACACATGTATGTAAATATACACACACACACACACACACACATATATATATACACACGCATGTATATATACACACACTGGGATATTATTCAGCCATAAGAAAGAAGGAGATCCTGCCATTTGACACCTGGATGGACTTGAGGGCATTATGCTAAGTGAAACAAGTCAGACAGAGAAAGACAAATACTGTATGATATCTCTTATACATGTGAGATCTAAAAAAGCCAATGCATAGACACAGGGTAGGATGATGGTAACCAGGAGCTAGGGGTGGGGGGAATGGGGAGATGTTGGTCAAAGGGAACAAACTTTCAGTCATAAGATGAATAAGTTGTGGGGATCTAATGTACAGCACGGTGATTATAGTTAATAATACTGTATTGTATACTTGAAAGTTGCCAAGAGAGTAGATCTTAAGTGTTCTCACCACAAAAAAGAAATGATAATTATGAGACGTAATGGAGATGTTAGCTAATGCTATGGTAGCATTACATGTATCAGTGTATCAAATCAACATATTGTACACCTTGTTTTAAAAGTTTATTCTTGAGAGAGAGACAGACAGACAGACACAGTGAGTGGGGGAGGGGCAGAGAGAGAGAGGGGAAGAGAGAGGATCCCAAACAGGCTTTGCATTGTCAGCGCAGGGCCTGACGCCGGGCTTGAACCCATGGACCACAAGATCATGACCTGAGCCGAAATCAACAGTCGGATGTTAACCGACTATGCCACCCAGGTGCCCCCAACACATTGTACACCTTAAACTTACGTGTCAATTATATCTCAGGAAAGCTGAGGGGGAAATAACACAATGGCTCCAGCATCTCTATGCCCCTAGGCCTACTCTGGGGGTCTGTGCAGAATGCCCCAGTCTGAATGAAGAGGCAAGGTGGGGAGAAGAGCAGAGTCAAGTTAAAAATGAGGAAAGTTTCTTTCCAGTTAATTCCGTCCAAGGATACCTAACTTGGATGATTATCCTCATCGTCTGTGGAATGGCATAAAAATACTGACTTCTGGTCTCACCTCAGATTAACCAAAGTAGAGGCTGATTTTAAAGCTGCAGGCCTACTCCCAACCCTCTTCTAACCCACTCTACCAACTCTAAAAATCCTCCGTCCTTAGGCACCTTGCAACCACGTGAGGCATGTATTTAAAATTTTGAATTCCCCAGGCCTAATCCCTAGAAAGCCTAGAACCCGTTTAAGTAGATCTGGGACAGACCGTAGAACATTTTCTGAACAAGCATCTCAGTTCATTCTGATGTAAATGACCCAGGACCACCCTTTTCCTCCAGGGTTATTACAGCCTGTGTATCTGTGTGTCACAGAGAGATCTTAGGCCCCAACTCAGAATCACCCTCAGCCTAACTTCCTTATCCTTTGAACAATCACACCCTTTCCTGGGACGGGGGTGGGGTGGGGGGGGGGGAGGGAATGGGTATCTAAATTTAAATTCCAGGGTTTCCAAGCCTCATTTGATGCAGGTGACAACCTTCCTCCCCAGTCCCAGAACCATATCTTCCAAGAAGATCCCAATCTTCTCAAACTCCATCTGGGCTCCGGCCTGAGCACTGCCTGTGCCCACGTTTCCCGGCATGCACACCTCCCTCCACCCTTCTCTAATCTAGGTCTGGGTCAGTGTGTGTGAAGATGGATACATGTCCATCTTTCAGAAAAGCCGAATTAAAGATGGCAGGGATATATTTAAAAAAAAAAAAGGCAGATTTAAGACTTCAGCTTTCTTCATACCAGGAGCCCTGCTTCTCCTTCTCCTCCAGTTCTGTAGAGGATATTTTAGTCCCATCATCACAGAAGCTGCTTCTCTCTCTCCACCCACTCCCTCCCCCGGCCATTGGTTGGAATGGCTGCCTGTCCCTTGGCTCACGGGTTTTCCTACCAGGACTCCTAGACCCTGGCTCCCTAGGGATGGTCCATGGGTCCCTGGAATCTGTTCCGAAGCCAGCTCTCCTCATCCTCTGCTTTGCTTCTAGATTCACATTTACTCTGCGTGGCACACACTTGTGAACATTAACTCATTTCACGAGTTCCTTAAAGCATCAAGTTGTGATGAGTGGATTTTTTTTGTCCAACTGTGTCTAAACGCATACGAACACACACTTGTGTGGTGCCCAGCCTCACTCATTTTGTGCTGTCGTCTGAACTCTATGGGAGCCATCAACGAAATCTGGAGTGCTTCACGGTCAGCTTTGGAAGACTCGAGTCTGGGAGAGGCATGGTGAAAATGATGAGTGTGCACAAAGCAGGGCTGCCTCCCAATTCTGGACACCCACGTTGCTCCCATGCTGATTACATCCGAGTTTCTGGGGGTGGGCTTGTGCTTCCCTGGTGATTGTAACTGGCAGCCAGGGTGAGGAACACCACCCTACTCCCACTCTGCTCCTGGAAACATCTTCCCTTCTGTATTAATGAGTTTGTCACCAGCTAGACCCCAAGACCTGACCTTTAACAGCTCACCCACTGACTTTTGTCACACATTTTTCCTTGAGCTCTTCTTTCTAAGCTTATCTCTCTCTCTCTCCCTCTCTTTTTTTTTTTTTTTTTTTTGAGAAAGAGAGAGTGGGAGTGAACAAGGGGCAGAGAGAGAGGGAGAGAGAGAGAGAATCCTGAAGGAGGGCTTGAGCTCACCCAATGCGGGCTCAAACTCATGAATCATGAGACTGTGATCTGAGTCAGAGTGGGATGCTTAACCCACTGAGCCACCCAGGTGCCCCTCTAGCATATCTCTTAACTCAGGCAAAAGACCCCTGGGGCACAGTATCCCATGTTAAAAATCATGGAAATGAAAACTACCCCTCAAGTAGTGACAATTGCCCAAACAAGCCCAGCCACCAGTACCACCCAGACCAGTTTGACTTAACCCCCCCACTCACACCTGCACAGATAAACCTTGGAGGGACCCATAGTGTGACTGACAGTTACCTTTATCTCATTAAAACACTAAAATCTTCACCCAAGGGGGAGCACAAGCCTCATTCACATAACATACAATGGAGCTATGTTTCCTTAAGGCACCTGGCACCACCTATGCCCACCTCTACATACAAGGACATGGTTCCCATTTCTAAATATTCATCCTGACCTTAAATAAAAGGAACCCATTCACTCTTGCTTGGGGAGTCAAGGCTTTGGAACTTATTCCTGTGATCTCCTTATTGCTGCAAAGAAAGTCTCCTTTGTAGGAGACCTCCACGTGGTGTAATTTCTGTCTGGGACTCGCCGAGGAGCGAGCTCGTGGGAGTTCAGTTACAGGTTGACTTGGTTCGGAAGTTGTCCAGAAGAAGTTGGTTTCACCCAAGGAGAAAAACCTATCAGAATGAAGTCCTCGCGGGAGTTCAGGACATACCACCCCAAAATATGCTGCTTCAGTATATTGATTATTTGGAGCTGAAGGCACTTGAAAAACAGCAGATACAGGGGGAGGCTGTCTCTGAACTCCCCGCATCTGCCTAAAGACAGATCCTCTGAAAGGAACTCCATTGTCATCAACCCCCAACCCTCGAGTTTCATCAACCAGGGAAGACTGACTCCTGTCACAGGAGAGGAGACTACGAGTCGACACCACACCCAGATAGACTTTGTCACACACTGTCATACTTTCCCTCTGTTCTTAGGGCCCCTCCGTCTTTCCCCCAAGTCACTTACTGTCCCCTAAGTGACCTGCATCCGCACCCCCTTCTCTGTTAAGATGGTCTATAAGCTCTCAAATCTCATCTCTTTTTTAGGCGTTTGCTTTTTTTTCTCTGTGATGCCCTTATCCACGTAATATTAGAAATGAATAAATTTGTGTATCTTTTCTCCCATTAATCTGCTGGTTGTCAAGTGATTTCGTAGACCCAGCTATTGAAGGGAGGGGGGTAGAGGGAATGTCTTTCCTACATCCTCATTCATTCTTTCTTTCTTTCATCAGATATTTATTGAGCACCTAGCATGCCAAGTCCCATGCTAAGTATTAGAGATACTAGGTTGAATGAAATATAGGCCAGGCCTTAGGGGGTATAGTGGAGGGACCAGACATTAAACCAGCATCTGCAAAGAGAGCTCAGCTTGTTCCCCAGGATCCTGGCCCATGCTGGTGGACTGAGGGAGGGAGGGCTCTATGAAGGATATTTTTGGGAAAAAGTATTTATCCATGGAAATTTCTCAGTACCTAAGGAAGGGCAATTTCAGGGACAATACAGGTTCTCTCACCTGCGAGTACCAACGTTTTTAAAGCACAGGCTCTTAATTGCTTCATGTCCTGACAAACCCATCATAAATTGAAAATACGGTAAGCCAAAACTGTGTGTAATACACCTAAGCTATCTAACATCACAACTTAGCCTCACCGACCTTACCTGTGGGCAGAACACTTACATGAGCCTATAGTTGGGCAAAATAATCTAACACAAAGCCTATTTAAAAAAAAAATTTTTTTTAATGTTTATTTATTTTTGAGACAGAGAGAGACAGAGCATGAATGGGGGAGGGGCAGAGAGAGAGGGAGACACAGAATCTGAAGCAGGCTCCAGGCTCTGAGCTGTCGGCAAAGAGCCCAACATGGAGCTCGAACCCACGACCGTGAGATCGTGACCTGAGCCGAAGTCGGAGGCTCAACCGACTGAGCCACCCAGGCAACCCAAGCTTATTTTTTTTAATAAATTTTTTTTTTAACATTTATTCATTTTTTGAGAGAGAGACAGAATGTGAGCGGGGGAGGGGCAGAGACAGAAGGAGACACAGAATCCCAGGCAGGCTTCAGGCTCTGAGCTGTCAGCCCAGAGCCCCACTTGGGGCTCCAACCCGCAAAACGCTAGATCACAACCTGAGCCGAAGTTGGTCGCTTAAGCGACTGAGCCACCCAGGCGCCCCAACAAAGCCCATTTTATAATAAAGTGTTGAGTATCTCATGTGACTTATTGAATACTGTACCGAAAGTGAGAAACGCATGGTTGTATGGGGGCAGAGTGGGGTGAGTGTGTCAGCTGTTGACCCTCGTGGTCGCATGGCTGCCCGGGGGGGCCGTGGCAGAGAATGGCGCCGCTCATCTCCAGCCTGAGAAAAGATGCAAATTCAAAGTTTCAAGTACGGTTCCAACCGAACGTGTCATTTTTGCACCGCCATCAAGACCAAAGCTCCTAAGTTGAACCATCCTGAGTAGGGGACCATCCGTACCCCCATCTTATGGGCAAGGAAACTGAAATGCAGAGAGATGAATTCACTTGTCTAAATCCCTGAAGATTTAGGAAGCAACCCTTAGGTCTGTATCATTCAGAGCCCTTCTTGTAAGAGCTAATCTCTGCCAGCTCTAGAGAGATGGGCTTCGGTGAAGGAGCTGGTAAAAGCTGACGAGGCCATGTCACTGGCCTCTCAGTGGCACACCATAAAACACCAGGTGCCACTGCCTGCAGAGCCTCCAGCTGGGGGCTACCGGGGTCAGCAGTGGTGGGAGGGGCTTCAGAGCCACGGTGGAAGACGGTGCTGGTGGCCTCGGCGGTCACGGTGGGCAGCCAGTAGTCACCTCGTGGCACAATAGCTGACACTTATTGGGCACTTACAGTGTACCAGATGCCAAAGTGCTTAGGATGGATTAACTTATTTCCTATTTATAATCCCCATTCTTGCAGATTAGGACACTGAGGCCCGGGAAGGGAAGATAACCTTCCCAGGTTATAGGTTATAACCTTCCGTATCTAGTAAGTATGGGGCCGGCATGCACAGCCAGTACGTTGATTGCCGGGCTTGTGTGCTTCAGAACTGTGTGGTGCTGCCTGTCCTAGATGCCTATAAGGGATGTAACAGCTTGAAGTGTGCTCAGCTGATCGGTAGTGCACCCCAGGAAAGAAGAGGGCAGGCGTGACAGATTGCAAAAGTGGCTTTGGGACTCTGCAGCTCCTTCCTCTGGGAGACGAAGTCCGCTTCCCAGCCCCTGAGTTTGCTTGGCCTCGTGACTTGCCCTGACCAAGAGAATATGGCGGAAGCCAGGGGGCACCAGTTCCAAGCCTAGGCCTCAAGAAGTCTTCCAGCTTCCGCTCTCCCCACCCTTGGGACCCTGCCGCCACAGGCAGAAGCTTGGGCAGGCTAGCCTGCCGGCTGAGAGATGCGTGGCCCAGTCACCCTCTCAGTCCGGCTGAGCCCGCCGTGTGAGTGAGGCAGTCCTAAAGGCCCCAGTGACCTGCCAGGTCACCACAGACACATAAGCCAGCCCAGCAGAGCCTGTGTAGAAGCCACCCAGCTGACCCACAGAGTTGTGAGTAAATAAATACAAGTTTCTTGTTCTCAGCCGCTGCTGTGTGGCTTGTTATGTAGCCATAAATACAGCAAGAAATACCTCGAGGAGAAGGAAGATACGAAGTTGGAGGCATTCCCACCAGGCGGTATGAATAAGTAGAAACCCTTGAGGCAGGGAAGAAAGATTCAGAGGAAGATGACGCGGGAGAACCTGCCTGGGTCCCTCAGGACCCAGCACCTCACCTCTTCTCACTGCCACCAGGTGGAGAGGAATGGCAGTACTCTTCTGGAGAGAAATGACAAGATGGTGAGTGAAGAAGCTGTCAGCTGACTTTGGGAAGACAATCCCCAACCAGGCAGAGGTGGCCGCCTCTCCTCTCCACAGATACAGTGGTGGGTGCTGCGTGTGGGCAGAGAGAGGCCTTGAGAGAGCCCCGTCCACCCTGGACAGACTCCAGCCGCTCCCATCTGGGTAGCAGGGATCCAGACAGTGAGCTGTGGGAGCCTCAACTCAAGCAGCAGCTGTGCGAGTGAGGAGTGGGAAGAGGGGAGAAATGCTTAGGATGCACCTTGGAGCCAACTGAAATGGGGGGAACGGCCACTGCGGAGGAGGGGCGGCCTAAAATAACACTGCCGTTCAGAGTACAAAAGGATGCCCCGCAACAAACAGAACAGATGGAAAGATTAAAGGATACTTACTAAGTGTCATCACCGTACAAAATGCACCTATTATGGTATAACCAAGTGTTTCTGGTGATGACATTGGTAATTTTTTGACGTAGCCTGCCATCTGCCCTTGCGTTGAAGGATACCCTTCCTTGAGGGATTTGAATTTTAAAAAGAATCAAAGCCCGCAGGTAAAGGGGAGATCCTGTATTGGTAGAATTCCAGGCAGCCATTGAAAAGTGGAGCAAGGGTTTTTCTTTTACGCGGGCCACTTCCCCGGGCTTTTGGCCTCAGTGCCAGCCGCAGAACCACAAAAAGGGGACCTCGGCCTCGGACGCTTTTAATTCCCTTCCTCCAAAGTTGCCCCTGTGTTTCTCGGACTTGGGGGAGCGGCTCTGTCCACCCCCGCCCCACCAGGCCCTCCTGCTCCGGAGCGCGAGGGTAGAGGAAGGCCGAGCCCCCCGCGGCCGCCAGAGGGCGCTGCGCAGTCGCCGGGTGCGCCGAGGCCGCCTGGGCGTGTGGCCTGGCGTGGGCATTTTTTGTGTTGTTTAAATGCCAGCGTTTACTGCTCACTCTTTTCCCAAACGTGTTTCTAATTTACCCGGTATTTCTTCTACGTGAAAAACTTTAGAAGAAGAAGAAAAATTCACGCTTAACTTTAGTTCCAGGGTGGGCAAAGGGGTTTGCCACCAAATGCGGTGTGGTTCCAGAAACCTCTGGTACTGGGGCCGAGCAGCCACCAAGGGCTCCCCAGACGCTACCCCTGGGTTAGGACGGAGGCACGCTGAACCAGCACACCGAACCCAGCTCCTGGAAATGCTCTTGCTAACAATCAGCAAGCCCGCAGGCTTTCGGCTCCAGAGGAGGGTCCGTTTCGGGCCGGTTCTGGAGCTGGTGGCCGCGGCCGGGCGGAGGGGCCACGCCGCGCCCCGAGCTCCCGCGGTGCCCCGGGCGGAGTGTGGCCCTCGGGGGAGGGGGGCGCGCGGCCGGGGCCCCGAGGTTCCGCGGGGGGCGGGGGGGACAGCGGGCGCTCTGGGGCAGCAGTGCCGGCGCAGGGCGAAGTCGGGGAGGCACAGGGCCGGGGCTCCATGACGAGAGCAGAGGGGGCGTCCTGTCTGAGGGGGGGGGCGGGGACGGTTCCTCGGGCTTGGGTGGAGGCTAACAAGCCTGACCGCCACAAATAGAAGGCATGGGCGAAAAGACCCAAAGACCTTTTTTTGATTGCTGGGAGGTCTTGGGCAGAGAAAGCTCCTAATCCCCGGGGTGGGAGCTGGGGTGAGGTTCTGGGGGGAGTGTCTGATTGGCGGCTAGGTTCTGTTTTTCAGACCTGGAGGGGGGGAAAAAATCCCCTGTCCCCTGGGGAGATTTCTCAGTCACTTTTCTCCTGCAGGAAGCTGCTTCTTGTTGGAGCCTCCTGGGATTGGCAGAGTTAAAATCCTTTAACCCAGGATGCCTTGGGCCTTTTGTTCAGCTCTGACAATGGAATTGGGTGGAGGGGGCTGGGAAGGCAAGTAGCTGGGTCTGGGTGTATCCATGGGGTGGGGGTCTGGTAAAGCTGTGTGCAGTCACTGGATGAAAAAAGCAATTTAGTCGTGTGTGTGTGTGTGTGTGTGTGTGTGTGTGTGTGTGTTGGGGGGAGGGTGCAAGGGAGCCCAAGGCAAGGGGCACCAGCTCGTTAACACATGTGTATGAGTGCCTGCTGTGTGCTCAGCAAACCCTTAATTACTCAGGAAGACCTTCCAAAACTGGGAACTCAATATTGGTCCCTAAAAGGTTGGGTAATGGGTTTTTCTTGCATCTGAAATCCGAGGGAACAGACCTCTGGCTCCCCTGGGCTCCCAGATTCTTCTAGATGGCTTTGTCTTCTAAAATTCTGTGCTCCCACGGGACAGCACTTAGTTAAGGACATCAGAAATGCATACCCTTCAACCATATTCATCATCCTAAAACTCTTGCTTTGAATATATCATGTCCTCATTCTGGTCCTCAGCAGCACCCACTACTTCAAGGGGCTTAGGGTGACTGTGTCCAAGCCCTCTCACCATGCAGACTTTTCTTCCCCAGCTCCCCACATGCATTTTCCCCTGAAGCCAGCCTGGCCCCTCATGGTCCCTTGGGCTTGTCGGTGGCTCTGCTTTATTTAGACAGGGAAGATCTCTTTGAGGAGGTGACTTTCGAGGCCTTCTGGTTGGGAAGGACGCAGCCCTGTGGAGATCTGGGGAAGAGTGTTCCAGGGCAGGAGGGATAGTGAGTGCAGAAGCCCTGAGGCAGAAATACACTTGTTGTGTTCCAGGGTGGGCAAACCAGGGAGGCCACTGCCACTGCCTGGTGGCAGGGGAGGGGGAGGACAGTGTGAACAAGGAGATTTGAGGGGCTCAGGGGACATAGGCAGGGACTAGATTACCAGTCCTCATGGGCCAAGGTAAGGAGTGTGAGTTTAATTTTGATTGCTGTAGGAAGCCTTTGGAGCCTCTTAGTTGGGAGTGAAGAGATTTCATTTACCCTTTAGAAAGATCACTCTTGCTGCTTTGCAAAGCATAGTCTAGGAGCCGAGGAGAACAGTTAAGATGCGATCGCAGAAGTCCTGGCAAGAAGAAACAAAACCAGGGTGGTGGCTATAGAGATGGTGAGATGCAGTACTGGTTTCTGGAACAATTTTGGAGGTGTAGTAGGTAGGACTTACTGATGCTCTGACCTATGACAGAAAAGAGGAGTTAAGGATGATGCCTCCATTTTTAGGGCAAGTGGATGGAAGGGATGCCCATGTTGGGGGAAGAGATGGATCAGTAGTTCTGTTTTGATAGCCCCCGCCAAGACCTATCAGACATCAGCTGGACACACGGAGGCAGGTTTGGGCCTGGAATTCAGGGGTGCCTTGCCTTCAGACTTAAATTTGAGACTAAGCATGTAGATGGTGTTCCAAGCTGTGGCCTGGATAATTCCACTCAGGGAAAGAGTAAAGACAGAAGAGAGAGGGCTGGCCCTGAAGCCATGGCCACATTTAAGGCTCTGGTAGAGGGAAACCAGTAAAGAAGCCTGGGAAGAACAACCTGTGAAGTTGGGAGACAAACCAAAAGATTCTGATTCTAAGGAAACTCAGCCAAGGAAGTATTTCAAGAAGCAGGATGTATTGGTCTGTTATTGCTGGGTAACAAACAGCCACAAAAATCTCAGTGGTGTATAACAGTAAATATTTCTTTTACTCATGCATTGTGGGTCATCTGGAGGTCAGCTAGATGCGGCTGACCTTGGCTGGGCAGCTCTGAGCTGCACTTGGGTCCGAGCCTGTTCTATATATCATCCTTGCACCGGCAGGGTGGTTAGGGCAGGTTTTTTCCCATGGCAATAACATTGGCACAAGTAGGCAAGTGGAAACATGAGATGCCTCCTAAGGCCCAGGCTTAGAACGGACATCATGTCACTTCCTCCTATATTCCAGTGGCCCAAACAGGGTTACACAGCCAGGCCCAAAGTCAAGGAGCCAGAAAGTATACTCTGCCTCCAGTGGGGGCAGGGGGTGGAGACTGCAATATCACATAGAGATATGGATGCAGGGAAGAGTGACAAGAATTAGGATCAAGAATCAGTCTCTGTGATCAAACATGTTCAATACCACTGGGAGATTTGGTGAGACGAGGGCCATGAACTGGCCATCAGTCTAGTCAAGGTATGGGTCACTGGCACTCTTACTAAGAGCCATTACACCAGAATGAAAGGGATAAAAGCCCGGGTGGAGTGGGTGGAGGTGACAACGGGAGGTGGGGGAGAGGGCTGTCAGTCTAGAGACATCTCTCTCAGGAACATCCGCTCTGCAGAGGAGTAGCCGGCAGGAGATGTGAGGCCAAGGCTAATATGTTTTTAAAGTTAGGGAATTAAGTCTGTTTGACTTTGATGGGAAGGATCTAGTAGAGAGGAAGAAGTGAGGTGTACCAAAGACAGGGAATACTTATGTGGTGAAAGGGGAAGGGGCCCAGGGCTCAGCTGGAGGGGCTGGCCACAGATGGGTGCAGAGAACACAGAGCTGCAGAGTTTCTGGTGGCTTTGGTGGCAGCACGATCACACATTTGGTCTGACTGTACCTCTTTTGTCTCTGAAGGATAGTCTGAGGTCAGATGGAGAGTGAAAGAGGAAGAGTGTTGAAAATATGCAGAGAGAGGAGAAAGTGTGAAGTTGTTGCCCTGTGGAGAGGGAAAAGGAATTTTCTAAGACACTGTAGTAGGATTGTCCAGCAGTTCAAATGCCTATTTGAAATTTATGGCTATAAATTTGAAGTGAGTCCATCCAGAGCAGCTGGGGAATTTTCCTCAGCGGTGCTCAACTGCTCGGTTGCAGGTGTGAAGTAAACAGTTTGATTTAAGCTCAGTTGGGTTTTCGCCAGGTGAACATGATGGAGAGAGACCAGTATAAGGAAGTTAAGGCTGTTTGCAAGGGAGATATTTGTGTGCCGGAACGGGCAATCTCAGCTGGCTGAGAAGTGAACTGAGGGGAGACACATAGTGAAGGAACAGCGGCGCAATGGGTTGGAGGTCTCGGGTGGAGCCAAAAGACTGGAGGGGATGAGCTGGGGGGGGGGGGGGGGGGGGGGGGGGGGGGGATCTTTGAGTCTGAGATTTGGGGCATGGTGTAGACATTCATGGTTCCAAGGTCCAAGGTCTGACCAGAAAGCTAAAGCAGGGCAGGAGAAAATATACTGTTAGGGCTAAGGCAGTCAAGGGACTCAGGGGCCGGGGTGTTGGGTGGGTCATCAGCACTGAAGCTGTGGTCACCAAGAGTGATGACAGTGGAGAAAGAGCCTGGCGTCCAAATCATCAAGAAACAGAGAAAGCGACCAGGAGGATTATAAGGTGACACTGACTAGGAGAAGTGGTGGGTAGTACACTCAGATGAAATGCATTCCAAAGGAGCTGGGTTTTCCAAGGCAGAGGAAACAGATTGGAAATTGGTGAATGAGGACCTCTTGAAGTGCTTGGTCTGTGGGAGAAAAAGAACCTCTCATGGAGAGACCTGTGGGGACAGCTGTGCCGGCAGGGGACAGACAGACTCCAGGAAGAAGGAAGTGAGGGTCCTAGTCTTGGAGATTTAGAGTAGAGGCAGGGGGGATGGGTTTGGAGGGCAGGGAGGGGAGGGGGGTGTGGGCTGGGGAGTGTTCAGCACTAGGGGGTAGGGCTTGGAGCTGGGATAAGTGGGCGTGAAGCAGATCGGTGTGCTTTCCCTGCCCTGGTCAGGGCACCCACACCTGGCCCCTTTGTGGAAGCTTCCCAGATTACCCCGGGGGAGGCAGGAGGTGGGAACAGACTTCCTTTTCCAGGAACCCCCATAACTTTTGTTGCTGATGATTCTCAGGCCTTATCATCTACTTCTAGGTGTCTTTAGCGTTCTTCTGTGGATTTCTTGTGTCCTCAATGAGTCGCAGGTTCGGGTGGTAGGAAACCCCAGATGAGCCACTTTGCACCCACTCAAGTCCAGCACAGCACCTGACATGAAGCGGGCGCTTCTCAAATGTTTGTTGATTGAGTTGGATACAATGCGGTAATGGTTCTCTTTAAGGCCAAGAGTGGGGCCCGTCGTCTGGCGGCGGCGGTGCGGTGGGGGGTGGGGGTGTCCTTCTACCCGGGGGCCCCCACGCCACCCCCACTGGCCAGCTGCCGTGCGGCCGCCCCCCCCCCCCCCCCCCCTTCCCTCGCAGCCGGCAGGGCGAGTAACCCGACGCCTGGGCCCGCTCCCCCTCCCGACCCGGCTCCCGGTGGCCAATGGCCGCGGCCAGAGCCTCCGCGGGGAGTCGCGGGGCCCTGGCGGCGCCGCGCGGCCGGGCTGGAGCTGGGGCACCCGGAGGTGAAGAGCTGCCCGTCTGCGACTCGAGCGGCCAGGCTCAAACCCCGGCCTGGGCTCTCCGCCCGCCCGGTTCTGCCCGGAGCCCGGCCCGGGCCCTTCCCGCTGTCGGCCCCAGGCCTGAAGGCCAAAGGGACCCGGCGCTCGGCGCAGACTGTGGCCCCCAGCGGGCCAAGTCGGGCTCCCCGCCCCCTCTGCTCCCTTCCCCCAGCCCAAGGGGTCGGGACACTTGGCTTGTAGGCCCCCAAGGGCCCTTGTGAAGTCATGGATTCTCTGAGCCTCAGTTTCCTCATCTGTAGTTGAGGCAAGTGCTTATCCACCTCTGGGTGGGGTGGGGTGAGCACCCAACCAGTGAAGGGCGTGTAAGTCCTCCTACATTAACCAGAGGACGGGCCAAACCCAAGCCACTGTGACCTGTCACCACCTGCCCTGCGGCAGATGGGAACGGCAGCTCCTCCTACCCGCCATTCCGGCTCCACCCACCATCCTGGGAATTCCCTGGGTTCAAAGGAAGAGCCCAGCACCGCTTTCCCTGACACCCCCAGTACAGGCATTTCCTGCAGCTCGTCTCTCCCGAGGCAGAAGTCAGCTGGTGGGGTTTAGTAACCCTGGGGGAAGGGAACTGGAAATATACGCTGCGCTGGCAGGATGGAGCACAGTCCGGGCACTTTTCCAACTACCTATTTTATCTCTTATATACTTACTAGAGTGTAAGAAGTGTAAAGAGGAAACCCTCACCGGCAATAGCTTTTTCCTCCTCAAAAAATTAAAACGGCACACTCCTGACCATTACCGTGTGTAGGCTACAAATTCTCATGCGTCTGATCGAAACCCGCCATCATGGTGCCCAAAAGAAAAGCAATGGAGAGCTCAGGAAATACATTACAGTCTGAAAGAAGAGAAAGAGAGGAAGTCTTTGTCAAGGATGCGTTATTTTAACATTCATAGCCTCCCCACACCCCCAAAGTAGCAGGTGTGGGTTGCCAGTGGTGTTGAGGACACACATGTGGGGGTCCCCTGAGTTCTTGGCTTCTGTGTCTGTGTCTTGAACAGGCTCCCAGGTGCCTCCTGGAACCTGCAGGAGTGGTTCACACTCTTCCTCTGCACTGGGCTGGCAACCCTTGGGCACCTTGCCTGGGGCACAATGTCACAATGATAAACTGTTCTCTCTTTCTTGGGACTTGGACTCCAGGGCCAGGCCGCCCCATCAGGCCTGCTAGATAAATCCAAAAGCAGGAAGTGTCTGGGAAGTGCAAGGGGGTCCTTAAGCAGGGAGAGGGAGAGGTGCCCACCAGCCCAGGCCTGAGGTTCTGCAGGCTTCCTGAATTCATTTGCTTCCAGACCTTTGCAGCCTTGCCAAGTCGTGTCGTGAAAGATCAGAACAGCTGGAAATTTCTATCAGGAAAGCACCAGGTGCTGAACAGGTCTCAGTCTGACTTACTTAGGGGCTGGGGCCATTTGGGGTTGGCATTCTTGCCTGAGCAGACAGGCAGGAATTGCTCGCGCTTGGAAGACAGTGCTACCCCTGCCCCTGTGCTGGGGCTGCAGTAAACCCAGGACACTGTGCTGGGGATGGAAACTAGGAGCCTCCTCCCTTCCAAGCGCCAGTTAGATGATACAAAGGGCCTCCTCTGCTGGCCAAGGAGAAGGGGATGGGCTGACCAGGGAGGGCTGGGACTGTCACCCAGTCAGAGCCAGGCGGCTGCAAATGAAACACAGGCCTAGAAGGCTCAGACAGGCACTCAATCTTTCCCAGAGCCAAGAAATCCTGGCTAGAAACTTGACTACGGAGCAAGGAAAGGCACCGGGAAATACTTGAAACCAGGCGAGACCCCTGGTAAGGTTGGACTCTTGACAAACAAGGAGCTGAGCCAAATGCTTCCCCCACCCCTCCCTGCCTGGCCCAAACACAAAAGCTGAGCTGGCCAGAGAGGACCCAGGGGAGGTGGTGGAGGAGCCGGGGAGGGACCCAGCAGGAAGAGGAAAGCAGGCAGCAGGGGTAATTTTTACCCTGCTCAGACCTCAGGGTTCTCATACAGCAAGTCTGCGGGGCAGGAAGTTCCCCAGTGGCTTTGCACAAAGCCAAGGTCACTCAGAACCTCTGAAAGTTCCCACGAGGGGTTTCAGAAACTCCAACGTGGCGGCGTGGAGTCCTAAACACACAGTAGCCAGGCTGCATGGGTCAGCTTTTATTTGAAGAAGGGGTTTGTAGAGGCAGCTGCGGAGGGAGGGCAGCACCCACCCCCCCTCAGCCCCAGGCTATGGAGGGACTGACCTGAGCTCAGAACAGACTCAGCTCTTGGGTTGGGGGTGGGGAGGATGGTGCTCAGCTTGCTTTATTTTAAATGAATATGCACAGTAGCCTGTTATGAGTAAAAGCTATAAACCTACCAAGGAATCCTTTTATTCATATTTCTTGTAATGTGTGAAGGGGGTTACTTTTTAAAAGTTCTAAAATTAAAGAAAAAAGAAATCCTACGTTTGAAGATAGATCCAGGGTCTCAATTTTCTTTTTCCTTTGCTAAATTTTGAAAGAAAAAAAAAAAGAATAAAAAGAAATATGCTACAGTATGAAGGCTTCTTGTTGTTGTGTTTTATAAAAAAAGCTGCTTTCTGAATATGAAAGTAGATCATGCTCTATAAAAAGAAATTCAGACAAAAGGTATAAAAAAGGGAGCAGAAAATCAAGTATAATCCCACCACCCAATGCTAGATAGCCTGGATAAATAACATTTTTGTGTATTTCTTCCCTACTATTTTCTATATGTGCACCTATGTTTTTACAAGGGGTAAAATGATTGACATAAGAATGGTCTTAGCCATCTTCCTCCCCCCAGCCCTTGGACCTTGGGAAGAGATGCCTTGGGGAAGGAGCTGGGCCTTGGCACCCGGTGAGTGGGGGAGAGGGGAGGTCTTCCATGGAAGATGGCGAGGGGGCCCAATGGAGGCTCCGTGGAGGATTACTTTTGCTACCCTTTGCCCATTCCACAGTAACTCACTCAGCCCATATTCTTTGGTGGTGCTGACCTCACACCATTTCCCCCTACCCCATCCTGGGCTGGAGCCAGATCAGTCAGAGGTCTCCATACTCTGATCAGGGTGATTGGTCCAAGGACAGACACACGACCAAGCCAGGATGAAGTCTCCTCTCTCGCACGCTAAGCATCATGTGACACCAGAACTGGCCGTGGCCCTCTCCTCCCACCAAGTGAGGGAGGGCTGCTGAGACACACACAGAGCTGAGAGATGGAGACCAAACGTTGATAGCATCACTGGGTCCCAGGTACCAACCATGCCTGAAGCCAGCAGGCTCTGTCCTGGACTCTTCATTTACATGAGCTCAGACGTTCCTTTTTCCCCATTAGATTTTATTTTCTAAGCATTGGATTATTTAAAAAAAAAAAAAATCCAAAAAAACAAAGCATTGGTTTTTTTTCACATAACTTAAAATTAACCATGAACCATTTTATGTTTTTTAAATTTTTTAAAACTTATTTTAGAGAGAGAGAGAAAGACAGTGCAAGCAGGGGAGGGACAGAGAGAGAGGGAGACACAGAATCCGAAGCAGGCTCCAGGCTCTGAGCTGTCAGCACAGAGCCCGACGCGGGGCTCGAACTCACAAACTATGAGATTATGACCGGAACTGGAGTCGGATGCTCCACCGACTGAGCCACCCAGGTGCCCCAACCATTAACCATTTTTAAAGGGTGTGGTTCCGTGGCACTGAGTACATTCACAGTTTTATGTTGTCATTGCTTCTATCCAGTTCCAAGACATTTTCATCACCCTAAAAGGAAACCCCTCGCCCATCAAGCAATCGCTTCCTATTCTGCCCTTCCTCTCGACCCCTGGCAACCACAAGTTTGCTTTCTGTCTCTATGGTTTTACCTGCTCTGGAAGTTTTATGTAAATGGAATCGCACAGTGGGTGACCTTTTGTGTCTGGTTTCTTTCACTTAGCACGATGTTTTCAAGGTTTATCCATGTTGTTGAATGTCTAAGGATTTCACTCCTTATTAGGGCTGAATAATATTCCACCCTATGAATGTACCTATCAGATTTTGTGTATTCCTTAAGTTAAAAAAAATTTTTTTTGATGTTTATTTTTGAGAGAGACAGAGGCAGAATGCAAGTGGGTTAGGGGCAGAGAGGGAGGGAGACACAGAATCCGAAGCAGGCCCCAGGCTCTGAGCCGCCAGCACAGAGCCCGACGCAGGGCTCGAACCCACGAGCCGTGAGATCATGACCTGAGCCGAAGTCGGACGCTCAGCTGACTGAGGCACCCAGGCGCCCAGATTCTTTAAGTTTTTTTAAATGTTTATTTATTTTTGAGAGAGAGAGAGAGAGAGAGAGAGCTAGTGGGGTAGGGGCAGAGAGAGAGGGAGACACAGAATCCCAAGACAGGCTCCAGGCTCCAAGCTGTCAGCACAGAGCCTGATGCAGGGCTCGAACTCACAAACTGAGAGATCATGACCTGAGCCGAAGTCAGACGCTTAACTGACTGGGCCACCCAGGCGCCCCTGTTTATTCTTATGGACATTTGAGTTGGTTCTACCTTTTGGCTAGTATAAATAATGGTGCTGTGAACATTCATTTGTAAGTATTGGTTGGGATACCTGTGTTCAATTCTTTTGGGTATATAACTATGAGTGGAATTTCTGGGCCATATGGTGATTTATGCCCATGCCTTCCTTTTCTAGTTTAATGTGAAATGGGTTTCTTTCCTGGGCAACTAAGTGTCCTACCTGGAGAGAGCGGACAAGCGGAGATATGGGAGACAACAGGAAATACGTTCTCGAGTGGGAGAGCGACGTGAGAAAGTATTTTCTGAACAAGCAGCAGGGCATATACTGCGTGGAAGACCCAAGGGAAGAGGAATCTTAGAGCAGCTGCTTCAGCGATCCAGTCTGGGAGAGGAAGTGCCCCTCCTCCTCTATTCATTCCTCTTCCCCCTCCAGCCAACGCCCGCCCGCCTGCCTGCACAGGGATGAGCCAACAGGGGGCAGTCGGGGTGGGAGAGAACACATTTTCCCTTTAAACGAGAAGGGTTTGTTTCACTGTGTACCTCCCACAGCTCTGCCAGGGATTGATTTCTCCACTGTGATGAGCCACAGGTCCCTCGGGACCACATCTGAGGGCAGCCAGCCACCTTCAGACATGTCCACTCTGCCTGGGACTCCAGGTAGAGTGACGCCTCTGACCCAGCTTAGAAAAGAAACCACTGGAGCCTCTGCTCCTGTTGCTTCATTCCCACTGACGGCCACTCTCCACGACCCTGAAGTTACCAGTCCGTCTGGGGACTTGTTTGCCACGTGGGATCCATGCTTCTGCTCACTCTCATTCCCATGTGTGGAGATTCTCTTTAGAGTCAGTCTCACCCCCGCTGTGGGATGTCCTACAGGTAGATGGCGATCTTACTGGATTCTTTTCATGTTGAGCACCCTGTGTGTGCGCCAGGTTGAGCAAACACCTGGGCGATGGGCGAAGAGGAGCTGGGCAGGAACCCGTGATGGCAGGGCTCTGGAAATATCACTAACTCGAGGCTCCTGACCCCGTGGAGCATGCGGCTCAGTGCAGGGAGACGGACACCCAGAGGAGCCGGGTGGCAGCATGGAGGGACGCTGACAAAATTACAGCAGTAGGGAAATTTGGTTTTTAGAGCCCTCCTAGTGAGCCTTCATTTACTTCGTATTTTCCTTAGATAATTATTTGCTTAATTATATTAAGAATTAGGGGCGCCTGGGTGGCGCAGTCGGTTAAGCGTCCGACTTCAGCCAGGTCACGATCTCACGGTCCGTGAGTTCGAGCCCCGCGTCAGGCTCTGGGCTGATGGCTCGGAGCCTGGAGCCTGTTTCCGATTCTGTGTCTCCCTCTCTCTCTGCCCCTCCCCCGTTCATGCTCTGTCTCTCTCTGTCCCAAAAATAAATAAAAAATGTTGAAAAAAAAATTAAAAAAAAAAAAAGAATTAATATCTACTGAGATTTAATAAAAGTACTAACTTCACCTAGTTCAGGAGCTGAGCTCTCCCACCAACAGCCAGCATCGGATTGCCAGCCAGGTAAGGGAGCCACGTTGCAAGTGGGACCTTCAGCCCCCGTCAAGCCTTCAGGTGACTGCGGCTCGTCCAGCTAGTGTCTTGACTAAAACCTCACGAGAGACCCTGAACCAGAACCGTTAGGCTAGGTTACTCCTGAGTTTCTGATCCACACAAACTGTCTGAGATAATAAAAGCCCGTTGCTGTTTGAAGCGGCTGAGTTTTGAGATGATTTCTTACACAGCAATAGAGAACAATCGCACAATGTTTGCTGTTACTATTTTCCAGGGTCGCTACCCTGAGCAGGGAAGCTGGGGACTGTTCTGACTCAGGTGTGCGGTGAACAGTGTTAATAGCTGAGGGCACCTTGCTTCCAGGTTGTGTATAACGTGATGGGCTAAGGACCATCCGGACAGGTTTCAAAGCTTCTTTTGAAAGGATACGTTTCACACCAATCTGAAGTGCACTTCCGAAGCCAAAGGTCTCAGGGAGGAGATGCCAAGGCCCATAGACTTCATTCACAGATGACCCCAAGCGCTCAGGTGACAAACGTCAAAGCGAGACTTTCTGGGGCTGTTGACCTAATGCAGTTCCCACAGTTAGGAGCTGATGGAGCATGTTCATCAGAAAAGGCAGTCCCAGCCACAGATTCATTTGAGTCCAGCCCATGTTCCCAGCACGTGGAAGCTCAGCCCTTCCCGTGAAAACACTGTGAAAACCTCTGCAGTATTGAACTGCAGGGAACTGGCTTCCCTCCCTTCTCTCCCTGTCACCAGGAGCTGGACAGAGCTCTGGGGCACATGACAACCACAGCTCACGTGAGCTTGTGTCCAAGAAGTCCCCACCCTCTCCCCTCTTGGTACCGGAGATTCTGGGAAATCAGCTCTATTTTCAGCCTCCAGATTTTCTTGTTATTACGAGCACTGAGCTCCTCAGAAACAGGTAGCTGCAGGGGAGCTGAAAGAAAGGAAGATGAAGCGAGACCCACACAGCCCCTGAAGGAGACAGTTCTCAATTTCAACCTGAAAACTCGGGAAACCTTTGTCAAGAATCCTCTTAGCCGCCGCCCCTTGGAGACATCGACTGTATTTGGGGTTAGGTTTGGTAAGGCTTTTCTCAGTGAATGACTGGTCAGCCAATTTGAGCCTCCTTCCTTGAAAGAAGTTTGATACAGAACACTTCAAAACAGAGTTTTGACATGTCTGTGTTTTTTGCTTCTTATTCCTTTCTTCTCTGGTTTTGCTGCTCAGAGACAGACCTTAAATTCAGCAACATCGGCCTCCCCATGGCTGTAAGGGGAAGCAGTTGAGAAATGACCATTTTTCAATTTCCCCCGTCCCTTGGGAAGAAAGAACACTGAACTTGAGTTTGAACTTTTAAGGACCTAGGGGCTTACAAGTCTTTCCTCCTCCAGCAAAGGCCCATAGACAGTAAAGGAAACAAATCCAGCCAACTGGCTATTTGAAAGCCTTCACTTAGCATTTGATGAAGGATGCCATTTGGATTAACCATTAAAATTGACTTCCAATTCCCAACAGAAATTAAACGCACCCAGGCACTGCACGCAGGGTAAATGAAGACACCAACACCGAAAAAGTGAAAACTGGGTTTCTCTGAAATAAGCACAGTTTGGGGCACCTGGGTGGCTCGGTAGGTTGAGCATCCGACTTGGGCTCAGGTCATGACCTCACGGTTCATGAGTTCGAGCCTCGCGTCGGGCTCTGTGCTGATGGCTCAGAGCCTGGAGCCTGCTTCAGATTCTGTGTCTCCTTCTCCTTTGCCCTTCACCCCACTCGTGCTATGTCTGTCTCTCTCTCTCTCTTTCAAAAATAAACATTAAAAAAAATAACAAGAAAAAAGAAATAACCACAGTTTGGATATTGGGCTACCCAATAGGATAGGAAGATAGGAGGGCTCCTCCACAGTTTCCTTGGCCTCCACTCATGTCCTCCTTGAGTGGACAATATCAGTGCCAGGGCCAAAAGGTAAATGGCGTGCAAATAAGGTGTCTCTCGCAGCAACTTTAGACCTGGCTGGCAGTGTAAGAAAAGCAAAAATGAAATCAAAGTAAAATACTGCCAATGCTTCTATTGCAATTTGCATCACATTACCCATAATGATTTGTAATTTTACATTTAAAGCTATTATCTTTTGGCAGACACCTTGACTTTAAATAAGTGTCTGTTACCCCAAGGGGCTGCGGCAAACTGTGCCTAACATCCCACAGTAAGATCCAGAATGAGGATATCCACCCAGGAGTGTGGCTACCCAGGCAGGAGCACCACCAGCCTGAGGCCGTCTCTCCCTCTTTGGCGTGAGGCTGCCCTGGCTTGGCACCTACCATGGTCACTGCTTTGGTGACTGTCATCCTGCCAAAGGCTTTAAGCTACTACCTTTCATCTGCTCCCACTTCTTTCTGCATAGAAAGTATCAAGTATCTTACATTCTTCCTTTGGTGCCCTAGGACCGTCTGACAAGTGCACTAAGGGATCATCTCTTGGTCTCTGACATCTCAGAACCTGCATATGCTTAAAAACAGCCAGAAAGCTCCCAAAAGAACGGCTTGCAGAATGAGAAGTTGGATGGATTCCAGCTGGAGTGCCACTTCCCTAACCCCACACACCTTTAAGTGACAAGAGACTTAGGAGTGATAGGGGGTTATCACAGAACATTCCCATCCTTTTGTCAGAGCCTGAGAGCCCCTTGGAGCAAATGACTCTACAGAAATTCAATCAGAATGGAAGAATAGGCAGAAGCAAACTGAGGGGCAGGCTGGGAGCTATGTCTCCCTCACAAACATTCTCCACACTGATAGGTACTAATCTAGTAAAAAGAAATAGGACAATGACATAAAGTACATAGCCAGTGGCTGGCACATAGGAAGTGTATCAGTTAGCTCTTTCCGTTTAACCGTCCAAAACTTAGTGGCTTAAAACAACAACCGTTATTTAGCTCATGATTCTGCAGTTCGGCGTATTTAGGCTGGCTCGCTCACTCTCTGCAGTCAGCTGGTCTAGGATGGCCTCCGCTGGGGCCACTCCTCTGCACACCGTGGCCCCTCTTTCTCTGGCAGGGTAGCCCAGCCCATTCACACAAGTTCCCAGAGAGAAATAGGCGCGTTCTCCTGAGGCGTAGACCGGGAACCGAACACACGCTATCTACTGCACTGTCCTGGGCAAAGTAAGTCACTAGCACAGCCTGAATTCAAAGAGTGGAGAAACAGGCTGTTGCTGTTGGTGGGAGCGGCTGAGAAGTCATCTTGCAAAGCGGTGCTTACAAAGGGAATGAGGAAAGATTGTGGCCATTTGTGCAATCTACTTCTGCGGACACCGGTATATTCTGTGAGTACGTAGAGTTTTTCTACCATTTCCAAAAGGAATGATATTGACGTGTCAGTTGCCACGCCTAGGATGAAAAGACACTCGAAAAGCAAGACCATCAGACTGATACAGAAGGTAGTCAGAGGGTAACACCTTTGTTCATGTGCTGGTTTCCCCTAAAGCCAACCCCCGTGCCCAGGGTCCCTCCTCTGATCCAGCCTCCCTTCCCCCTCCCCTTGATGGGAGGACCTGGGTGGGCCTTACCCAAGTCCAGAGGCCTGCCTTCAAGACATGTGTGGTTAAGGTGACTTTTTCCATCTTTCATGAAGCTCCCCATCTAGCAATCCTGTGTTCTTGTTTTCTGCTGTCTTCTTGGAGTCATTTCAGTCTCTCCGGCAAGAATGGACCCTCTGTCAGTTAGAGGTTCATCACCTTGATCTGAAATGTTTATGTCCGCCTTATTTGGTAGTTAGTAACATGTGGCCAGGGTCCATGAGGTCACCCTGTTTCTCAAATTGGCTGGATATTTGGAGACAAGTGTGAAGAAACCCAGGCTCTGTCTCAATGTGTACTAACTAGCTTCTGTCGCATTCTCAGGTGAGACAAATCTGTCTAGTGATTTCCCTTCAGGAGTGGGAAACGTATCCCCTCTTCCTTCTGATTCCCACCACCAGTGTTATCCCACACATATGTGCGATGCACTCATAGAACTGCATGGTTGTTTCTTCAGCAGAGCAGATACTGTTGCTTCTCATCTTCATCCACATCTGTCTTTTTCGTCACCCTTTCTACCTCAGGGTGAGCGTGGGACATCACAGTGACCTGTGAGATGGAGGTAAAGTCAGCGAAGTGAGACTTCTGGAAAAGCTTGTTTCCCTGACTTGAAAAAAACAAAACAAAACAAAACAAAAGGACCAATGAGCCCTTTGCCCTTCCTCCTTCTTCCCACTGGGAGCATTGCTGTGAGGCCAGGAATTGCAGCAGCTATTTTGTGACCATGAGGACTAGAGTCATGAGCCGAGGATGGTAGAGCAAAATTACAGAAGAGGCCTGGGTATCTGATGACGTATTTCAGCAGCTGCGCCAGCCCTAGGATTAAACAAGTTAGTGTAAGTCAACATTGGTTGGATTTTCTTCTCATTTGCAGCCAAACAAATTCTTTACTGTTACAGGCAGGATCTTTACTGGTTTCAAAGGAAAGTAGATCACAGAAATATAACTGAGAGAGCGGAGTATTTCTAAGGAAGTTCCAGAAATATATCAGTCAGAGAAATCACTGTCCATTTCAGGCTTCAAGTTTCTACTATAACTTGCCCAGAAGGGAAATAAAGCAGCATCGAGGAGGGTTAGGAGGCCACTCCCTGAAACATATTATTGTATTCTATTAAATCACAGATGCCATCAGTTGTTGTAAAATGCAGCATCGTCTTATGTATCACTGTGAAAGAAAAAAATGTTCTTAAGACCACCGCTAATTATAGGACACATGAACTCTGATTTCGGACATTTTAAAGTGGAGGGGCACCCTAGAATCAGTGAGATATAGCATGTATTTGCTCCTTTGATTATTGCCTGCCGTCCCCATTAGAGGTGACTCGTTCTCTGCTGAGTCCCCATACCTGGGATTGGGTCAGGCACAGAACAGACTCCTTCCATAAATATTTGTTATTGCATGAATCAGGGCTCAAGTCCCTGCCTGTCCAATAACTTCTCATGCCACCCTGGCTGAACAAAGCATTTCCCTTTGTGCCTCGTTTCATCGTAATGTAGTATAACTGAACCTCACCAGCACAGGAGAGATAAAAAGCCCCACATAAATGGAAAGCGGACCCACACTCTGCATCACCATGGCGATGCCTCCCAGCACCTCAGATGGATGCAGAAAGGCCTCATTCTCCATCATCGCTAGAAACCCCACTTTCCCCAGGGCCTGATTCCTTCTAAGGCTCTGGGATTAACCCTTTCCAGCCGAGACTTTTCCAACCCTCTGGGTTACTCAGTGTGCTCCCTACAAATGGACAAGAGCAGAGGAAATATGCAAGTGCGTTCAAGCACAGAGATGGAGTTTTGTAACTTTCCTGAATTTCTCCAGGAAGTCAACATGCCAGTGTGTCATTGACACAAAATATCTTTCAGTAACATCAGCCTGCATCTCTCAGAGGGATAGTCTTGCCTAATCAAAATCACTGAGCTGAGGAGGAGGAGGGCTATGTGTGCCCTCAGAAACAGTAAAGATAATGGTAATAACTTACACATAGCAAGTGACAAACCCTTTGTATATGTCTCCTCATGTAAACGTCAACAAAAACTTGTGGGATAAGAAGTATCATTTTCCCCTTTTTTTACAGGAAGGGAAATTACAGGAAGAGGCATAGAGATGTTAAGTCACAGTAAGTAGCCCAGCCTGGCTTTGAACTCAGAGTCTGTGCTCATTATGGTCTACTGCTTTGTAACTGCCTTCCACTGGGTACCTAGGTCACGCTAGGCTTTGTGCCTGGCACCAAGGCACAGAGAGGAATAAAGCCCAGTACCTTCTCTGAAAAAGTTCATGCTCTGGTGGAGAAGAGAGGCCTGCTGACAGAAACAGGCAGAGATGGGTACACAAAGGGTCACAGGGACACAAAAGAACGAGAAAAAGGGCTGCGCCTGGGCGTAATCAAGGAAGGCTTCACAGAGGAGGTGGGTTTGAGCAGGGGATTGAAGAGAAAGTAGGAATTTGTTTAGTAGACAAAGGAGGCTCAGAGGATCCCAGGGAGCAGCTTCTTGAACGCTGGATCTGGGGAAAGGGAGGAGGCAGAAGTCAGGGCTGAAAATAAGGGAAGGGGCTCCATAGGGAGAGAGTTTCCCTGCCTTGGTCAGGGAGCCTGGGAAGGATATAATCAGCAGAGTAACAGGGTTGCCTTACATTTTGGAGAGAGTTTTCAAGTAGCTGCACTGGGGTGATTGTGGGGAGAAGAAGAGAGAACCGCATCAGAGTGGACCGTGAATATTATGTTCCATGAATAACACGGTCAAATGGAGACGAGAAAGGTGGACAGACACGTAGACCAATTTCGGCTTCAAGTAGAGAAGGGGATGGACATCCATGCCTACAAGACTCTCACACAAACTGTGTAGGCCTTCCGTATGTTCACGTGGAATGACAACGGTTTCTGGCAAGGTCTCTACTCCCACTTCTAAAACACCACCATTTATCTCTCTGATGCCTGAAATTCCACCTCCAGATACTACTCCTCTGGGTTAAACGCTGACCTTACTTTTTCAGGGTTTTCTTGTTTTTTCCAAAGTGATTCTTTTACTTATTTTTTAAATTTCCAAAGTGGCCTACGTTTCTTACAGAGAAAGGAAACTTAAAAACATACTAAAAAAAAAAAAAAAAAAAGAAAGAAAGAAAGAAAGAAAGAAAGAAAAAAAAACATACTGAAGATGTCCTATGTTTCCTTCCTGACTGTGGCTGAGAAAAACAAAAACAAAAACAAAAACTCCTCCATTTCCTAGACTTTTTTTTTTGTAGTCAGGTGTGACTATGTGACTAGATTCTGGCAATGATGTAAGCAGGAGTGTTCTGTGGGACTCCTGATAAGGCTGCTTAAAGGGATTTGACTCAGCAGGAAGTGGGAGAGAGCTTTAGTCTTTCTTTTCTTCCTTCCAGCCTGCAACCCAATGTGATGTGATGACTGGTGCTTCAGCAGCCATCTTGGATCATGAGGTAAATTTGAGGATGTTAGCCACATACCAAGATAGTGATCAAGAGGCCACACTAATACCAGTCCCTGGACTGCTCAACTCTTAGATAGGAAAGAAATACTTTTCCATGTATTAAGCTGCTCTTATTTTGGTATTCTGCCACATGCTGCTGAACCAAATTTGGTATGACACATGAACCATGCTGTCTTTTAGAGAAACTGGCCCAATTGGAATCACCTATGGGCTATATGAAGCCAGGTCCTCCCTCTCAGGACTTAGGAATTAGGTTAGAAAAACTCTAGTTAGTCGGTGTTGAGGCTTGACATAGAAAGTCACACACTTGTGAGGTTCTGAGGCCACCATTTTAGGGCAGCCACTATGGGGCCGTGTGCTGATAACTGCATGTTTTTTTCACACAGTCTGCTGAGAGAAAAGATTGAAGTAGACACAGGCAGGAGAGATGAGAGACCATGGAACCCTGGAGAGTGAGAGAGAGTTGGAGACGGCAGCTACCTGAGAACATTTCTGTTCCCTTGAGGTCATAACTGTACTATCTGCAATCAAGTTTCATGTGAATGCCAGTTTCTTATTAATGAGCCTTTTCTTTTAAACCTAAGCCAGCTTGAGAGCACCAGGGTGGCTCAGTAGATTGAGCATCTGACTCTTGATTTTGGCTCAGGTCAGGATCCCAGGTTCACGAATTCAAGCCCCCGCATTGGGCTCCGTGCTGAGAACGTGAACCCTGCTTGGGATTCTCTCTCTCCCTCTCGCTCTGCCCTTCCCCTGCTCTCTCTCTCCCAAATAAATAAACTTAAAAAAAAAATTCTCTCCACTCGCACTAAGATAAAAAGAAAAAAAAAGAAAAGATTAAAAAAAAATGAACGTAAGCCAATTTGAGTGAATTTCTGTTTCTTGCAATTAACAGACACCTAACACAACCCTACAACCTGACCTGTAATTTCCTTTTTAACTTTCTAGGTTCCCTTTTAAGATGCAAATGCTCCTGAGGAAGTAATGCCTACGTCACTAACGTCACTAACGCTTTAGGACAAATGACTTGTCATCTTCCTGAGTGGAGGAAGTGAAGCAGGAGGCTGGCAGCACCAGGAGCTGCGGGTGAGCAGATATCCAAGGGGTGGGCCTTTCCAGGGACAGACCTGCCCGTCCTCATGGTTGTGCTTTGGCTCAGCCCCGCATCCAGAGCTCTCTCCCTGCCCTCAGGTCTGCAGGAGTTGGCTATAAAATTCCTGGAGAGAGCTGTTCCAAAGCACAGGGGTATAATACAGAAGGTGAAGAATTAGCTGGAAGTCTGATCTCTTCAGACCGGGTCTGCAGCCCGTACCCAGTTCCGCAGAAATTCAAGACTGTTAATTTTTGTTCCATCTACAAAGAGTATGGAATTTCTTTATTTTGTTGCACCAAAAACTTGCCATCCCACGATTTAGTCATTTCTCCCACCTTCTCATGTCCCAGGTGACAAACTGTTAATTAACAAGAAGAAAAAAAAAAAAATCAGCATTCCTAGTTACCTACCAAAACAAGTGGCTTTTTTAATGGCTGGCTTTCGGGAAGGCTGTCGAAAACACCTATACCCTCAAAGCAAGTGCCCAAGCCACACTTTACTTGAACTTACTTATACCCTTTCTCACTCCACAAGGGATCTGAGGGGGCTGTCAACTTTCTGTGTCATCAGATTACTCCAAACCTATAATGAACACTGGCCATGTGCAGAGGGCTAGAAATAGAACAATAGCACACATGAATCAAACGCTTACTGTAGGCAAGCATTGTGCTCAGGGATTAACTCATTTGGTCTGGGAGAGGTACTTCCGTGTTTCACTGAGTCGACATTACCGTCCTTTGGGAGTTGCGTCATTACGCACCGTCAAGAAAGAAAAAAAATCTGTCAATTACCTGGAAGATGCAATACCAGTCAGGATATGGAAGAGTGTGCTGTGAAAACAGAACCCCAAAGTTCAATGGCTAAAGAGGCTTATGTTCCTCTCTCCCCTTAAATGCCCATTGGCCCCACATTGTCTTCACCCTGGGACAGCCTCTATCTGGAATTTTGCTGCCTTTTTTGTTTGTTTGTTTGTTTGTTTAAAGTTTATTTATTTTGAGAGAGAGAGAGCACTCACCCAAGCAGTGGAAGGGCAGAGAGAGAGAGAGAGAGAGAGAGAGAATCCCAAGCACGCTCCCCACAGTTAGCACAAGCCTGACGTGAGGCTTGGACTCACGAACGGTGAGATCATGAACTGAGCCAGAATCAGGAAACGGACGCTTAACAGACCGAGCCACCCAGGTGCCCCACTAGCTGTCTTTTAAAGCTTCACCCAGGATGTGACACATGACACTTCCTTACACACCCCATTGGCCAGAGCAAGTCACAGGGCCACTCCCCCCAGCTCAGCAGATGGGATGCATGCTCCTGTAGAGAGGGGCATTGTAGCAAACAGTATTACAATTCCCTATTTCTGTATCGATTGGAAGACATATCCTGCCATAGCCCAGTTCCAGGGATATTAAAAGGTAAAAAACTGTACATCCTGGAGTGATGAAAAATGGAACTACCATACCCAGCATACAGGTGAGGAAAGGAGGCTCAGGTGAGTCACACAATGCCCTTGAGACCTTGGAGTGAAAGAGCAGAGGCTTCAGCCCAGGTATTGCCAACCCCACCTTTAACTCAGCCCCAGTGAACCCTCATGGAGGTGCAGGGTCTGTCAGGTGCTGGGGAAGCCTTGGGTACCCCTAAATTACCCTCCATGTATTAATCTCTTTCTTAAAAAAAACTAAACAAAACAAAAAAACCCTCTTTTCTTCAAATGTATTGAACTAGCACTAGGCTAGCTACGATACTGAGGACTAAGTCTTTAGTTCCCTTAAACAAAATGTCCCAGGTCAGCCAGGGGTCAAAAGGAAGATTCACAGAGGTCAGCTGTTAGCTGTGGAAAGAAAGACATGCACTCAGAGGCTAAGATACACGTGACCCCTTCCAATACAGGGCTGGCCCTGACCCTGGTAAACCATCCCATAAAGAGATGACTATTTACTCTAGGCAGAGGCCTGGTGGGTGTGGGTCGAGTGCCAGGAAGCCAGTGAGCTGGCCATTGGAATGTGAGTGTGGGAGGGGTGGGGGGAAGTGGCCACTGGCTTCCACTGAGTCACAGAGGACTGAGTCCGGGAGGGTGGCTGGCCCCACTTGGTGCAGCAGGAAGAAGCAAGGTCAGAAGAGTCAGAGATTGGGTGGGGCAGGGAGGGGAGGCTGGCTGTCTCAGGCCCCAGCGGATCTCAGAGGTGGCTGGCAAGCAGGCCTCTGATGAAAACACTGCCCAGCGAACACCCCCCGGGATCCAGTTGGTGATCCAGAAGGCTCCTTCTGGGATGTAAATCAGGGTTGCCATGAGAACATCCAGAACCTTGCCTTTGTCTGGTTTGAAATTCTAAAGTTGCTGGGCTAGGGCGTCCAGTACAGATGCTGAAAAGTAAGACTTAGGGTCCTTCAGCTGCCACTCCTCCCCAGGGCGAGAATCTCAAGCATGAGCAAGCTTCGAGACATTTTAAAAATGGGAAGTAAGAAAAGCTGAGGCTTAGAAGCCAGTCGAAAGAATAGAATGGTTGGAGGGGATGCGGACAGAATGCGAAAATGAAATAACGCCAGCTATAGGACGGACTGCTGGTTAGTCACGGTGTAATGTGAGTGTGCAGTCCCAGCTCTGCTTTATAAAGTGGAAAGGGATTACCGTGGAGAGAGGAAGTGTGCGGCCAGTCAGACAGCTGCCGGCCTCCTGCAGAGCTCAGGGCCCTGCCTTCACCAGCAGAAACCCAAGCTCCCTGCCCCAGGACCCGTGGAGAGAGAGTTCGCTCCTGCCCTCTGCCCCACGGGCCCCCAACCTCCACAGCACTCTTCTGGACCCACCCTCTGGCCTGTGTGGCCACTATCCCTGCTCCTGTCTCTGTAGAGCCTTCTTTCTCCTCCTCCTCTTCCTCCTCCTCACCTGGGCCGCTCGCTCTCCTCTCCATCCTTCAAGGCCATCCTCCAGAATCACTCCAGCCCTCACTGAACACTGCTGTGTCCATTCCTGGGGCTCCTTTGACTACAAGTGTGGGCACCCGGCTTGCACTGGTGAAAAATAAAAAGCAGGGAAAGCAGATGACTAGGGAACGGAAGCGTTTTCCTCAGCCTTCTTAGGGCCCCTGGCCGTGTCTGAAAATTAGACTGACAAAGACAGGTTAACCGCAGAAAAGCATACAGGTTTAGTTCATCTAAGTCTTGTGTGACACAGGAACCTTCATAAGGAAATGAAGACCTGAAGAAACCTGAGTATTTTATGCTAGGTTTGACGAAGAGTGGACAGTCACAGAGGAGTAAGATAAAGGAGTAGAGGAGTATGAGGTATTGTAGTAAACTGGGGGGAAACTTAGTAAGGCCTCGTTGTAGGGTTCTTCTTGGCGTCCCTTCGTCATCAGAGATAAGGATGCTTCTTTTGGGGTGCTGGGGTGGCTCAGCTGATTGAGCGTCTGACTCTTGATTTCAGCCCAGGTCATGATCTCATAGTATGTGAGTTCAAGTCTCAAATCAGGCTCTGAGCTGACAGCATGGAGCCTGCTTGGGATTCTCTCTCTCTCCCCGCCTTTCTCTCTGCCCTTCCCCAACTCACGATCTCTCTCTCTTTCTCTCCCTCTCTTTTTCTCAAAATAAATAAATAAACAAAAAAAGGATGCCACTTTCCTCTGAGTATAGCAAGGGCACCTTGCACATGAGGGTTTTATGATTTGTTTCAGGGAACAGTCTTGGTGGGGGGGGGGGGCGGTGGAGGGGAGGGTGGCACTGGGAGTGACTTTCCTGCTTCTGCTTTTTTCTCCCCAGTTCCCTCAGGCTAAAATATTCAATATGCTAAGATGCCATATTTTGGGGTAGCATGTCCTTCCCATCATAACCAACCTGAGGAAACTTCCAAGCTAGATCCTGTGGCCTCAGGGTGGAGGTGGGGGGCTGGGAGGATGCTGGTCAGCTAGAGACTTAAACTCCATCTGTCTGTCTCTCCCTGCCTGGTGCCTCCTCGTATGTTTTTCTCTTTAGGTTCGTTTCCTCCTGTCAAGCTGGCTGCCCCCTAAGGCAGGAACATGGCCTTGCTACTCCGTTTTTCCCCTTCCATCCTCAAAACGAGAAGTGACCTCTTCCTGTGCTACCTGGTGGCACCCTCCCCAGTGGCTGGGGCTGTGAAGCCTTTGAAGAGAATTGGAAGGCGGCTGGGGCTCAGAAGCCCAGGGCAGTCGAACTGCACAGATCATTATTGTCATATCTGCTAATGGTTGTGGGTGTTGAGGCCTCACTTACTCTGTGAGCTCCTCGTGGGGCTTCTTTCCTGTGCTTGTTGTGCTGTCCCCCAATAAGCGGGCCCTCGGTAAATGTTTGCTCGCTGGCTGATGAACTGTCAACACCCACAAGCCTGGCCAGGACCACTGATCACTGAAACGAGACCTAACTGTGAAGAATCCTCAGATCTTAGAGTAGAATCCTCAGGATCTTCCAGGCTCTTTGGAAATCCAGAATAATCACGGGGGGTCCAGACCTCCTCCTGCTGCATTGCCACCATCAAGAATGAAGAGTGCCTCTCCCAGCCCGGGGCTCCCATCCCTCTCAGGGCCCAGAAAGGCAGCTTTCGTAGAGAGGTCTCCCTGGGCCAGTCCAAGGATCCCTGTTCATTTCCCTCCCACCAAAGATCCCAACCTTAAGGGCTGGGATAAAAATGGCCAGTGAGGGGTGTGGCAGCGGGCACAGTTCCTTTAGCAGAGGTGATATCAAAGTGTATTATAGAAGACAATCAAGGGTTATAATTTGTCATTTAATGCATCCATTTGAGGGGTGAGAATTTCTGCGGCTTTCGGCTATGTAATTGCTCTTTTTCCCACCCCGACATCCCAGGGTTGCCCAGCAGCGCCTCCTTGGTTCACAGCCAGCCTCTCCTCCCCACCTTCCTCAGCCCTCTCTCCTGAGAGCTTGTCTGCAGATTCAAAAAGCAAGGCGGGCTGCACTCACTCCTCAGTCTGTGAGCATTTATTGATTAATCTGTCAGTCGATAAGTACTTAGTGAGCATGTGTTGTGTGTATCAGTCATTGTGCTGGGGGCTAAGAGGACCCCTGAGAAGTGTAAAATTGGACCCACTCTCCAGGAGCTATGTCTACACAGGGAGATCCCTGAAGACACATGATACTGGACTGGATGGTCTTAAAGGTTCTTCAGGGCACTAATATTATGTGGTTATAGACCAAGTGATTAGGTTTGGGCCAGGCTCTGATGGATGGTGGGGTCTGGCTACCTGTTAGAGGGTAGGTGGGGGGGTGGGGTGGGGAGGGGTTTATTATATTCCAAGGACTGGGAAAGGCAAGAAAATGAGAAAGTACAAAGTGTGTTCGAGGCTCAGGGGGTTGACATGCTTGGATAGAGGATTTTTCTGAAGAAATGACAGGTTTGCTACAACACTGGTTAGAGCTAGTGAGTATATAACATATCTCAGGCAGAAGAGAAACAGGGAGAATTTGAGCAGGTGAAAACCTACAGTTGAATAGTTTTTACAATGGCGTTCAGACCCCACTTGCCCCCTGCTGCCTCTCTGATGGACACTGTTGGCTTTGCCCTCAACGGCCACCTCCCTCCTCTTTCTTTTTAACAGAAATCTTGGGATCCCAGACTTCAAGTACTAAAACTAGAACCACCTTGGGTAAACTTGGATGGTGGGTGACCCTATCAGGGGCTGTTGAAGTTGTTGGGAAATGCACCCCAAAATAAGGCCATTGGCCATTCCCAACACAGTCTCTAACCTCTGCAGCAGGTTACCCGGGTTTGGCGGTCCTATTACCCAGTCTGGCTAGCCTGACAGCATTTGCCCCCTTTCTCCACAGCACTGGCTTGCAATCTTCACCATGGCTCTCAAATTGCCCACCGGGCTCCCACTGTACTCCCTTTGCAGCTGATTTCCAATTTCACAGAGGAAAGAGAGACCATCAGCCAGAAAGCCCCCCATTCTCCTGCATCCTCAGAATGCATCTCCTTTCCTGCTGCCAGAAGAAGCCTTTCTCCATCTCAGTGCATTCATCAGAAATCCAGAGGCCACCCCCCTTCCCTCTGCACCCACCTATAGCGATCACCCTCTCTCACTCTCCCTCCAAGTCTCATCTGCTGCCTGTTTCTAACTTTCCCGTCAGCCTGGCCTCTGCTTCACCCTTGCTCTTGCCAAGATCTCAAAGGACCCATTACGGGGCTCCTCTCAGGCCACAGCTGGCTGCCCACGGCGCTCCTGTTGACCAACCCCTCCTTGAAGCCTGCCCTCCTCCCTTGGCCGCACCCCTTCCTACCTCTGGCTGTTCCCGTTCGGTCTGTTTCTTCTCTTTCTTTGCACTGGAAACATTGGTCTTTCCTTCTCTCCTCAATTGTATTCGCTTCTTTCGGATAATTCCATCTATAAATATGGTTTCGACTGTTACCAAATCCTGACAACTCCTCAATCTGTAGCTCAGGCCAAGACTTGTTTTCTGTGCCCTGACCTTTATGTGTTGTGAAGTCATCAGTGTGATTGTTAAAGTCTGTGATTTTGGAGTCAGATCTACAGTTGAGTCCTGGCTTATCAGCTGCGTGACTTTGGTCAGGTGTTTAAGCTCTCTCTGTGCTTCGCTTTTCTCAGTTGTGAACCAGAGATCATAATATACCAACCTTATGGGGCTGTTGAGAAGATTAAATGAGATTATGTAGAATGCTTAATATAATGTCTGGCTCATAGTAACAATCAATGCAGTTATTTTTATAGCATTCGGTTGCCTATTACTCTTTTTTTTTTTTTTTTTTTTTTTGAGCATTTGTGTCCTGAACTACCAGGCACTAAGCAATGGAAATCATTCAATCATTAAAAACAAAAAAATTTAAAGCCCCATGGGGTGGGTGTTGTAGTCTCTCTGCAGGTGAAGAAACCGAGGCTGAAAGACAAAGCATCTCATATCAGGTCACAGCTCAGCAGAGGCCAAGCTGGCCTTTGAACAGACTGATGCCAAAGTCCTTCTCAGTCACGTCAGTGAACCCATCTCTCAACATCAAATCAACACTCGTTCTCTTTTCTGCGTCTCACACTTGCCCTTCCGCTTAGAGTCCTGTTTTGCCAGAAGGATGTAGCATTTATTTTGTCAGCAAAAATCAACTCTCTCGGAGAAAGAAGGGCGTGGAGGGGGGAAGTGGTGCTAGTCTGTTCTCTCCCTCTACAGCCTCACCGCACCCATCCCATCAGGAGGCCCTATCCTCTTCTTTCCATTTAGTGCCCTTGCCCTCCCGCAGCCCCTCCAGGTCTTTCGAAGGGGTATTTGCTAAAGCCAGAGTCAGCGCCTACAATAACCTAAAGAACTGTTAAGGATCCCTGGCTGATCTTAGCCTTGCCCCCAAATCCACCCTTTGCTCTGCTGTTAGGGTCACATTGCTAACACCTAACTATGTTCATTTCATTCTCCTAAGGGTCCTCAATGCCCCCCTCCATTTCCCCAGGACAAAACGTTAGGGAGATTCAGGAAAAAGAGAAGTCCCGTGTGAAAGGTTCTGGGGCCCCTTGGAGGAAAGAGAATTGCCAAAATTAGAGCCTCGGAGTCTGTGGCCTGAAGTTTAGGTAAGCATCCTCCCACAGAGGCTGGGTTTAAGAACCCAATAGTTGTGTCCAGGTGAATCCTATTGCTCTCTGCTGCCTCCCAGCCCGCCACCGGCTGTCCCCATCACCCCAGGAGGGGTCAGTAGCGAGCAAAAGGTGTTGCCATAGGATGGGACTGGTGACCTCGCTTGTGGGCTTCCTCTCCAGTTCCCCGGGCAGAAGTCCGAAGAAAACACTCTGGCCACACAACTGGTCTTTTATTAGCATCTTTTCTGGCAGTCTCAGGGAGAATTTAGGGCTGGAGCGACTGGAAACTAGATTCTTTTTCCCCCTCTCGGGTTTGGCTCCTCCTACCCCTTGCTCCCGAGGCCAGGAGACTCCCCGGGCCGGGAGGAAGGGCTGAGGACTATTTGCTGGCCCAGCCCCTGGGCACAGGAGAGCCGCGTGGGAGAGCCGTCGTGTTAATTGCTCCTTGGGCATGCCACCCCCGGGGTGACTCACACTTTTTCCTGCCCGGTGGCGGCGGCGACCGTGGGGGCCGTGGGGGCCCACTGAGGAGCCCCTGAGGCCTTGCTGGGCGCGCCCTTTAGGTGGCACGTGCCCTGGTCATCCCCGGGGTGGTGCGTGGCTGGCCCGGGTGTGCAGCCTCCCTGAGCCTTCTCTGGATGTCTCCCATTCCGCCTGCCACGTGTGGAGCCTGTGCAGCCGGCCCGCCCTGGGGGAAAACGCCGAGTAGGAAGAGAGATCTGTGCGTGGTTTCGCTCTGCAGCCACTCTCTGGAAAACCATGTGAAAAAGGGAAAGAGATCTTCTCAGCCAGTGAACCAGGTCTCTGCAGTATTGGTCAGGGGCCCTAAACTGTTAAAGAGTGGTGGGAGGGAGTGGGTAAGAATACCAAACAAAGGAGGAACCCAAAGATAGTATCCTACTTGCCACTGAGCAGGGGCAGTGACTGACTTGGGGGGTGGGGGGGCAGTGAATCAGTCAGTCTGTGGGTTGCCTCTTAGGTTCTTGCCAGAAGTCCTTGGACTAGTTTAAGATTTATGAACATCAGCTTCTTACTCCCCAGAATTCTAGAACTTTCGAACTAGAGAAACCTTAAGGCCCCCCGCCCTCCCCCCACCCGTAGTTGTCGGTTCTCATTTAATGAAGGGACCTAGAGTTAGGTGACCTGAGCCAGGCCATGCTGTTGCTGCTGTTAGTTAATGACTAGTCACATCTAGAACCCAAGTCCCCAACCGTCCTTTCACCTATTGTCAAATAAGCATCTGCTCCCAGCCTTACCTGCCGGGGGGGACGGGGTGCGGGGTGGGGGGAAGAAGGCTGGTGGGGGAGATGTACACTCCAAGGAGCTGATCTTAGGGAAACACTAATCAAATGAATGGGGTCTCCCCTGGGTTCGAAACTTCATGTAGAAACAATTTTGTGTTTCAGTGGAAAACGGAATCATCCGTACTATCATCTACAGCACACCCTCCAGGGTTGCCAGATTCAAGCCCTGTTCGCTGCCTTTAAGCTATTTTGCGACTCCGCAAATCGTAGGTAGTTGATAGGGATGTAAATTCTGTCCTATCTGGTAGATTCCACTTCTTCCCACCCCCACCACGTTGGCAGGAAAAAAAAAGCCCACTTCTGTCCTCATTTGCAATTCATCTCAACATTCCCTTACTCCATGTAAATTTGTGCTGTTTTGACTTTTCCTTTGAACCAGTTATAACATCGATCTGCCTGGTTCTGTCATATCATTTGAGCAGAATAAATTCTTTAACACGTGTTCATTTTTGAATATTTTTACGGAAGTCACGATTTTACCTTATAACAGTGTCATACCTCATCCGTGAGACACGGCCATCCCACTGTGTGCTGTGGTGAGAAGCTGCTGGATGGGTCTCTTTCTCTGAGCTACTCTTCTCTGGGTTTGCCCGGGGCAGGGGAGGACGGTGTGACCTGGGAGGGCCAAGTGGCTGACCTGGGCCCTGCATCCCCACTCACTAACTGGTGTTCCTTTTCTGACACTGTATCCAAAAACTATGTGAGAGAGGAAAGTCATACCTAGTTCTGAGTACATGAAGCTGTCTTGGAGGAGAGGCAGAGGGCCAGCCCCCGGGAGCAAGGCTTTCATGGGACAGGGAGATAGCCTGGCTAGGAGCCTCTCTGGGTCATGTTTCCTGGTTTGAATTCTTTAGCGTCTTTTTGCTCATGGGTTGTTAGAACGTTGAATATAACAGAAGTACTTGCTTACTCTACTAAAATGGGGGTGGGGGGGAGAAGGAGAAAGAGATGGGAGGAAATGAGGTAACAAATGGAAACTGGAAGAAATGAGAGAGAGAGAGATAGAGAGCACAAAGGGCAGCGTACAGACACTTCCCATCATGATTCCCTGGGCTACACAAAATGATCCAAGGGCACAGCGTTAAATAAATAACAGTGCCCAGATTGTCCCTTTGACGCTTCAGATCATGTAAAGGAGAAAGCCTCAGTTTGGTGCTAGTCTGTCTTCAACACCTCTCTAACATTTCCTATCTCATCTCTTAATCAAGGGCGGGTAGGCCTCCAGCTCTGAGCCTCCAGTCACCAGCAGTATTCAGCTAGAATTTCATACTATTGCTGCCGTTTTCATTGTATTTGTCTTACTGTTTTATAATTTCCTCCTGCTTATAGCAGGGAGTACTGATTTTTCCCTGATGGAAAGCTTTTTTAAAAAGTAATCTTATTCACGTTTTTAAAAGGGGGCCAAAAGGAAAAAAAAAAATCAATGTCAAAAAAATTTAAATGAATCGAGGCTGTGCAAGTCACGAGGGTGGCACAAAATGACTGGAACTTCGGGCTGAAACACAGAAGAAAAGGGAAGAAGACAAAGAAGAAAAGAGAGAGAAAACATATGAATAAGAGAAGTGAAATTGGTGGCGGTAGGGGGGGTTTGGGGACAAGGGGGTGGCTGGGGATACCAGCGGGCAGCAGAGGCGGTGCAGTGAGGGAGGGGAGGGCCAAGGGGCGTGGGAGGGGGTCCCACTTTTATTTTGGGGTCGAGGTAAAGACGGTGTGTCTTAGATGTATCCCAACTGCTTAGGAGACTCTGGGAAGTTATTCAGGAAAACCGTAAGTGGTTTAGGGTGACTCTGACCTTCAAGAAAGGGAAGAGAAGGGGTGTCCCTGCCGTGGGCTGCCCTGCAAATGAACTCTACGCTCTCTTTCTGCCATCAAAGAGCTACTTGAGTAGACACCACCTCGTTTTTCCTTTCTTCATTGGTATTCATTAGGTATTTTTAAATGTCTAATTGCAAGAACTCATTTCAAGAAGGTTGAATTTTCACGCCGTGACATGAAATTTGTGTCCAGTAACTCAGAGCCTGTCTGCTTCACTACTTAATTTAGAGATATGCTGGTTGGTGCAAAGCTTCCGGTGCCAAAAAATCTTTCATTTCTGAAGTCTTCTAGCCAAGCTCAATGAAAAATACAGCCATAAATACTCATTCCAACGACTCCCCAGGCCATAGTCACAAAGCTTTTACACTGCATTTACTCAGGGCTCCCCAGCCAAAATTATCTCGCTCATTTTTCTCCAGGGTCCTTGGAAACGTCTGTGTCCCCCCCCCCCACCTGCCTTACTGTGTACCCCCTTTTCTTGCAGGCCATGTGTCTACACGCCGGGTTGAAGCAGTAGGCCCTGGTTTCCCGCAGCAATAAGCCTCTGACTCTCGGGCTTACCGGGAGGTGATGCTCTGGCCAGAGGCACTGGAGGCTGAAGTCTTGGATTCTGGCTTTTGCCATGGGAGGCCCCTGTCACTGGAGTTCAGATATCCAAGCAAAAGCTGATGAGTCCCTGGGTGGTGGCCTGCAGGGTGGATTTGCAAAATCTACCTATATGGGGAAAGGGGAGAGGGAGATCTCAGAAGGATCTAGGAGGACAGATAGGAGTTCACAAAGTATAATGCTCCTCTCTCTCACCCCATGGATTGCCCTAGAACCCCTGGACTTCACTTAGTTTACATAGGCTGCCTCCAAAAGCCAGGCATAGATCAGTCACCAGCCAGCCTGCACAAGGATATGCTTGTGTTTCTCAGGGCTGGCTACATATTAGAACTAACTGGGGAGCTTTAGAAATACTGATGCCTGAGCCCTGCCTCAGACCATTTAAATCTAGAATTTCTGAGGGGTAAGCTTTTTGTTTTTTGTTTTTTGTTTTTTTTTTTTTTAAATTGAGATATAATGTAAATAGAGCGAAGTGCACAAATTTTAAGTATACACCTTTGTGAATTTTTGCACCTGGGCAACTACTACTGAGATCCATATTCAAGATGTGAAAGCTTCCAGTCCCTCCGAAAGTTCCTTTCTGCAAATAGCAAATAGCAAACGCATCAAATCAGGAGCAGGGGCAGCCAGCACTTGTCTTGAACTTTTCTAGTCTTCCCAATTGTGGGGGTAGGACACAACCCCCCTCTTAACATCTTAACTTCGTTGGCTGCAACTCTGTAAATTAGACTAACCAAAGATAGAATAATGACAGAAAAATAAGCAGGAGTTTATTTATTTATTTTTTAATGTTTATTTGTATATTTTGAGAGCGAGCAAGTGAGAGAGAGAGTGTGGGTGGGGGAGGGGCAGAGACAGAGGGAGAGAGAGACGATCCCAAGCAGGCTCCTGGCTGGCAGTACAGAGCTGGACTCAGGGCTCAATCCCATGAACGGTGAGATCATTACCTGAGGCTGAACCCACTGAGAAACCCAGGCCTCCAGGACTTTATTAATGTGTGCATCATGCATACACATGCAGTGCTCTGAGACCAACAAAAGAACAAAATAACAATGTATTTTTTTTCTTTTCCTTTTAAAGAGAAAGCCCGCATGAGCACAGGAGATGGATAGAGGGAGAGAAAGAATCTTTTTTTTTTAAAGTTTATTATTTATTTTGAGAGAGCTATTGGGGGAGAGGCAGAGAGAGAGAGAGAGAGAGAGAGAGAGAGAGAGAGAGAATCCCAAGCAGGCTCCTCACTGTCAGCGCAGATCCTGGTGCAGGGCTCAAACTCACTAACTGTGAGATCATGACCTGAGCTGAAGTCGGGCGGACACTTAACTGACTGAGCCACCCAGACGGTGCCCCGAGAATCTTTAGTAAGCTCCTTGCTTAGCTCGGAGCCCGACCTCACGACTGCAAGATCGTGACGTGAGCCGAAATTAAGACTCTGTCGTTTAACTGTCTGAGCCACCCGGGTGCCCCTTTGAAAAAGAGACAAGAGGGAGGAAAAGGACTTTGAACCTCCAAGGGTAGATTGCGCGAAGGCAAATATCTGGGGAAACTAATGGAAGATGAAGGCTGGTATTGGCATGTTCTGTGATGTGGATTCCTCTGGTGCTGTCTCTGGGCTGATAAGGGTCTAGGGTAGCGTCCAGTGATGGACTTTGGTCCTTCCTGACAGAGAGGGGGAGGAGGGACACCTTTACCAATCTATATTCTGCTTTTTTAGGCAAATAGGGGGAGGAGAGAGAGCCTTTCCTGTATCTGCGTCGTCTCAACTGTCTTTAGCTCAAAATAGTCTTCATGCGGAGGAGGCATATCTTGGGGAGGTATGTTCTGCCCCCCTCCACAGGACACCCGTGTCAGCGCTCTATGATCACCTCTTGGTCCCTGAGGTTGGGTGAGGGGAAGGGGAATGCCTGGGACCCCAGAGCATGTCTCTCCCTGGTGCGTCACGCTAACATTTAGAACTAATGGCTTGAAGACACCCTGAGGCCTTTAGAAAAGCAGAATTCTGAAGGGGTTTTTTTCTTTCTTTGTTTTTAGGGCCTCAGGCCTGCCTAGAAGGTGTTTCTGTTTTGTTTTGTTTTGTTTTGTTTTGTTTCCATTTAACCAGTCCTGCCTAGAAGGTTCAGCACCTTTCTTTAAAAAAACTGTTTTTGTCACCTACTTTTAAAGTCCCATATTACCTCTCTGGGGCATCTGGGTGGCTCAGTCGGTTGCGCGTCCAATTCTGTTTCTGCTCTGGTCACAATCTCACTGTTCGCGGGTTCCAGCTCCGTGTCGGGCTCCGTGCTGACAATGTGGAGCCTGCTTTGGACTCTCTGTTTCTCCCTGTCTCTGCTCCTCCCCTGCTCGCACTCTCTGTCTCTAAATAAATAAACTTAAAAAAAGAATGAAGTCCCACATTACCTCTCTGCTAATTGGGTTGTGTGTGTGTGTGTGTGTGTGTGTGTGTGTGTGTGTGTGTGTATACATGATAAAATATACATAACATAAAATTTGTCATTAAAAAAAATTTTTTTTTAATCTTTATTTATTTTGAGAGAGAGACAGAGTGTGAGCAGGGGAGGAGCTGAGGGGAGGGAGACACAGAATCAGAAGCAGGCTCCAGGCCCTGAGCTGTCAGCACAGAGCCTGACACGGGGCTTGAACTCATGAACCGTGAGATCATGACCTGAGCCGAAGTTGGACGCTTAACAGACCGAGCCACCCAGGCGCCCCAAAATTTATCATTTTAACCATTTTTAAGTATGCAGTTCAGTGGTATTAAATACATTCACACATTGGTCAAACCATCACCACTGACTATCTTCCAGAACTTTTTCAGCATCCCAAACTGACACTCGGTGCCTATCAAGTTATAGCTCCCTTCCCTGCTTCCCCGCAGCCTCCGGCAACCACCATTCTACCCTCTCTCTATGGATTGGCCTACTCTAGGTAGGCCATGTAACCGGAATCCTACAGCGTTCATTTGTCCTTTTGTGACTGGTTTATTTCACTTAGCGTGAGGTCCTTAAGGTGCATCCATGTTGTAGCATGGTACACAATTTCTTTCCTTGGAGAGGCTGAATAATATTCCATTGTATGGATACACCACATTTTGTTCATCCATTCATCTGGGGTGTTGATTATTTCCACCCTTCGGTTATCATGAATAATGCCATTATGAATGTCAGTGCACAAATAGCTGTGAAGTGTTTCTGCGTGTATACTTTCAGATGCTGTTTGACTGATTCCAACATGCTGGAGGCTCTTCATGTGCTGTCCCTATTCTCAAAGCCGGGCCTCCTCATAGAGCAGGTGGAGAAGCCAGGAGGTGGCAGGACCAGGCAAGCCTTCGTGCCATCAGGGCTTCTGATTGATCCCTGGTCATACCCAGTGCTGCCTCCTTGGAGGTGGGCTCCTGTTCTACTCAGCGTCCTTAACGTCCCTGAGCTCCAGAGAGTTCCTGGACCTTGTCTGCAAGTTGGCCCTCCTCTTTTCCTTGAGAACAGTTCTGCATATGAAGGGGGTAGAGAGGACTTTGTCTTCCACAAAAGATCCTGATTGCACCCTTTTCTTCCAGAGCAGCCTTACCATGAACATGACCAAGAGGGGCCACTCCAAGTATCTTCCTAGAACAAAAAAAATCTGCTTCACGATGACTTCCTGTCTCCGCCAAGTCCCGGAAGCAGCTGGCAGCCCTTAAATTGCTGCTTCAGGGGCTAAAAAAAATATCAGCTTTGCTTAGCCAAGCACCCCATTATACTCACTGGCCTGCCAGGTGACAGACAGGATCCGGCCTCAGGTCTGAACTGCACAGCTAGCATGGGTAGAGTTTACTTGGGTGTGAAGGGGCCACGGTGCCATGTGGGCCGGGGAGAGGCCCATCTCACTCCGCCCCAAGGGGCACATGGTGTGGCCCACTGGGTAGTAAGGACCTCCGGGGGTGTAGGTTGTAAGCTGGTATTTCCAGGGCTGGGAGCCTGGGGTCAGGGCTCTTGGCTGGGACCTCAGCTTCCTCGCAGCCTCTGGGAGGAGTGGCAATGCCAGCCCTTGCCTTGGCTTTAAAAGCCAAGACAGTGAGCTCATATGCTCCTCTGGGGCCTCCTAAAATCGGCACCAGAGGAAACCAAAGTTTTGGGTTATGCCAGTGGGGACCCAAGCCAAGGAAAGTTGAGTTTTTACTCCTAATGGGGGTCCCCTTAGGGCTTTTAGGCTGTAGGGGGCTTGGAAACTTCTCATTCACCTGGATAATCCTCAAATTCAATCAACAAACAGCGAGACTGATTCTCAGAGAAGTAGTTTCAAATCTTCCCATTTCCCAGAACTACACTCAGTCTATTTTGAGTTTCATCCTCCCCAACTCTCCCTGCTCTGGGGGTGCTGCTATAGTGTAAAGTGGTCAGGATTCTGAAAGCGAGGCCAGCATCTAGAGGCAGAGTGCACACAACTGTGCATTGTAAGGCCTGGAACAAGGAGCTAGACTTATCAACACTCTTCAGGCTTCTGGTTTTCATAAAGCAGTTCTTGCCTGAGGATGAAACTGAGAGACGGCAAGAGCCCAGCAAATTAGGTCTGCCTGCTGGTGGCCAGAGCTGGTCAGACATTTCTGGGGCCACCACCTTCTCTGGGGCTTATTAAGGTCAAGATCTTCCCTAACAAGGGTCATTCAGCTAGTCAACAGTGACTGCCTGCTTTTCCTCAAAGCAAGAGCTGGAGCCCAGGAGAGGGAGGCAGTGATGGGGCCTGGTCAACCCCGGCCAAGAATGGGGTATTAAAGATTCACAAGTTCTTTACATTCGTCTTTCCCATGATAGGCTCTGCTCCCCAACACGCTTCAAAGGAGCACCAATTTTGTGCAAGTCACACTTGCATGCCTTGAGTGATAGAGACAGAGATAAGACAGCCAGAAATTTGCCATCTGGTAGAGGAGAGAATCAGGCATACAAGGAAGGGAGCCAATGCCCCAAATAAAGTGTAGGAGAGGGAAGACATTCCCTCTATCCCCCTAGCTTCAATAGCTGGGTCTGTGAAATCACTTGACAACCGGCAGATTAATGGGAGAGAAGATATACAAATTTATTCATTTCTAATATTACATGGATAAGGGCATCACAGAGAAAAAAAAAGCAAATGCCTAAAAAAGAGATGAGATTTGAGAGCTTATAGACCATCTTAACAGAGAAGGGGGTGCGGATGCAGGTCACTTAGGGGACAGTAAGTGACTTGGGGGAAAGACGGAGGGCCCCTAAGAAGAACAGATGGGAAGTATGACAGTGTGTGACAAAGTCTGCCTGGGTGTGGTGTCGACTCGTAGTCTCCTCTCCTGTGACAGGAGCCAGTCTTCCCTGGTTGATGAAACTCGAGGGTTGGGGGTTGATGACAATGGAGTTCCTTTCAGAGGATCTGTCTTTAGGCAGATGCGGGGAGTTCAGAGAGAGCCTCCCCCTGTACCTGCTGTTTTTCAAGTGCCTTCAGCTCAAAATAATCAATATAGCAAAGTGTATTTTTGAACTTCTTCAAAAGCATGAGTAGAAAACGCAGAGTTCTGTTCACAAAGGAAGAAATCCCCAAGCTGTGTGGGATGTTGTTCTTTCAAGGCTGTGGCATTGTTTTTATACAAGTTTGGTATTCTTTTTTTTTTTTTTTAAGTTTATTTATTTTGTGTGAGAGAGAGCATGTGTGTGCATGAGTGGGGGAGGGGCAGAGAGCGAGGCAGAGAGAGAATCCCAAGTAGGCTCCGCCCTATCAGCACAGAATCTGACACGGAGCTCAGTCTCAGGAAATGTGAGATCTTAACCTGAGCTGAAATCAAGAGGTAGACACTTAACTGACTGAGCCACCCAGTGGTCCCATGGTATTCTTTTAAATAATGGCAGAAGCTCCCAAAATTGAATTAGGGTCAGATGTGTGCTAAGTACTCCGAATGCATTAATTTGTTTAGTTGATATAACAACCCTAAGAGGAAAGTATTATTATATATTTACTTATTTATTTTTAAGTAGACTTCACGCTGAGTGGGGATTCCAGTGCTGGGCTTCAACTGACAATCTTGAGATCAAGACCTGAGCTGAGATCAAGAGTGGATGCTTAACTGACTGAGCCACCCAGGTGCCCCAAGTACTATTATTATCATCATCTCCACTTCACAGATAGGGTTACACTCTGTTTAGAGGTGTAAAATACTATTTCTGGGGTGGTCCGCCTGGTAAGAAGAGGAGCCATAACTTTGGCCCAGTTTGGTCCAACCCTAGAGCTTGAGTTGTAGATGCAATGTTGCACTGGATGTCCAGAGGCGTCAATGGGCACGTTGGTGGGAGCTCCGAAGACGTGGGTGCTGATGTTGCTGTGAGTGCTATCCAGCCTATGGTCTTAAGCCACAACTGTGCCCCCAAGGCTTCAGTTTCCTTCTCACTTATTTTAATGGTTGAACCAGATGGCTACGAACGTGCCTTCTGTTTACGAAAATTCTCTCAATCGGATTTTTAAGTTCTTACCATGAAACCACTTCATGTTCACTCTCTTAAATGCCTAAATCCCAAAGAACATTTAGGAGGCAAGCAAGCCGCTATTGTACTTACCCACTCCTGGATGTCTGGGAAGGCTACTAAAAAGGCTGAATGCAGCAAAAGGGTTGAAAGTGGGGGTTCAGAGGTAGGGAGCCATAATCACATTTGGAAGGAACTCCATACCCTTACTCTAGCATTTATACAGTGTGCATTAGAGTTGGCTGCTATGTCAAACAGCCATGATGTTTCAATGGCTTAACCCAAGGAAAGTTTATTCCTTACTTAGGAGTAGTCCAACCCAAGTGCCCTATTTCAATGGCTCTCCTCCAAGTGGCTTCTCAGAGACTCAGGCTCTGACTGTTTCCTAGATCCTCGGGGTTTTTTGGCTCCAGTTATAGAGGATCACATGAAAGGCTTTTAGGGAGAAAGAAGCAGAATCCTGCTTCTACCCCATTCCATTGGCCAGAATTGGTCACAAGATCCCACCCACCTTCTCAGGAGAATTGGGAAATGTAGTCTGACTGTGTGCCCTAAAGGAAGCTGATTTTGATGACTATATAGTGGTTTCTCTAGAAGACCATATGTAGTCAACTCAATCTGTTAAAAAATAAGCAAAGAGGAAATTTGCCCTACCAGTCATAGAAGCTCGTCATTGCTGTCCTCTCTGTGTTGTTGATGGCTCATCCTCCCACGACTGTTCTAACTTGAGTGTCCCTCAGCAAGAATAAAATGACCCCCCCTTTCCCTCTTTGGTTCTCTAAGGGAAAGTAATAGGACTTTCTTTTTCTTCCTTCCTTCCTTCCTTCCTTCCTTCCTTCCTTCCTTCCTTCCTCCTTTTTTAAAGAAAGGAAGACTGTCACATGTAGCACCTCATTTGGATATGTCTGGAGTCTTGGAAGCTTGATTACCATACGTTCTTCTACAAATGGACCTTGAGAGCTTGTTTGGAGATTCTAGCAGGGGAGTGCAACTACCCAGACACCCTCGACCTAAGAATGGTCCTCCTCTATGGGGAAGGTTATCCTCTTTGACCAAGTGTGCAGCTTCAGGGGGGAACACACAGAGAGGTAAGGGAGGAAGGGGACACCCACTTAGCCAGCCAGATCAAATCAACCCTGGCGATCAATGGAATGACAGATGTCTCAGCCAGATTGCCCTCACATCTGGTAGTAGGCCTTTCTTAAAGTGTATAATAGGACTTTCTTCAGTATCTTGTCTTGGGATCAAAGGTAGTGATAGTAACTAGCATTTATCGAGCACATATTATATAATCAGGTACTTATATCATTATCTTAGGATGGGGGCAAATCTTAAGATCTGGATGAAATATGTAAAATTAGTAATGTATTTTAATTTACTTTTTTCTATAAATGGCTTTCATTCCTTTTTTAAAAATGTTTATTTATTTTGAGAGAGAGGGAGAGAGAGCATGTGAGAACACATGCGAGCAGGAGAGGGGTGGAGAGAGAAGGAGAGAGAGAATCCCAAGCAGGCTCTACACTGTCAGCACAGAGCCTGACGTGGGGCTCAATCCCACAAATCTTGAGATCATGACCTGAGCTGAAATCAAGAGTGGAGTGCTTAACTGACTGAGCCACCCAGGAGCCCCTAAATGGCTTTAACTTCTATTTTTAATGCCCATTCTTCTGGGTGGCAGAAACTTAATTCCAGTTGATTTTGGCTCCTGCTCTATTCCAGGTTTTGCCTGAGTTTCCAGGTGATGGGAAGAGGCTGGGATTCCATGTCCTGGTGTCCATCTATCCATAGTGGCATCTGCCATTACATCCTGTCAAGTGACAGAGCTGAAGCAATTTGAGTTTAATGTCCTTTATTCAAGGGAAAACCCTCCACAGACGAGGGGAGTAGTGCCTCACAAGTAGTAGAGCACTGTTCCCAAGGGTGTTTGGGCAAGAGCGAGTTTTATAGGGCGTTAGAAGAGGCAATGTGGAAACAGGGCATGATTGATGAGGGTTTCCTTCTAAGACTAACAGGTCTTGTTTCCTAGGGTAAGGTAAGCTCGCTAAAGCTGAGGTGGAGGATTGTGATCGGTGTGTGTTAGGTTTCCCTGACAGATGTTTTTCCTAAGCACAGGCTGACTTGGGTTTAGATTTGTGACGTGAGCCTCCATTTTGTGGGTCCCGGTATACAAATTAACTTTATCAATCCCAACTGCCAGACTTGACATCCCATCAGGACCCTGCCTGGGTTACTCCTTCGCTCCACACCTCCAAGTCATGGTTCTCTCTGCTACCTCAAAACTACCTCCTACTTCACCAAGAACAAGCCACAGTTTCCGGCATCTGGAGAGAGCCTGATACTCCCACCTCCCCGCTCAGCCCTTCTGCCTGACAAATTCTGCTGCCTGGAGCCACCTCCCTGGGGTAAGCCTTTTTCTCAGGGACACTACTACCAATGTTTTGCCTCCCTTTGGCTTCTCTCCTCCCTTCCATAGCCTTGATAATCTTTATATGCCTAGTTTTCTGTTTTTCCGTGTTTAATATTTATGCCACAAACTTGATGCTTCCATCATTCAAGGGTTAAATTTGGCAGTTCGAAAGGCCTCCTTACCACTCCTAAGTAGTTTTGTGGCTTTTCTGCCTTATCACTCCTCCCCTGAGGCAATAAAAGCTAGCTGACTTCAAGGCGATAAGGAAAGACTACAGACCGAATCAGGAGGGCAAGGGACACTAGGAAATAAGTACACAGTTTAAAAAGCATTTGTAAATTTGTCAAAATATTTTCCTGCCACAATCTCGTTGAATTCTCAACGACCGTTCTCTGATGGCCATTACTATCTCTATTTGACCCACGAAGACACTAAGCTGTATTCTTAAGATCTACCTTGCCAGGATACATTTTGGTGTTTGGCGGATGAAAGAAGTTATTTCCATCTTGAATCGGTAGAAAGTTGGGAGAAAAGGCCATTTACAAGACATTCACTGTTATTACTTTTAAGCGCCAACACAAACTGATAGGAAATCTTATCTAATGGAGACAAGTCTTAGACATTCTTTAACAAATACCTAAGGCACACTTGAAAATTGTAAGAAGCCTATTATTTGGAATGGATAGAACAACACATTCGAGAAGTGTCCTCTTAATTAAGTTAAACTCCTTCTAGCAATCTCTTCTAATGATTTGCTTATTAGGAAAATCCTTTTATTTACCAACAGTGTGAATGTAAAGTTTGCTTAATCATTCAATAAATATTGATTGAGGCCTTTTTCGAGGCCGAGGCCAGACAGTAATTAGGTTTTAAACTCTCCAATTTGCAGCATTGAGATTCCCTGAGCTGCCTCCTCCCCCCAGCTTTAAAATCTTTTTCTAAAATTTAACAGCAAGGTTTCTTCATTCAATGAACACTGGAAGCAGGAGGTTCTGCACCAGAGGGGGCTCTGGGAGCCTCACAGAGGAGAGAGGGTGGGGGGCCCGGAAAGAGGTGCTTAGAACCGTGGGGAGGGGGGAGGGGGACAGTGGCTGGCATGGCACGGGTGCCGACGAGGAGCCTGAGGATCTGAGGAATGAACAAACACTGCAGTGGTGTGGAAGGAATAGAAGACCCCTCTGGGGACAGTGCCTCCATTTTCTATAGATGTCTTCCTCCTGACCTGTTTTGACTGACCCTCAGTGCCCCAGGACGACTGGGCTTTTCTTATACCCAGTGAAACCCATCATGCCTTGGTATCCTAGTGCCAGACAGCGCCGCAGAAGAATCTGGAGGAGCATGGGACACAACAGCAGAGAGGAACCAAAGAGAAGTGTGTGGCTGGATGTTTGGAAAGGGCAGGTCACTGTCGGGACAGTCACCAAGGTTGGGTGGCAGGGGAACGTGGCTGGGGCTCTCGCTTCTAAAGGAAACCACGGAAAAAAGTGGTTTTCGAAGCGCACAGACCTTTGCCCAGGATTCCAAACAGCACTTATCAGAGAACCTCCAGAGAACTCCTAACCTGCGTGTCCAGGTTCAACGAGGGCTCAGCATCTTACGGTAGAAGAATCAGCAACCTCAGAAGGAGGGACACCTGGCACCTGTGAAGCTTTGCAGGCGTTGGGTTCAATGGTTTCGAAGGCACTCACCTTCCGTTAGGAAAGACGGCGGCTTCCCGTGGGTAGCGGGGAGACTGAGGCGCTTCTCAGGAGAGCTTGGTGCAGCCAACGCTGGCATCCTTAGTAAGAGGTATCCGAGTGGTGTTGATATTGCCACCAACTGCCTTTTCAAACGCCAGAATCAGTAATGGCCATTTCCAGTAGCTGGGAGGGTTCGCGGTTAAGCCTGTAGAGACTATAAAGGAAGGAGTCAGGTGACCTGGATTCAAATCCTGGCTTCACTGCTTCCAAGGTGTGGTAGATTAAGGATGGCTGCAAATTCTTTTCACACCTCCTCCCATTGAGAGATGGAGTCCAGGGCCGCCTGGGTGGCTCCGTGGGTTAAGCGTCGGACTTCGGCTCAGGTCGTGATCTCACGATTGGCGGGTTGGAGTCCTGCCTCAGGCTCTGCGCTGACAGCTCAGAGCCTGGAGCCTGCTTCAGATTCTGTGTCTCCCTCTCTCTCTGCTCCTCTCCTGCTTGCACACTCTCTCTCTCTCTCAAAAATAAATAAACACGTAAAAAAAAAAAAAAAGAGAGAGAGAGATGGGGTCCACCCCCATCTTGCTTACCTAAGCCTGGCCTCTGATTCACTCTGGCTAAGAACCTGCAGAAGTAGTGCTGAAGGCCAGAGCTAGAGGAGACGTGCGGCCTCTGCCCGGGCTTCTCAGGACAGTCCCTCTCAGAGAGGCTACCTCTGACACTGAGTGACGGCTCTAGCTTTCATTTGCTCAGCAAGCATAGGGGGACATCCAGCCCAGCGGAGCCTCTGGGTAACCACAGCCATGGCCAACATCTAACTGTAGATGCCTGAGCCCCAAGTGAGAACCACGCAGACACCTGCAGAGAACCAGAAGCAACAATAGTAAAGTGCTGCTTTCCGCCCTGGGGGTGTGTACGGAGCATGACCTCGGGGGAGATCCTTAGCCACTTGGAGGTTTAGTTTCCTTCTGCAAAGTGGGCAAGAGAGCAGGTCTACTTCCTAGTTACTGTCACACGAAGGTAATAACGGTGGAAGTGGTGAGCGCGGTGCCCGGCACCCAGTAGGACCTCCAATAAATGCCAGGCTTCTCCCCTGCCCGCGTCTGCAGGAGGTTATATATCCCAGGTGTGAGTGAATCTTGGCGGCCGCTCACAACTTCCTGGGCAAACACCCAACTTCCCTCAAAGGGAATGCCCGGGATCGAATTTGAAAATGGGGTTGGAGAGAACTTCATTTTTTTTTCTTCTTTCTGGGGCAATCTGTGTCCCCCTTAGGAAAAATACCACTACCTTGTATGAGGAAAATTGTATGTTTTTAAAAATTTCTCCTCAATTCAAAGGATCGAGAGATTAAGTTTTTGCCTCTTTTTTTTTTTTTTTTTTTTTTTTTAACAAGAAATAAGCTTGCTCACACTGAAAAGTACCGGCATGAAATAAAACAACTCCCCTTCTGTTTCACAGCCAGCAGGTTTTCTTCAACACCCCAGCCCTGGAGAGCCACAGATTGCACAGCGGGCAGACTTTGTTGAACAGATGAACAACTGTGGCTTAATCCGTTTGGGGAAAAGAGAAAAAAAAGTCCTGAAGCAATTGATAAAGAGGCTGAGAGGCTGAGGTCAGTGTGAAGGAAGAGTAAATGAGGCCAGATTGGGGAACGTTGAAACCTAAGCCTCTTTCACCCCCTGTGCTGAATTGGGTGTGTGAGGAACAGTCAGAACGAATCTGCTGGGAGGGGGACTGAGAGCCTCCTGGATGGCCTGAGTTTGGAGTTATGTTTTCATTATTATTCAAAATTATTTTATGTCATTTCTTCCTCATAGGTTTTTTTGGCTCTTTGTTTTTGAAAACTGTACCAGAGTATAACAGAAAAGTACATGAATCTTAAGTACCGGCAAGTGAGTGTTCATAAACTGAACACATCGTATAACCAGCACGTGGGTCGAGAATGGAATATTAGCGGCACCCCAGAGCCCCCCACAGGGAGAATCGCTCTCCTGACTCATAACCTCATTATTTTCAGTAGCTCAGACACATTCATGTGTGTTCTCCTAGAGACACTGCACACATATACAAGAATACAGATGTTATTATTTTGCACAAATGTAAAAATGTATTAAAAAAATTTTTTTTTAATATTTATTTATTTTTGAGACACAGAGCATGAGCAGGGGAGGGGCCAAGAGCGAGGGAGACACAGATTCCGAAGCAGGCTCCAGGCTCTGAGCTGTCAGCACAGAGCCCCATGTGGGGTGGGGCGGGGCTTGAACTCAAAAACCTCTAGATCATGACCTGAGCCGAAGTCGGAGGCTTCACTGACTGAGCCCCCCCCCCCCCCCCCCCCCCCAGATGTATTTTGCGCACTCTGTAGCCTATTCTCCAGGACGATCTGCCTCTGGATGTTTCCACATTTATCTCAGGTATCGTTCCATATCACTACATAGAAAGCAGCTAAGTTTCTTTAGTGGTCACATAGCAGTCCTTTGTTGGAATGTACCACAATTTAATTTTACTAAAAGGCAAAGAGGTTGTGTTCAACCTTTTTGGAGCTGGCCTTTTTTTTTTCCTTTTAGAGTATTCTTGAGGCATCTTTGTTGTCCTTTAGATGGAAGGTGGCAACCAGATGCTGCTCTCTGGAAGCCTTAAAAATACTGCTAGTAGTTCTTCCTCATTTCTGAGCCGTGTTGGGTGTGGTACCACCTGGGGTGGTCGCCTATTTTATTGCCTTGTCCTGTTAGGACTCAGTTGTTCCATGTTTGAATACGTATCCAGGAAGTGGAAATAATGTCCCTGACACCCCCACTTCCTTTTCTGGCAAATCAGTGTCCGGTGAACGGATCCGACTGCTTTCACCCACCCCTTTCCTTCAGTCAGCTGCCTGCCCAGCATTGTCCTGGCCGAGACCTGGAGGTTGGGGAAGAAGGGCCTCAGGAGCTCTTCCAGACGGGACTAGTTGGAGGAACTACTGTTCTTTTGGGTTGAACCAAGCCCTCCCTTTCTGCCTGCCTTTTCCTTCTGTGGGTCTTTTCATTTCTCAACTCCAGTCTGGGCCCCAGGCTCTGGACCCTCCCTGCTCTGACCTCAGCCCTCAGAATCATTTAGACTTGGTGCTAGTTCGAGTCGGCGCCTACTTCTGTCTCCTCCGAGTATTCGCTTTTTCGATTTCTTGCCGATCATATTTATAGAACAAAAGACTGTCTCCTTAAGGCCTTTTGATCCCCTGACGGGAGGAACAGTTATATATTTGGGAGTTGGGGTGATCTCCTCCTCGTCTCCCTCCTTCACTACCAGAATCAAACCCGTCCTTTCCCAGCCCTCGGGGGACGGGCAGGAAGGGGCAGGCGTGGCTGGGTCAGGACCTCAGGGCGAGGTGGGAGTCACCTACAGCAGAGGGGAAATGCCACCAGCTTGTACGAAGGGTGCCAAGGCTGAGCTACAGAAACACGCCCTCGGAAGGCAGGGTCACAGGCAAGTATCAGGGAGGGAGCAACTCCAGTTCAGGGTAGGAGGGAAGTCCTCGGGGGTGTAACACCGGGAGGTGAGGATCGCTGGCTCACCTCTTGGAACTGGCAGCCACACCTTCTCTGAGCCTCAGAGAAGGCAGTAACAGTGACCGCCTTGTAGACTTGTAATAAAGATGAAATGAGTTGATATATAGCCATGGTAAGCGCTCTATAAATGTTAGCTCTCATTATTATACGAGGTGGCCCAGACACAGTGGCCCCAGTGCTGATTACCGGTGGCCAGATTAGCTCTGTCCCTGCTCCATCTCTCCCCCTGTGACTTGGCCTTGGCCTAACAGACAGTCCCGCCTCTCCCTGCCTGAGCCAGTTCTTGGTCTCTGCATCCCCTTTCACGCCCCTCCCTCATGCTTGCTCCCTCCACCAGGGAGCCCTCATTCTTTGCAATCCTTCATCACTGCCTGTCCCTCCTTTCAGGAGGGGCAAAAAAGCCCACAGCAACCCCTGGAAGATGAAACCGCTTCTTCTCCTAGTGCTTTTGTGTCTCGCTTGCCCCTTAATCTTTGCATTGTCCAGTCTCCTTCCAAACTCCCGACTCCAGGGTCTCCCTGCCATCCCCCCCCTCCCCCTTTGTGTGCCCTGAGGACAGTCTGGTGGGAGAGGAGAGGATGCACAATCCTGACACCTGGGGACTCTCCTGAGATCAATGATGGCTAACACATCTCTACCTCCTGGCACCTATTGTCCGTGCAGGAAGATAAGGACAACAGACCTGAACAATTTACCCCTGAGGACCTGCTACACACCCTGCATTGTTCCAGGCACTTCACAGTTTACTCTTTCAATTAATCCTCACAGCAACCCTCTGACCTGAGTATTAGAACCATTCTGTAGATTTTCAAACTGAGGCTCAGAGCAAGTACATATCAAGGTTTCATCATTGCTTAATAGTCGAAATGGGATTTGAACCCAGGTCTGCTTGACCTCAGAGCCCAGTAGGACTTCTGATAGTAATAACATTTTACATTCTGTTTTGTATTTGGATCAACTAGCCCAGGAAGTGGTGTTTTCTACTTTTGAACTTGGGATGCCCAATGGATTAGCTGAGGATTGCAAGCTTTGTCTTATCCACACACAGATTTGATTTTGAAATAGCCAGATTGTAGATTCTCGAAAGTAGTTTTGCCAAGGGTCACGTGGGTGCATTTGTTTTCCCAAACTTCTGAAATACATTCCTCTGTAATAAATCTCCTAGAGGAGAGCAAGAATAAGAGAGATGGTGTCCAGGGGCTCCCCACCTCCAGGGAGGGGGCTCATCAGGATAGAGGCACATCACAGAAGGCACGGACAGGAAAAGCATGGATAGAAAAGGGTGCCTCATCATGTGGGCTTCTAAAATGGCTTGAGAGTTGTACTCAAAGGGAGCAATGCTCACCTTCATGGTTAGCTTAAGAGCACTAGCTTTCAAAGGCATCCTTCATAGCTCCCAAACAGTCAGAGATGTATGAAATGTCTAAGTGGAGTTTCAGTCTTACCTTCGACCTGAGGTCTCTCCCACCTGTTTCCCTCAAGGTTTGAACTACTCGCCCTCTGGATTTTTGCCTGAAGCTCTCATTTGAGCATGGTCTGTCTAATGATATCCCTAGTTTTCTAGGATTAAATAGGGGGACTGCTCTGGATTGAATGGTGTTCCCACAAAATTCACGTCCACCCAACAACCTCCGAATGTGACATTATTTGGAAACAGGGTCTTTGTAGATGTAATTATTTAAGATGAGGTCATCCTGAATTTGGGTGGGTTCTGAATCCCACGACTGGTGTTTGCCTAAGAGAAAGGAGAGGGAGAAATCACACAGGGACACAGGTGAGGAAGAAAGCCATGTGCTGACAGAGGCAGAGATTGGAGTGAGGCATCTCCAAGCCAAGAAACACCAAGGATTGCTGGGACCACCAGAAGCTGGAAGAGGCAAGGGAGGAATCTCCCCTGGAGCCTTCAGGAGAAGCGTGGCCTGCTGACACCTTGATTTTGGACTGCTAGCCTCCAGAACTGTGAGAGAATCAATTTCTGTTGTTTGGAGTCACCAGTTTGTGGTAATTTGTTCTGACAGTTCTAGGAAACCAGCACAGGGATCTCATTTGGCTCTTTAAATAAAAAGCTTCTTTTATTATGAACATGTCCATAGGCTTTGTCTTGTTTTTAAACAAAGCTCCCTGGGCCTCAATTTTCTCACCTAAAGACTGTTTGTTAGCCAGCTACGGCTGCATGAAAACTACCCCAAACCTCAGAGGCACAAAACAACAAGCATGCGTTACCAGGCTCCCAGGTCTGCGGGGTGGCTGGGTGGCTCTGCTCCACATACGTCTTGCTCTTTGAGGACCACAGACCTCCTGGGCGTCTTCTGAGGGCAATGGCGGAAGGCCAAGTAGGGAAGCCCCACTGTGTAGGCACATGTAAAACCTCTGCAGGTGTCACATCTGCTAACATCCTATTGGCCAAAACAAGCCAGAAGACCCAACATCAGTGGCATGAGAGTACCCTCTGCTCACAGCGAGAGGGGAAAGGGAGTGAACACAACCATAATCCCAACTATCAACACAGATGGCATAATACCTGCGGCTATAGACTGAATGCCTGTGTTCTCCCAGAATTCATTTCTTTGTTGAAACCTAATTACCATTTGGAGGGGAGACCTTTGGGAAGTGTTTAGGTCATGAGGGTGGAGCCCTCACGCCCTTATGAAAGGGGTTCAAGAGACCCCCAGAGAGCTCCCTTCTGTTACGTAAGGACAAAATGAAATAATAGCCATCCACGAACAGGAAGCCAGTCCTCACCAGACACAGAGTCTGCACACAGAGTGACTTGATCTTGGACTTCCCAGCCTCCAGAAATGAGAGAAATAACTTTGTGTGTTTGTAAATATCAGTCTGTGGTATTTTTGTCATAGCAACCCAAATGGACTAGGAGGCCTGTTTAACAGGATTATTGACAAGTTTCTGTATGTATAACTAAATTAGTATAATGAATAATCAACTTTTATTGAATGCTTATTATGTGGTAGACACTGTTCTAAGTGCTTTCTAAGAGTTTTGGTTATCTATTGCACACACAAAAAAACCCTGAAACAAACAAAGAACAACAACAACAAAAACCCCAAACTTTAAAACTTAGTGACTTAAAATAACCTTTCTCACAGTTCTGAGGCAGGCTCAGCTGGGTGGTTCTGCTCCACAGGTGTCAGCTGGGGTCATTTACTCAGGTGTATTCAGTTGGTGGCTGGACTGGGCTAGAAGAACCCACAAGGCTTCACTTTCATGTCTAGCGTCTTGGTGCTTCTCCATCTGGCTAGCTTGAGCTTCCTCACAGCATGGTGACTAGCCATAATGGACTTCTACGTGACATCTGACTTCAGAGGGATGAAATTAGAAACTGCAGATCCCTTAAGGCCCTACTTTAGATATTACACGGCACAACTCTGCCCAATTCTATTGCTTTGTGTTAGTTTCCTATTGCAGCTGCAAAAGAAAAAAAAAAAATTACCAGAAATTTAGTGCTTAAAATAACACAAATACATTACCTTGTAGTTCTGGAGGTGAGAAGTTTAAAATGGGACTCATTGGGCTAAATCCAAGATCTCAGCAGGGCTGTGTTCCTTGCTGGGGACTCTGGAGGAGAATCCATTTTCTTTCCCTTTCTGCTTTCTAGAGGATGCCTGCATTATTTGGCTTGTGCCCCTCCTTCTATCTTCAAAGCCAACAAGGGCTAACCCTATGTCACTCTGACTCTTCTGCCTCCCTCTTAACTCCTAAGGACCCTTGTGATTTCGTTAGACCAGGTGGACAACCCAGGATAACCTCCCTACCTCAAGGTCAACTGGTTAGAAATTTTAATTCCACCTGCAACCTTAATTCTCCTTTGCCATATAACATTAGATAGTCACAGTTTCTTGGGACTGGGACACAGACATCTTTGGGGGCCATTATTCTGCCGATCAGTCGAAACTAGTGACAGGGACAGTCGAGGCTCAAGGGGAGGGGATATAGACTATTCGACAGGAGGAATAACAAAGCTTCTGTGGCTCTTTTTAACCAACAACAATACGGATTAACTCATGCAATCCTCAGAACAGCCCCACCAGATGGGTACTAGAATTATCTACATTTGAAAGTAGAAAACGGAGAGCAGAGGTGTTCATTACTGGCTAAGTTTAGCCAGCTGGTAAGCAGGAGAGCTGGGTCTTCAATCTAGGCCGTTTGGCAGTGGAACCAGAGCACTGTTGTGCCTGGCCTTCCTGGTCCTCGGCAGATGTTTGTTTTCTCCTTCTCTCATTTTCTCAGCCTTTTACGAGGCTGAGAATCCCCTATAGTTCATGATACACATGCATCTCTCAGACATACACCCACACGCACAGAAGGTCTATGGTAAAGTCCCCTTAATAATCAGGGTGATGGAGTGATACCTATTTAAGTAAATATAAATTTGGTGTTGATTTTCCAATCATGTTCTGACTGGTTATTAGTTTTCTTGTGATTTCTCTACCTGGGTTCTGAATTGTCCATGCAACTGCCACCTAACTTCCATACCCTTTTTTTTTTTTTTTAATGTTTATTTATTTTTGAGAGAGAGACAGAAGGTGAGCAGAGGAGGGGCAGAGAGGGAGAGGGAGACACAGAATCCTAAGCAGGCTCCAGGTTCTGAGCTGTCAGCACAGAACCCCACTCGGGACATGAACTCACAAGCCGTGAGATCATGACCTGAGCTGAAGTTGGACGCTTAACCGACTGAGCCACCCAGGCGCTCCTCCATACTCTTGACTTGTTGACTGAAACTCAGTTCTGGCTGCTAGTCCCTATCCTTAGATATTGTTTTAGTAATACGTGGGTCCTTTCCCCTCTCTGGTGTGGCACTGGCCCCAGCTTTTCCTACCCCCATCCCAAGCCTGGACTAGTCTCTCAGAGGAAACCTTTGCTCTACTTCAGCTGGAATTTCCCATAGTGCAGGTCCCAGAACCAGAAGTTATGGGGCTATGCCCAGAGTGAGTGGAAGCAGCAGCACCTAAAATAGGCCTCTTACCTGGTGCCTGTCTGGCTCAGTGAGTAGAGCATGTGACTCTTGGTCTTGGGGTCATGAATTCAAGCACCATGTTGGGTGGGGTCATGAGTTCAAGCCCCATGTTGGGCGTAGAGCTCACTTAATAAAAAAAGCGGGAGAGGAACACCCTAGCATCATCTTGTCTGAATACATTCAAATTTAGGTGGGTTAGGTGGGTTTGAAATCAAAGTGTGTGGAGTACTATGTATCATGGTACATCGCCAGGTTCTCTATTTCCTGCCCCAGAACCTGCAAGAAGAAGAGCCCGGTGTCAAGACAGTCTGGCAGACAGACGTGGATGCATGCCTTGTAAATAGAGTCATGCTTTTGGATTCATTCACTCGTTAGACAAATATTTGTTAAGTACTTGCTATGAATCAGTCACTGTGCTAGGCATAGAGGACAAAGATGAATAAATTGGATGGTTCCTACCTTCCAATGGAGTCCACAGTTAATTACAATTATTATCCACATTTTCTACCTGGGCATGTAGAGTCTAAAGATGTTAATCACTGCATATGTCTATCAGTAAGGCAAGGTGTTTTTTTCCTGAAATTGTCATTCAGAAAAGAGGCAAGTACTTTTATCTTTGGGTCTATAAAAGAATAACACACTCTTGTGTGTCCCCTTTACTACTCTTACTCAATACTTAAGACATTTCTGGTCACCAGATGTGTGGGTTTTCCACACACCAAGCCCATGTGACACCAGCTGGGTGTCCTACAATTTAACTCAATTCTTTTTTTTCAAATTTTTTTAATCTTTATTTATTTTTGAGGGAGAGAGAGAGAGACAGAGAGAGATAGCATGAGCACGGGAGGGACAGAGGGAGACACAGAAACTGAAGCAGGCTCCAAGCTCCGAGCTGTCAGCACAGAGCCCGATGCAGGGCTCAAACGCATCATGGACCGCGAGATCATGACCTGACCGAAGTCGGACACTCAACCGACTGAACGACCCGGGCGCCCCTGTTTGTTTATTTTAAAGGTGACAAAGGGAAATTGCATGCTGATTTGTTCCTTGCAGGCTGTCCTACTGGGGCTGAGGTTATAGGCATCTTTTAATCCTTCTCAGGAAGTAAACAAGAGAACAGGGAAGATTAAAACTCACGTTGCTTAACAGGGAGAATGGACTACAAAACCTGAATCCAGAGCTGTTCTTAGTCAAATTAGTCCTTTTTCTCAATATTCAGTTAAAAGTCAGTCTTTTCTCTCTTAGTTCAGTGCTAAAAGTGATTCACAGGTTTGAAAACTGAATCCTCCATTGTAGTAGGTGCTTAATAAATGCTCTGAGTTGAAATTGAATGAAGTAAGTGGACAACGGGGCCAGGGACTTAGATTTTATGAAGTTTGGTCTCATTGGAGAATTAAGGCAAACACGTTAAGGCAAAAAAGTCTGACCCATCTGACTCTGCCCTCCTAGTTGTTTCACTTTGGGCAAAGATCCCACATGTGCCCAAACAGAAGCCGGCACCAAATATAAGGCAGACCTAAACTTTCCAAAGGGGAAATCCTCCCATAGTGTTTTGGTCAACCTGAGCACAGAAAAACTTTAGTGACATAGATAAAACTGTGATATGCTTATTAAATTTATGAATTATTATACATATTTAATATCATTTATTCAATTAATTAATTTATAGAAAAAATTAATTTGTAAATATCACTGTTTTCCCACTCTATTCCATGAAACAAATCTATTCCAACTCTTCGCACACCTCTTGGTCATCAGTGTCCTCATTGTCCCTGGAGCCATTTATTAGGCATTCACTCTCACTTCCATCTGGATTGTTGGGGACTCTCTTGGACCCTGCATGGGATGCTGTCACTGGAAATTTTTTCCCAAACTACAAAGTACCCATTCGCATAGCATTGGCCAGCTCATGTTTTCACTGGTCTCTCTGACATAACTACTCACCGTTCTGCTTTTTCAAATGATCGTAAAAGGTTTGTTTATGACAACTTCCAGCATTGCAAATGTGAAGTCACTTCCCCAGGAATAACTAACAAATCGGTGTTGCATTTCTTCACCTTCTTTTGCACTAAGTCAGTGATCTCCCCAAGCTTCCACAACTAGCTTGAATTAAGAGTATTTTAGGCTAAGATCTTCCTCAATCCATAATATGGTTGTTAGGCATAAAGAAATTTAGAAAGGGGAGTCTGGGTAGCTCAGTCGTTGAAGCACCCGACTTTGGCTCAGGTCCTGATCTCACAGTTTGTGAGTTCGAGCCCCACATCAGGTTCTGTGCTGACAGCTCGGAGCCTGGGGCCTGCTTCAGATTCTGTGTCTCCCTCTCTCTCTGCCCCTCCTCTGCTCACACTCTTTCAAAAATAAACATTTAAAAAATAATAAAAAAAAGAAATTTAGAAAGCATTGGTGTAACATGTGAGACACTGTAAGGATCCTATGATATTGTGATTTACATTAAGCTATAGATATAGATACAGATATAGATTTGGTCTTTGTCCCCATTTCTGGTAGAGAGCTCCAAAAACCCTTGGAATTTCCTAAGGGATAACAGGAGGAAAAAAGAAATGGGTGTCTTTTGTTATTCCTATAAAAAGCCCCTTCAACCGTACCTGGGTTTACATTAATGAGGTGATTTTTGGAAAGTCCCAAGATGAGCTTAGGATGGGGGCTGGTTGCTGGGGGAACATTCTCACCCCTCTTTCCCCACATGCATGACCTCTGGGGAGGGGAGAGGATCTGGAGGTTGAACTGATTGCCAGTAGCCAATGAGTTCATCAGCCTTGCCTGTGTAATGAAGCCTCAATAAAAACCTAAGGACAATAAAAACCCCTGTTGCCCCCGCTCGCACTCTGTCTCTGTCTCTCTCTCTCAAAAATAAACATTTAAAAACTTTTTTTAAATAATAAACAAACCTCATTAGTCTTTCAGGGGAACAGGATTTTATTTTTTTTATTTATTCTCTGCAGTATCATATAAATGTTCTATATGAGCATGGGCTGTCTTTAATAAGAACAAAAAACCTACAATATTCATTTTTGAAAACACACAACTATTAGAATTCCAATTTAACTTTCCAGACTTGCATTGAACCCACCTCACATTTAAACTCTTTCCCTCCCGGGCGTCTGGGGGGCTCAGTCGGTTGAGCATGGGACCCTTGGTTTCAGCTCCGGTCATGATTTCACACCCGCATTGGGCTCTGTGCTGACAGCATGGAGCCTGCTTGGGATTCTCTCTCTCCCTCTCTCTCTGCCCCTTCCCCACTCATGCGTGCATTCTCTCTCTCTCTCTCTCTCTCAAAAATAAATAAACTTAAAAAAAAAAAAACAACACCTCTTTCCTTCCAATTAATCCAGGCTGAGAACCAAACACCTGCCTGTGGGAAATACCCTCAGGGTTCCCCTCTTTTGGGATCTGTTTGCCACCCAACCCCACCTTCCCACAAGATGCCAAGTATGTGTGAAGGAAAAGGAACAGAAAAATGCTCCAAAGAGCTTGAGCTATATGGTGTGTGTGTGTGTGTGTGTGTGTGTGTGTGTGTGTGAGTTCAATATTATTATGTCTCTCTGAGACTTTCCTTTAAGGCCACATTCTTACACATTTATCAAGGTCCTATAAGTTCTGTGAAATAGAGTAGAAGACCCTGTGTGACCCAGAGCAAGTCGTGCATCCTCTCTGAGCTTGAGTTTGCTCACCTGTAGAATGAGTGGTTGGATCCAAAAGGAAGGGAAAGAGAACATGGCTTGGGCAGACAGACAGGACTGAATTCAAATCCCAACTACTTACTTCTTGTGAAGATGAAATATGATGTATACTCTGTACTGTGTAACATATACGGGTCCATCCTATATGCTAAAAAAATGGTAGCAATGGTTTTTATGATAATTACTACTACTATATATATGAAAGAGCCTATTTCTCTTAAAATAAAACCATAAAGCACAAGACTCTCAGCTCAACTGCACAAGCTGTTCACTGCACAACTCCAGGGTGCCATCCACATAGAATACAATGTCTAGTGGTACCTTGAGAAAGCTTTGTACAAATTTTAAATATTACTTTTATTAAGAATCATTGAGAGGAGTCGGTTAAGTGTCCAACTTCGGCTCAGATCATAGTCTCATGGTTTATGAGTTCGAGCCCCACATGGGGCTATGCACTGATGGTGCAGAGCCTGCTTGGGATTCTCTCTCTGTCCCTCCCCCCACCTCTCAAAATAAGTAAATGAGTTTTTAAAAAGAATAATAGAGAGGTACAGAACTTTTATTGTTGTGGTAGGTACAGGTGAGGCTCCCTAAATTAATAAAATAGGTAATAAGAAAACTCCCTTTTTTTAAAAAATTTTTTTCTTTTAACGTTTATTTATTTTTGAGACAGAGAGAGACAGAGCATGAACGGGGGAGGGTCAGAGAGAGAGGGAGACACAGAATCCGAAACAGGCTCCAGGCTCTGAGCTGTCAGCACAGAGCCCTATGCGGGGCTCAGACTCACAGACTGCAAGATCATGACCGAGCCGAAGTCGGCTGCTTAACCGACTAGGCCACCCGGGCGCCCCATAAACTCCCTTTTTAAAAAAGGTCCTGGACCTTCTGGTCAGGACTTGTTAAAGAGAACAACAAAACGCCAAAAATCAGAGTTCTGCCTTTATGAGTCTATCAGTCACTCAACTATTTTTAAAAAGTTTATATCTCTATCTCTATCTCTATCTCTATCTCTATCTCTATCTATCTATCTCTAGTCTATCATCTAGAGAGAGACAGAGAGCATGAGTGGGGGAGAAGGGCAGAGGAGAGAGACGGAATCTCAAGCAGGCTCCAAGGCTCCATGTTCAGTGAGGAGCCTGGTGCAGGACTCGATCCCACGACCCTGGGATCATGACCTGAGCCAAAATCAACAGTCAGATGCTTAACCAACTGAGCCACGCGGTGCCCCATCAGTCACTCATCTTTAAGTGATTTGTTCTAAGTGTCAGTAGTGAGGGACACTAGGGAGAGAGTTGCTCCTAGGCGTTTCCCTTCTCAAGCTGGGTGAAGGGCCCCAGTGCACTTGATATGGTTTTCCTACCATTAGGAAGGCTGGAAAAGTTCAGAGGAGAGGTGCTGTTTGCCCTGCTCCTCACAGTGAGCAAGGTAAATGCTGGGAACGAGTAGGCCTCTGTCCCACCAAGGGCCTCAGAGGGTCTCTCCAGCAGAATGGGGCCAGCATAGATGTAGTGGAAAAAGAATTGGCTTGAGTTATTTTCAAGTCTCTTTTAAGGTCTTTTAAGTTCTGTTTGCTTTATATTCTCTCTCTCTCTCTCTCTCTCTCTCTCTCAATCTCTCTCCCTCCCTTCCTCTGCCCCTCTCACCCACTCAAGCTCTCTCTAAAATTAAGAAAGAAAGAAAGAAAGAAAGAAAGAAAGAAAGAAAGAAAGGAATAAAGAAAGAAGGAAAGGAAGGAAGAAAGAAAGAAATTTAACAGAACTATAGTAAAAGCTTTGTTTTTCTGACCTTCTATTAACTGGAAATATCCAGTTTACTACGCATCTACTCTCCATGAGATGAACTGCTCTTCCTAGAGATGACCCAAGGCACTGAAAGATTCTAAAGACCTGAAGTCCTGATCCTCTGAGAAAGTCTGAGTTCTACGGCACCACAATTGGGTGTGAAGCATACATTACTGCACACCAAGTCTTCAAATGATTGCCCTTTATCAATCCAAGTAATTGATGAACCTGAACATCCCATTCCCCAAGCATGTCAGATAACAAACATTTCTCGTACTTAGTGGTGAGGCTCAACTGTGATAGACATAGCATGGAGGGAGAAAATTTGCTTCTTCCATAGCTCAAGTAAACCTTCATGCCAAATAAATCTCTCCAAGGCCGATTTCAGATGAATGATGTTCAAGATGAAACAAAGTGATGAGCCTACATGGAAACATATATCCCTTTTCTATATACATTTATAGACAGATGTCTCTGGAACTCAAGAAAATGCCTTTCCCTCCATCAAAATACCAACTCCCCTACAATTTCTTGGCAATTCGCAATTAGAGCATCCTGGAGAGACTGCATTATTTTACCTCAAATGTGTAGAGACACATTGTTCTCAGAAAGCTGTGTTCAAATCTATTGAGTGTTGGCTTGTCCGATCATTGGGGTCATCCCAGCTGTGCAGTAAATGCTGGTTTATCCTTCTGGATATCACGGAGTCATCCAAAGTCAGTGTCCACACAGAAGTTGTGGATTTGTTTGAATAACATCATTATGCCTACAGGAACGCGAATGTCCATGGTGGATTGACGTATAGAACATGGTTAGATGTTGACGGGCAGGATGGAGGGCAGTAGGGAGAAAAGTTAAAGCAAACAAACAAACAGGGAGGTCATCTCAGAGAATTAGGAAATCCGGATCTTTTCTTTTACAGGCCTCAGATCTTTCTGGGATTCCATGTGGCTTTCATTTCTAGCTCCTTGTCTTCTAACAAAGACAATAAGTGTGGTGTTTAAACTAAATCTGAGCCCTTCCAAGAAACAAGAGCTCCTCCCTTCTCCTCTTTTAGTCTAGTAGCAGAATTTTCTTTTGCACTATTAAAAATGGCGTGGGCCACCTTTTCTCCAAAAACACACGAAGCCGTGGCATAACTCTTTCCCAAATAATTAATCTTTCCAGTGGAATCTTTCAAAGCCCCACTTTTCCTGTTATTTTATACAGCTGCAATTTGTAACTGGAGCTCCTGCCCAGTGTTCCATGGGCAGAGCGCCAAATCCCCTACATTTCACCTACCAAGGTGCCCCACACAAATAATCCTTAACCGCAAGTTAAACAGTTAGGTCCTGTTCTAGCCGAAAAGAAAAGCCCAAGGAACAAAAGACTTTTAACATGTTTCTGTGTTAAAATTTTAGTGGATGCTCACAATATTTTATTTTCCAGCATCAACATTTGGAAGTATCACCATGACGCCACAATAAAAGAAGTTTCAAACATGGATTCGTTCTTGTGTCAGGCTATTATTTGTGGATCACAAAAGTGACACCCTTTTCGTTATCTGGAAGCCAGAAACACTGAATTGCTGTATCAGACCAGCCTTGTTTCCTTCCTTGTCTATGAGCTGGAGGACCAGAGCGAAGACTGGCTGGAGGGTAAGTAGAGAGGCAGAAGTCAGGAGGTTGGCTGTGACCCCCTTCCTTCTCTTTGCATTTCACCTCTTCCCTCCACCCAGTTATCATTTCTCCAAGCTGCCCGTGAGGGAAGTTCTCTCAAGATCACTAAGTTGGGAGTTTCTCCTATTTTAAACTCTCTCTATTCTCCTTCCTACCTTTCCAACTCTCATCACACATTTTTGCATATAACCTGCCACCAAGTTTTCAAAAATTGAAGCCATTGAACCAGACCCTCAAGTTCTGGCTACAGCCCCACCTATCCTGACACCATCCCCCTTCCTTTCCTCCCATCCTGGCTGATGCTTTCTACCCTAAGGTCAGGCCCTGTGTTCCGGATCCCAGCCCCTCCTTTCCTCTCTAGAGCCTGACACTATAACATGTCTCTTCTCCCCTGTATACTCATCCTTCTCTGACACTAAATCGCTCCTATTTACACTTAAACATACTCAAGTCCCTCTTAAGATAACACAAAGGCACCCATCTCAACCCACACTCCCTTCCTGCTATATTACTCCTTCCCAGTAAAACTTCTCAAATAGGTTATTATGCTACTCTTCATTTTCATCATTTTCCTTCACTCCTCAGCCCCATTACTTTGGCTAAAATGACTAATGGCCACCATGTTGCTAAGGCAAAGGACTCAGTACTCACCTTTCCTAGTCTCCCTGGGACCCTTCTCTCCTGAAACCCTCTTCCCTGGGTTCTTCTTGTTTTCCTCCTACTCCTGCACTGTTCTTTCTTTACTTTATTTCCATTACCATCCTTCTCCACAGAGCCATTAAATGTTTCTGTTTCTTAAGCTAAAAATGATTTTCTCACTCCATATTCAGTCACTACCAAACACATCGATAGCGCCAATTATCAGACTCATATATTCAGTTGCCTACTCAAAATCTTCACTTGGACTTCTCGTAGCCCCAAGTTCAAACCCCAAGTCATAATCTTTCCTCCTAAATTTGATTCTGTACCTCAGATTCTTATCTCAGCAAATGATGCCACCATCTACCGGTTGCTCAAGTCATAAACCTGACATACTTGGTAACTTGCTCTATTTCTCAAATCTAACCATTCCCTTAGGTCTGGTGATTTTACCTCCTAAAATTTCTCATATCCATTCACTTCCCTCCATTTCCACAGCCACCACCAACCATGGGCATCATCTGCTCTCTTCTGGACCATTTCAATAGTTTTCCAACTGGTTTCCATACATCCATTCTCAACACTCACTAAGCTGTTCTCCACAACGTTGCTACACTATGTCACTCTCTTGCGTGGATTCTTTTAATGGCATATAGGACACAATATCTGTGTGCCTCTCAGACTCCCTGGACTCCTTCCTTTTATTTCTCTGGGTTGGGTGTTTCACATACACCTCAACTTCTAGGTTTGGTTGAAATGCCCCACCTTGGTCATGACCACTGAGGGGCTGAGTGATGTACTCAGCACAGGGGAATTAGCTTTCAGTAGAGTGAAACATGAACAATGGGCAACGGAAGCTGGGAGAATACTAGGCAGATAAATCACTCCCTCCTTTCTCTCTGATAAGAAATGCTCTGAAATATGGTTTTCCTCATAAGCTTTCTGGAGAAATTCTGTATGCTGGACAAACACACCACTTTAGTCTTCAACTCAGAATTGACTTCCTAGAGGTCCCAAGTAAGACAAATGTTTAGGATAAAGACCAAAATATTTACCCAAGACTCTACATGGATTGATTCCTACCTACTTCTGTAGTCTCTCTCATCTCCTATCACTTTCCCCTTATTTTTCTATCTTCAGCTACAGTAGAGAGTTTTCTATTCACATCAGATCCTCACATGCCAGAAAGTTTATCTGGAAAACTCTTCCTTTCCACGCACCCACCCCCTCCTTCACCTGGCTAGCTGTTTTTCCAGCAGATCTGTTTCACTTCCTTCACTTCCTTCCAAAGGAAATCTCTGTGGTCCTCTCCCTGCTCCTGCTCCTGCTCCCCACTTTTTTCTGTTTCCATTGCTAGGGACTATCAATGATCTGTGTCAGGGTTTGACTAGTGTCTGCCCCCCTCCCCACACTGACTGTAAATTCCATGAGAGCAGAGACAGCATCTGCCTTGACCCCTCCTTTGCATCCCCAGAGCAGAGCCTAACACTCAACAACATATACGGAGTAAACAAGCTCTTCAGATCCAACTCTCCTGTTTTATAGCTGGAGAAGCTAAAAGCAAAGAGATGAAGGGATTCATTCAATTGAGCCCATCAGTGGTAGAGCTTGGCTGTTCTTATACATTCTTTTTCAATTGAAAATCATCCTTCTTAATTCTGGAAAAAGACACATAACAACAGATCAATGAAACAGAATAGAGAATCCAGGAATAGACCTCAATACCTCTGTCACATACAAAAAGTACTCATCTTCATTCATAATAAAATAAATGCAAATTAAAAATGAGGTGAAGGGGTGCCTGGGTGGCTCAGTCGGTTAAGCACCGACTTTGTCTCAGGTCATGATGTCGTGGTTTCCAGGTTCGAGGCCCACGTGGGGCTCTGTGCTGACAGCTCAGAGCCTAGAGCCTGCTTCAGATTCTGTGTCTCCCTCTCTCTGCCCCTTCCCTGCTCGTGCTCTGTGTCTCTCTTTCTCTCAAAGATAAATAAGGGTTACAAAAAAAATTTTAAAAACGAGGTGACTTTTTTGTATCTTTCTAATTGGCAAAATTCATAAAATTTGGCAATTTCCTCTCTTGGAGAAGGCACTCACCAGTAAAGTGCCAAATATGTAAGAGTAAATACATAAGTGTTTGTGAAGTACGTATTTAAATTGTATTCTTTCATGAATGACAGTGTGACATTATAATAGGTACAAAATCACAAGAGCACATGTTCTCTGCAATTCAACTAGCAGTTCAACTTTTGGGTATTTATCCTACAGATGTATTTGCCCAGAAAATAATAATAAAAACATACAGTTTATTCATTGTAGCATTATCTGTAATAGCGAAATATTTAATGTGCATTATTTAGGGACTGGTGAAGTCAATTATGGTATTTTCACACAAAGGCATAGTATGTAGCTGTTTAAAAAAGAATGAGGTAGTTCAATCCTTTTGAATTCCATATTCCTATCTGTGACTATTGCATATTTCCATTGTAGGAATATTCCATATCCCTATATATTCCATATTTTTGTATGTACTAATGTGGGAGCCTTTCTACAATATACAAGTAAAAACCGAGGTGGACGGTAGTTATATAATTAAGCCCCCATCTGGGTTAAAATGAACAAAATCTACAAATAAAACCAACTGCATTGTTAACGAAACTCAGTGAGGTCAATGCCCTCCTACAGTTTGTCTTTCTTACATTGAATAGCAAATATTCCATTAATATTTTTTATGAAGTTCAATAAGAAGAAACGACGTAAGGGGAAGGGGGCAAAGGGAAAATGGACAAGTAATCATTGTTTATGCTTGTTTGCCAGTTGGGTGCTATCTCATTGAAAGAGAAAGTGAAATCTGCCCGTCAGTATGATGGTTTTAGATCATCTGTGGATTTTTGTTGTTCTCCATGAATTAGTTAGCTATTCCCCATGGGAATTGAAGAGTTGTGTGTCCTTGATTGTATCAACTCCTTTCTGCCTCAACGAGAAAAGAAAAGATACTCAGTAAAGCTTTGTCTGCCCAACGCTTATTCAGATCAGGTCTCTGTTATTTGCATGTCCTCACTACTGGATTAACCCGATTTCTCACTCACATATCACATCAGGAAAATCAAATGAAAAGATGCTTATGAACTGGCAGAAAGCTTTGCTCATGCTAAAGAAACAGGTATAATTTGATTAAATCTAGGATTTCGTATTGCTGCCTGCATGTTCTTTTGGAAGACATATGACTATATAGCTTAGACCTGGGAAGTACTAACTGTGAAATCTGGCTGATGCCAAAGTAAATATCTGCATGTTTTCCTGTCAAAATGCTCAGTGTGTGTGCTCGCCCTGCCTCAGTGGGGACATTACTGCTGCAGAGGCGCTTATGTTATTTTTTCCTGGAAGGCTTTTTTTCTAAAGTAGTATTCAAGTGTGTCGATACGAAACATGTTTTCTAGTGTGACAAAGGCCCAGTGATATTAATAACATCAGGAAGCTGTTGTTTTCCTATCCTGAAATCACTATCTTAAAGACAGTGAGAGTCTTTTCCACTCACCAGAGAGCAGGTAAAGGGATTTTTGCAGGATTAGCCTTGACCCTTTGGCTTCATCTTAGATAGATAGATAGATGATAGATAGATGCAGATGGACAGACAGACAAGACAGACAGTCAGACATAGAAGATACATACGTAGGTAGTACACAGCATTGCTTTAACTAAGGAGAGGTCTGGAATGAAGACTGCATTTCTCAGCTTCTCTTGTGGCTGAGCAATAACATGTAAATGATACTTTTGAATGGGTCTTTCAAGGACTTAAAGGAAGCTGAATCTGTTGGGATGAGTCCATTTCTCATCCTTTGGGTTTGATGGCCTGTTAGAAGGCTACTGCAGCACAGAGATGAATAAGGCACAGCCCCTCTCCTTGAGGCATTTATAATGAATCGCTCATTAAAGGTATGAAATGACCAGAATACAGAAGAAAAAGGAATTGATTCTGTGTGGAGGAAACCCACAAGGCTTCACAAAGAGGATCCGGTCTAAGCTGGGCTTTACAGAATGGGTTATAATAATAAAATCTCAGATTTGTTAAAGACTTACTATGTTCCAGGCGGTGTACAAAATGCTTCCCAAGCATTATCTCATTTACTCTATGTGACAGCCCTGTGAGGAAGGTATATGATTATCCCCATTTTACAGATGAAGGAACTGAGGGGCAAAGAGGTTAAATGACTTGAAGATTAGAGAGGTCGTAAGTGGCTGAGCCAAGGTCCAAACCTCAGCCCATCTGATGTTCCTAAATCTCAACCCCCAGGATTCGGCGGTGTGGACCGATGTGGATGGAGAGATGGGGAGAAAAACACATACAGGCTTCTCACCTCCATCATGAACTCCAGTAACAGTCAGTGCAGGCAATTCAATCCAAGCGGGTTGTTAGGTAGAGATTAGGCCAGTATTGCCTAAAGTATGTCAGCATATATGGCAGAACATCAGTCTTTTAAGATGCTCTGCAAAAACATTAAAAAAATGAAAATAAACAAAAGACTTACGCACATTAACATATAAAGGTCCTGAGAAGGCCTATGGTAAAGAAACATGCTTAATATTATTTTATTTTTTTAATGTTTATTTATTTTTGAGAGAGAGCATGAGCAGGGGAGGAGCAGAGAGAGAGACACACAGATAGAGAGACAGAGAGACAGAGGATTCGAAGCAGGCTCCTCGCTAACAGCCATGAGCCTGATGTGGGGCTCGAACTCACTAACCATGAGATCGTGGCCTGAAATCAAGAGTGGGACGCTTAACCAACTGAGCCACCCAGGCGCCCCAGAACTCTCTGATTATTGTACTGACTCAGTTTTGTAAGCAAGTGCCAGCACCAAGCAATCACATGCTACAAAAAAAGCACAATAGTTGATAGTTCTTTTCTAGAACACTGTTAAAGAATTGAAGCCCTCTTAATAATTCAGCCTGAAAAACACTGGGCGGAATTATGTTCAGTCCTTCCCTCTCAAGATGTCTTTGGCTAGTGCAGGTACTAATAACTGGATTGTACTACCTTTTTTTTTTTTTCCACTTGACTTTCCCAATAGAAACAAAATAGAATCCCGTTAGCACCCCAGGAATACACTTTCTGAGGAACATATTTTGGGAAAGCCTGCTTTAGACAAAACAACCAGTTGAAAGAAGGCTTCACTTTGCGTGACTATTTCGGTATTGAATAGCTACAGCTTTGGACTCTGATTATCTGGGTTTTTTTTTGTTTTTAAAGTCATCACATTCTAAACGGAAGGACTTCATAACCAGTCCTAGTTGTGACTCCTACTATGTCTGTGATACTAAACCATGCACACACACATAAACACACATGCACAAAATACTACAAAGCTTAACACAGGGTAACATGGCTGTAAAGTTAAAATCAGATCAAAACCACATGAAGCAAGTGACTAGGTTATTCGAGGCCTATTGGAAGGAGATGACTCTAAAAGAGATGCTTGCTGTATAGAGATGCAAAGTGACAAAGTAATAAACCATAAAGCACAACAGCAATTTAGTTTCCCCATCTATGACAGCAGCTAAAATAAACACCGCATGCCAGGACACTGCCAACGGTATCTTCTAAATTAAAGAAAAGAAGAAATGATTTCATTCATTGATGCTTCAATGGCTAGCTAAATATTTATACACCCCACAAGCACTGTACTCAAAATTTACAGTAGCAAAGCAGCCTGCAGCAACCAAAATATTGATTGAGTCATAAAAACGCGAGGTTATTAACCCAAATATCTTCTTGCTTTGTATAAAACTAATTGCCAGGCCAGGGAATGCAATTTCTGAGACAATTACCAGGAATGGGGGCTTTAATGACTTTCTCTTACTCTTTGCATAAATAAACAGTAGCCGCCCAATCCAGGGCACTGGATGAGTTTCCTTCGGCAGCTCAGAGTTAATCAAACGCATTTCTCGCCGTGTGCCCAGGTGATTCTTTACCTGAAGCTAGGCCCGTGTGCTTCGGCAAATGTGAAATGTGTGTTCCTGAAACCGTATACGTCCTCGGGCCAACATCCTATCTGATGATACATTATCAACCGTAAAGCTGTGTGAAGGAAAACAAACATAAGCGTAAACTGCCAAACGACAAGATGCATCTCTTACAAAAAGCCGGCGTAGTCATTTGCTGGTGTGCGTGGAAAGCAGAAACTCCAGGCAGCCTTGGGGTCAGCAGGGGAAGGTGTCAGGGAAGACTTGGCAGTTAGACGGTGTGCTTCCTGCCAGGGGCCAGGCACCCCTCCCCCCACGTATCTCAGAACATAGCCAGGTGTGGTCTAGCTAGTGGCTACAGGACAGGATGGACAAGGAGGAGTCAGGACCTGGAAGCAAATTTTCCTCCTGGAGTGGACGGGCTCCGGGGAGACACGACCAGCAGAAGGAGCAGGGAAAGTAGAGCTTGATCTCTGGAAGTGCGGTGTGAAGCCAACTTTGGTAGTGCCTGCAAGGAGTCCGGGTCGGGCAGCTCCACACAGAGCAGTGGGGATGTCCCAAAAGACAAGCAAAGTATGAGAATCAATAATCCTGGAGTGGGTGATATTCAGAAATCCAGGAAGAGGGCCATTTACCCTGGGGAGGTAGATCAGCAGGAGCCAGGACCCAGGCACAGGCTGTAGGGAGGGCTTCTAGGTAGGCAGAGGCCCAGGTTAGCAGAACCGGACAGAACCCCAACGTTTTGGTTGGAGTATAAGCTGGGTATAGTTGCTGTTACAAAGACACCCGACATAGCATGCCTTAAATAGTACAGAATCTCATTCCTCTCTTGTGCAACTGCAGCAGTGAAGGACACCATGGCTCCGTGAGGTTGCCCAGGACCCCAGGACCCCTCTGCTCACCGTGTCCACCCTTGTGTCTGAGACGGCTGCTCCGGGAGTCCTCTCCACTTGGTCACGGCATGCTGACCAGCACCGTGATGGCGTTCTGGGCGGTGGAAAGGGAAAAGAAAACATGGCAGGGGTGGAGAGAGGGGTAAGACACTTTATTTTGAAACCCGGGAAGCAGAAATTATGCACATCACTTCTTTTCTTTTTTTAAATAATTTTTTTAAGTTTATTTATTTTGAGAGAGACAGAGCATGAGCAGGGAGGGGCAAAGAGAGAGAGAGAGAAAGAGAGAGAGAGAATCCCAAGCAGGCTCTGTAGGGTCAGTGTGGAGCCTGACACGGGGATCAAACTCACAAAGCTGTGAGACCATGACCTGACCTGAAATCAAGAGTCAGAGGCTTAACCCACTGAGCCATCCAGGCGCCCCCACACACCACTTCGACTCGTGGGCCAAACGTGGTCATGTTGGCCACTCCCAGTTGTCAGAGGGACTGGGAGATGAAGTCCCTACCTGTGTGGTAGGGAGGAGGGTGGTAGTAGTAGTTTCTTGTGGCTCCTGTAACATATTAGCAAAAACTTGGTGATTTAAAACAACAGAAAGTGATCCTCTATGGTTCTGGAGGATAGATGTCCAAAATCAGTATCACTGGGCTGGAATCAAGGTGTGAGGGCGGCTCTTCCTGTGGAAGCTCCTGGGGGAGGACGCCTTCCTTGCCTTTTTCAACCTCTGATACCTGCTGGCCTTCCAGCATTCTGTGATTTGTGGCCACATCTCTCCATTCCCTGCCTCTGGAACCAGATCGGCTTCTCTTCTGTCCAGGTAAAAATTTCCCTCTGCCTCGCTGTTATAAAGATACATGTAATTGCATTTTTAGGCTCCTTCCAGATCATGGAGACCCTCAATCACATCTGCAAAGATCTGTTTTCCAAGTAAGGTAACACTCGGAGGTTTCAGGGATTAGAAACTGATATCTGGGCCGGGGAAGGGGCGCATATTATCCAGCTTGCTACAGGGGCACTGTATTGCTAAGAGGAAAAAGGAGAAAACGGTCTCTGCATCACTCAGCAATCAGAATCAGGAAACTCTGATCAATGCCGTGAAACCCACTCAGGGCTGAGTACCAAAGAATCTGTGTCTAGCTCTTCAGGTTTTCCTGGCTTGGCTCTAGACTGGTCTGGAGCCTGCACTGGGGCCAAGTCAGGCAGGTAGCCCTGGCCATAGGGAAAAGAGGGCCACTAAGCAAAGGCAGTGTGTGCCTTGTAAACAGTATCACCCATAGAGAGAAACTTGGTAAGTGCTACCCAAGGACACATAGGAGGTTCTCAGACCAATAAATCAGTACCAAGGCCTCAGCAAAGCACTGTTTGCAGATCACAGCCCCTTAAGACAGAAAATGCCTTCCACCTTCACATCCCTCACCCTCCTCACCCCCGAAAGGCCCAAACAGTCCAGATGCTTGTAAGTGAAATGGCGAAACCCTCTTTCACCTACTTCCCCTGTTCCACTCCCCAGAATTAACCATTGTTTGTTAACAGTTTGATCCTTCCTGACTTTTCTTTTCTCCCCCTGACTTTTCTTTATGTGTTTATACACGCACAGACAGAGGGAAATACAATGGTGCCTTTTTACATAAAGAGGATTGTGCCATACATGTGTTTTATTTATTCACTTAATAATATGTCATAGACATCATGGCTTGTCAACGATAATAATAAATTCAGTACTCACACGGTGCCGGGGGAGATGCTGAGCACTTTCCACATTTTTTATTTCACATCTCACACCACCTTAGTAAGTAGGTACTATTATTTTCCTCTCTAAATGATGACCAACGTTCACAGGGAGCTCAAGTGACTGGCCCAAGGTCACACAGTCGGTGAGTGACTGAGCTAGGGTCTGAACCCGGCTTGCTACTACCTGGACCCGAATCTGCTAGCATCCTTTGCTATCACACAGACGTCCTCGGGAATCTTGTCAGGCAGCAATTCCGCCTGCATCAGCTGTGGCACCAGACAAGCTTAACTTTTGCATCACTACCTCTTAGACTTCCCTGGAAACTGCAGTGGTCCCCCTGGTTACTGGACAGCTGGCTGTCTTGTAGGGCATGTGGCTTCAGCCACCCCAGTCTGTGCTGGGAGGGAACCCTCAATTCTGTTCCAGCGTTTGCACCTGCCCTGGTCCCAGTCCCTTGGCGTCTGCCCCTCGGTCCCTACCTTCTCTCTGCCTCTAAATTTGCTCTCTTAAACCCTAGCGGATTTGGCCCAGCATCTGTCACCGTGCTCAGATAAGCTGGCCTTACCTGGCACCTTCTGCTGGAAAATCTACGATCGTGAATGGTAGTTTTTGACTCTTCCCTAGGGCTCCGAGCGGGCGCTGCCGCTTTCTGCTGCAAAAGCCAATAGAAAGTCTTTGTAATCATCAACCTTTCCTCCTGGGTCTCCCCGTTGGCCTGAAGCAGGCAGTGACGGCCTGATACCGGTGAGACCTCTGCTCCCCTTCTGGACCATTACCATGGAAACAGATGCCGTAGAGAAACTACATCCCCCTTCCTGTCTGTTCGCATTCCCCAGGTGCTTACCTTCTCGGGAGCTCCGTCCCTCTCAGTTTCCCCGTTGCCTGCCTTCCTACCATCGAAACCTTCTCTCACGCACGGGCAGGTGGAAATGGCTGAGAATGTAGGTGCCCAGCCCAGCGTCTTCGGTCTTCCTTATGGACACCAGAACTCCAATGTGCGGCTGAGCAGTCCCTGCTGATCGACCCAGACACAGACACGGGTGTTGGTTAGTGGGGCAGAGAGGCTTTCCCCTTCAGAGAATTTGAGGCTTGTGGTCTGATCCCAGAACTTTGGAAGCTAAGGGTATGCCGAGGCAGAATAAATTGCTCTGAGGTGCCAGGAGAAAAGGCCTCAGTTATCTCAGCTCCGCCTTGGTGCAGCTACTTCCGGTGAGCCCTGCTCACGGTCCCGCCCTTGCCAAAGCCGGCCTCCTGGCCTGTCACCGTGTGGTCTTTGCTCCTTGACCTAGTTGCCTCAGGCCTCACCAACTTGAGGACAGACAAAGCAAAGAAAGCAAAGAGGTTGCCACAGAACGGGGCCCCTGAGGCACTGCGGTCTCAGGATGAAGTCCGGGCAGAGGTTCCGGGTGACCCGTTGACCTCCCTTTGACCTCCCACCAGCTCCAGCCCAGACCCACTGAATATAAATCTCTGGAATGGGACCCATAATGTGTTTTAACAAACCTCCCAGGGAAGTCTGAGGCGTGCTCAAGTTTGAGAACCGTTCTCCTGTGGCTCCTTCTGATCCTCTCTCTCCTAGAAGGAAACAGGTCCACTTCCCTCACAAGACTAAGGGACTTTTTCCTGGGTAGTTGTGGTTTGTCACTTTAGACAAGTGGCCAACCCTTGCGAGCCCATGCCCAGATCTGTGGGCCATGTGCCAAACTTTTCTGTACTCTGTTATGAGAAGTCAGGTATCTACCAGAGATAAGGAAGGAACTTAAAGCATTGCCCCTCTCAGGGGTACTGTTGTTTTATGAGGCCAAGACAACTAACAGTGGAATCTCAGGCTTTGGAAGGAGAGGGATTTAGGGGAGATAGCACGGCTTTCATGGTTCTCTTAAAACCAACATGTTGAGAGGGTCCCCTTGTTGTCAGAAAGGAACCCAGGCTTTGTCATTGCCCGTGTGTATAGTTTTGTGCCACTTAGGCTGAAGTCAGGCTTTTGATTACCACAACCTTCTAGAACTCGGGGCTGGAGTGGGAGCCAGGGCCAGATCATGAAGGGCCTTAAAGCCATTTCTTTTATTTAAAAAACATTTTTTAATGTTTTTTTTAAACTGTTTTATTTATTTTTGAGAGAAAGAGAGAGACAGAGCATGAGCAGGAGAGGTGCAGAGAGAGAGGGAGACACAGAATCTGAGGCTCCAGGCTCCGAGCTGTCAGCACAGAGCCTGACTTGGGACTCGAACCCATGAACTGTGAGATTGCGACCTGAGCAGAAGTTGGACGCTTAACTGACTGAGCCATCCAGGCACCCCTGAAAGCCATTTATAAAAGTTGGTCTTGGGGCCCCTGGATGGCTCAGTCTGTTCAGCATCTGACTCTTGGTGTGAGCTCAGGTCATGATCTCACAATTCATGAGATCGAGCCCTGCTTGAGAACTCTCTCTTGGGATTCTCTCTCTCTCTCTCTCTCTCTCTCCGCCCCTCCTCTTCTCTCTCTCACTCTCAAAATAAATAAATAAACTTAAAAAAATAAAATAAAAGTTGGTTTTTACCCTAAGAATATTGGAGGAGCCATGGAACGCTTTTAGGCTTACGAATGCCACGCTCAGATTTAGAGGTGAGAGACAGCTCTTGCTTCCTTGCAAAGAATGGATTGGAGTGGGGCAGAGTGGGGTCAGAAGGACTGAATGCTCAAAAACCACTTAGGGACACAGGTGAGAGACAATGGCAGCTTGAATTAGGGCGTTGGCTGTGGTCATAGAGAGAAGTGGACAGATTTTAGAAATATTATATACGGACAGGAGAAGGAAAAAGGACAACTTACTGCGTGCTAAGAACTGTCCTGAACATTGACATCTAAAACTTACAGTGACAGCCTTATGAGGTCTCTACTACCACAATCTTTGTTTTACAGACAAGGAAACTAAAGCACAGAGAAGCTAAATGTCATGGCCAAATAGTTTCTGACTGGTTGAATGTAAGAGAGAGAGGGAAGGAGGAACGAGTAAAAGATGACACTTGGTTGCTGACCTGAATACCAGGTGGATATATTGGTGCCATTTGCTGAGATGGGGCACGTGCGAGGGGAGGCAGGTTGCAGGGGGGAGAGAGACAAGGAGGTCTCCCTTGGACTTGGGTTCGAGAGATGGAGCTCTTCAGCTGTTTATCCTTAATGTTCTTTCCCAAAGAAGCCACTGTGATGCAATTTACGCATTTTTATCAGAAAAGGTTATGATGAAAAAATACGCAGGTGTTGGGAGGGGGTGGGTTTCAGTGAATTATTGGTATGGCTTGTTTTTAGGGCTCTTGGGTTCAGCCTCTGCTTTGGGATTGCTATCCCTGAAACATGAGAGATAAAGCCTTTGTCTTTTCCTTGGTAGCTGCTACCTCAGTGCATTGAATTCTCTGGTTTTGCATGTATGGCCACTTCTTTGGAAAAGGATTCTTCACCCAAGAGACCAAAATGAATCAAGTAAATATGTGTTTAGACAGTTTCTAAAAATCTGTAGTTTAACCCAAGAGACCAGAAAGGTTCCTGTCTCCTAGGTAAACAGCAATTAAATGGTGTATTAAAATGTATATTATGTACCCGATTGGTCCACCGGGTAATTATGCATTTCAGGAATATCTGGAAACATGTGTTCTGCTTCCCTCAGCACTGTTTCAATCCATCAAGTAACTGTATACTTAGAACATGTGTTCTGCATAGTAAGAGTCGTTTTATAAACCCCTCGTTAAAGGGAACCAAACTAAAAGGCATTAGCTGCAGACCATTTTTCAGGAGTGTTTATGCCAACCAAACGTAGACAAAGGAAAACAAAACCATAGAGGCAAAGTCGTCCGCCATGGACCGTCCCTGACTGGCTGCAGAAACTCAAGGGTGATCCTGGACCGTGAAGAGAGCAGATGTTGGGGCTCACTTGGACACCTTCTGGAGTGAGGCTAGAGGATGTCAAAAAAGAAAACAGGGAGAAGGGTTATAGCACAGGCACAGGTTACAGCCCCAAGGGAAAAATTCACACTTCCCCTGAAGAGAATGAAAAACAGGTGTTCTCTTGGCTGGTTGGCAATGGAGAAGCAGTGGGCCAAGGTCCAACTCTTTCGAGGGTGTTGTGTTTGCCAAAGGGTTGGAGCAGTTGGGCACTTGGGGTCGGTGGGGATGGGGGGACGCAAGAGGAGAAGGAGCGGCAGGACGCCCCTATTAAACCTGTGGCCTGGGGCCAATGGGTTACCCATAGCTGCCAAGGCTTCTGAGCTCTCTTGGCCTCACCACTGTTCTCCAGGAGACAGCAGCATGCAGAACACTTTCTTTTCCTTTGTATTTCAGTCTCTCCTTAGTATTCCTAAGTGCTGTTTGCAAGTTAACTCCTGCAGGCTGCAAGGAAGCAAGGATGCACCGAACTTTTCCTGGTCTGAGAGTCTCTCCGAGCCCTTAGCTATTAAATAGAAGGAACCAAGCATTCCTCGAAACGCACCGGATTTAGTGGAAAAGGGGAACTAGAAACTTGGAGCCCTGGAGGCATCACCTGTATCATAAAGGCCAGAAGAGCTGTGACACAGGAGGGGAGATGGGCTTAGGAACTTAAGATCCTACCTGGAAGGGCTGTGTGCCCAGTTAACTCGCTGAGGACCAAGGACACCAGGCTATAGGAGAGAAGCAAAGCAGACCAAACCAAAGGTAGGCAAACAGGAAGGTGGAATAATAGGGAGGGTCCAAACGGAAGTAATAACCGGAGGGGAAATTTCAAAGTGCAAAAGAGAGGAAAGGAAAAGGAAAACTTTCAGAGAAGTCAGGCAGTGTCAAAATACAGGCTTTCGTGGGGGCTGATTGATGATTTGCTTGCTTTTAAGTTCACCGGTGGTGGAGACAACATTTTCCCTCTGTGTATAGAGAGGAGAATTCTCTCTGTCAGAATGGTGGCGGCATCCCTCTTGCTTTAATTGTCGTATTATAACAGTGCAAAACAGTAGCTATTATCTGGGAACTGGGGAATTCTTTTGACGTTATTTTTGGACTCAGTCCTAATCAGTTTTAAAGTATGACACAGATGCATTCTCCTAATGTGTAAGGTCTAAAGTCCTCGATGCTGCTGTCTGAGGAAGGAAACAGGCTGTGTGAAATGCCCGAGTGGGTCTTGGCCAGCTCCTACAGCCTGAAGAAATAACCGTGTCCTCGGACACAGTAACGCAGGTAAAGGCTGCAGGTAAAGGCTGCCAGGTGGCCTTGGGCTTCATGATGCATTATGTCCTCGTCACCATCAACGGTGTCCCTGCCCTGGGTGGTTGGGTAGGAGAGCTGACCCCGCTTCGTCGTCTAAGAGCCCTCAGCTGTTGGGCTCCTACTGGGTACAAGCATCGCCTTGGCTGCGTCATATTCATCATGCCTGATCCTTGCAACCGCTTTGCAAGGTAGACTTTATCTGCTTCATTTAACGAAGTGACAAAACTAGCATGATCTTGGTCTCCTAAGTGAATTTAGTCTTCCGTGCTGCCTGCACAGCTACCTTGCTGAACTGTGTTTTATGGGCTCATTCTTCACAGGACACCAGCTTGTCACCCATCCACACCGTATTCCTGTCTGGAGGGGGGTAAGCAGGTCAGTAAGCTGTGAGATCAAGAACACAGAGATCAAAGGCACCCTGATGGGGGCAGGGTCCAGTCCAGCACACTGGAAAGGGCCCACTCCCCAGGGTCCATTTGGTCATCTGCCACATGTCCAACACCTGATGGGTGCTGGGTGCTGCATGGGACATAAGGGAATCCTTGTGGCCTGTTCAGGAGATGAGTCATGAGAAACCTCTTCATCAGCCAACTAGTGTTTCCTGAGCGTTTATTTTGCTACGTGCTGGATAAGGCCTGTTCTAGACTCTGGGCCTTGTAAACAAAACAGACAAAGATCCCTGTCCTTACAGAGCTGATAGTCTAGTGGGGCAAACAGAAGAATGAGTAAAATCTATAGCATGTCAGATAGCAGGAGGGAAAAGGACCATGTGAAGAGGGGAAAGAGCCTAGGAATTAATGAGGGGTTTTGCACTTTTAAATAGGGTGGCCTGGGAAGGCCTCAGTGAAAAGTTGGCAACTGAGCACAGATCTGCAGGGAGTGAGGGCACTAGCTAGGGGAAGAGACTGCAGGCCACAGGAATGGCAAACACCAAGAACCTGGCACAGGAGGAAGCAAAGGAGAGGGTAGTGGGAACTGATTCCAGAGAGGAAGGGCACCAGGGATGAGGCCAGAGCAAGAAGGACCTTACAGAGCCCTGGCAGAAACGTGCTTTCCCAGGACACCAGTAAGACGTTAAGGAAAGGTTTTGCATGGAAGAGGAAAATGATTCTAATTTTTTAATCAGCTCACAGACCACTGTGTTGAGAACAGTCTACATAGTTCTTAGGAGAGCAAGGACTGATGTCAAAAGACCAGTTAGAAGGCTTTAGAAGTTTCCAGTTCTCCTTCCCTTCCTCCCCACCATCTAATCCATCACTAAGGTTTAATGATTCTGCCTACATTTCCCCTTTGTCCTTCTGCTGACTGCTTGTAGAACCTCATCGTTGTTGAGGGGAAGCATCGCTAAGCAGCTTGGGAGGGTCTCTGCCCTCACCCCTCCCTTCCCATCATTGCCCGTGTAATTGTTTTAAAACATAGGTCGGATATTATCACTTCTCTGGACAGCTTTGATGTGCCAGATGCTGGGGAGATTGAAATATGATCCCTGCCCTTGAGGAACTCACAGTCTGGTGAGAGACACACAGAGGCCATGACCTGCAGAGCCAGGTGACGTGTGCCACCAGAGAACGGGGCACCAGCCTCTGCCAATCACAAGAGGAGTGCAGAATGAACCCTTTAGCAAGGCCAAGAGTGAGATGGAAGGATGCTACCCTGTGCCCAGGCCTCGTTCATTTTAGTCCAGGGAGCTGGGCAGACCCGGCACACTGTGGGGGCTCCATCTCTCAGAATTAGACTCACATTAGCCCAACTCACAATAGCTGATGTATTTCAATTAGAATTTTTAAACATTTCAATTAGAAATGTTTAGAATTTAAACATTTCAATTAGAATTTTTAAAAAACAGACTTTATTTTTCTAAAGCACTTTTAGATTCAGCAAAATGGAGTAGAAAGTACAGACATTGTCCATATATGTCCTGCCTCCTCATACATACTGCCTCCCCTGTATCAAAACACTGCACCAGAGTGATACATTTGTCATGATCTATGAACCTATAGTGACACATGATAATCACCCAAAGTCCATAGTTTACCTTAGGGTTCACTCTTGGTGTCGTACATTCTATGCGTTTTAACAAATGTATAATGACATGTATCCACCGTTATAGTATCACACAGAGTAGTTTCATTGCTTTAAAATCCTCTGTGCTCTCTCTATACATCCCTCCCTCCCCACAGCCCTGCCAACCACTGATCATTCTACTGCGTCCATAGTTTTGTCTTTCCCAGAATGTCATATAGCTGGAATTGTACACTCGATAGCTCTCTCCGGTTGGCTTCTTTCACTCAGTAATCTGCATCTAAATTTACTCCATGCCTGTTCGTGGCTTGACAGCTCATTTCTTTTTAGTGCCAGATAATATTCCATTGTCTGGGTGTACCACAATTTTTTTATCCATTGACCCACTGGCGGACATCTTGGTTGCTGCCAAGTTTGGGCAATTATGAATAAAGCTGCTATAACCATTCCTGTGCAAGTTTTTGTGTGGATGTTAAGTTTTTACCTCATTTGTGATCATCTTTGAAATCCCCTCCTTTTTCCTCTTTGACACTGTCAGCTCCCCGTTCTTTTAGGTGGTAGACTAGACTTTCCTTCCTTCATCCCTGAGAGGCTTTGAGCTCTCCTCATTAAGTGATGAGTGGAGACTCCATACCGTTCTTCATTCATTTGAAAAATACAGAGAGCTCACTTTCTACAGGGCAACACACAGAGCGTCTCTCCCTGAAGTCACCATGTGACTTGAGAGGCTTTTTTGTGGGCGGCTAAGCGCTGATGAGAGACATAAAAATTAGAACCTCGTGGGGAGCCTGGGTTTCAGTTGATTAAGCGTCTGACTCAGACCCAGGGTGCGATCTCACGGTTCATGGGTTCGAGCCTTGTGTCGGGCTCTGTGCTGACAGCTCAGAGTCTGGAGCCTGCTTTGGATTCTGTGTCTCCCTCTCTGTCTGCCCCACCCCCTCTCACATTCTGTCTGTCTGTCTGTCTCTCTCTCTCTCAAAAAAAAAAAAAAAAAACATTAAAAAAAGGCCATCCTGTCCTTGAAGAGGCTTCCAGGTCACTCTGTCTAAAAAGAATCTCTCCTCCCAAACACACCACACTCTAATTTACCCCCTTGCTGGCTTCCTTCATAACACATCAGCATTTGTCACTGTTTTCTCTGTTTACTTCGTTTTTGTCCTTCTGAACTAGAATAACATACTCAGTGAAGGCACAGATAGTGTATCTCCTATCATTATATCTCCATGTCCCAGGATACATTATGTGGCATATCCTACCTTCCCAGTTAAACATTTATTGGTTGAATTTTATTTTATTTTATTATTTTATTATTTTTTTAAATGCTTATTTATTTTTGAAGGAGAGAGAGACAGAGCATGAGCGGGGAGGGACAGAGAAAGAAGGAGACACAGAATCAAAGCAGGCTTCAGGCTCTGAGCTGTCAGCACAGAGCCCGACACGGGGCTTGAACCCATGATATTGGCTGAATTCTAAAAATGAATGAATGAATGAATGAATGGACGAACGAACAAGTAATTTGTCAGAGGCAGTCCTCTCTCTCATCGTAGGTTGGGGAGCCTCTCCTGCAGGGTCTGGGACTTGGTCTGCATGTCATTCTTCTTTCAGGAAACTGATATCCAGTGATGCCCACCGAACACACGCCAGGGTCTCTTCTTTCTCCTGCCAGACAAGGCTCTTTCTCTTGGTTTTACGAGATCTCAGTCCACACCACATAATTAATCACAGCCGTTCGAATCATTCAGTACTCACAACACATTTCAAATTTTTTGTACTCATGACACATTTTCAAATTCCTGAAAATTTAGGATCTGAGAGACCCTCCTGTTATCTCTCGGCAAGACAAGACTACCTCTTTGCGCCACATTTTATTTTTATGTATTTATCTAAGATTTTATTTTTAAGAAATCTCGACACCCAATGTGGGACTGGAACCTACAACCCCGAGTCACGTGCTTGACTGACTGAGCCAGCCAGGCGCCCCTCAAATTCCTGAAAATCTGATTGTGCACTTGAAGGGACAAAAAGACACAAAGTATGACTAAAGAAGTGAACAGTGATTACAAAGCAATGTCTCCCAGTAACCATACAATTATCTACAGTGCTGACAGAGGTCTACCTACCTGACCATACATCTATCCATATGCTAGCATTGGATGCAACTTCTTTAGTATTTAACACACATCCAGCAAGTCGTACAGAGGTCTATATCCAATTGCAATACTGTTGGCTAACATTGTTGTAGCAATTGTATGTTGCATTGCACCAAAGATACATTTTAAACGTTGTTCTGAACTCATCCACCTGTGCCGGGTCTGCAGTCCATCACTTGCTCGTCAGTGTGCTGGTCTATTGACCGTCAGTCTCCTGACATTTGGCTTGAACTAAATGCAAGAGAGCCGACATTGACACATATGGGGTTTCTGCTTCCTCTATTAAACATGCATCTAAGAAGTGAAGGTATGCAACCCTGCAGGTGTGTACAGTGATTTCACGTCTCCTATTGAGCATATTTCTGTCAGGTAGAGCTGAGTATTTTTCTCTGGCTGTGTAAGCAAGAAAGAACGGAAAAAAGGAACTGAGACTAAGCCAAATTGGCCAGGACCAAAACAGGAACTGAACCAAGATCAGACACTACTGATGGGCACCAGTGGCCACACACAGTAATCAGAGTGAAAGAAGATTTAAAGCCAAGATCAGCCAAGTGCCCGGGAAAGCTCCCCAGCAGACTCCGCCCACCTGCTGTCTCCTAGGAAACAGAGCCTCTGAGGCCCTCTAATTTTAGTGAGGTGGTACCAAGACGTAAGGAAAGACATAGTCTATGGAGGCAGGAAATTCCGTGGTCAAGACATGGGGGCCATGAGGGTAGGGTGAGGAGGTACCCGGACAGGAGTTTAAAGTAGAGAAGGGCTAGGGACAAAGAAGAGGGTGACAGGGTTGTCACATATATGGGTTAGACCACACACCTGACAGGAAGGATTATATAGGGTGTTATCAAGCGGGAATAAAGTGAAAGTCTTTCCAGATACATGGCTCCCACTTTTCGCGAGGGGTGATCTTGATAGCTAGGTTCCTGCTAGGCTCCTGATGATGATCTGGGGAGTCAAAGCCATTAGGAACCACTGATATTCAGGGTCTATCCCACAACACCTTTGTTTTGTTATTCAAACGTACTAATACCTTTGTAGTGGCTTATACAAGGTCCAGCCTCCCCTACCTCTTGGTACTTCTTGCTTACCTATGATTTTACATCTTGGAAGGTCTTCAACTAAAAAAAAAAAAAAAGTGAGTTAAGAGAGTCTTTGAAACTCGAAATAGTTTTACTACCATACATGTACTATACTATATGTGTAAGGTCTGGCTTAAGATCTTTTTCGGGGGGAGGAGATTTAAATGACAATAATAGTAAAAAATGAGATCTCATCATTTTCTGTGGATTTCAACACTATGCGAAAATACCATCCCTCCGACCATTAATTATCAAGAATTAACTAGAGGAGAGTAAGAAGAAGGAAACACAGTTACAGATATAGATATAGACACATGTGCATACATTTCAAGTTTAATACTGAAGTTGAATACTGAAGAAAAGTCGTTAGAAGTAAAAAGATTTAGTGCCATCCGATTTTCCCGTGTTATCTTGCCATGGGAAAAATTGCAAAATTTTATACATTGAAATCCATAAATGCCGAAGAAGCCACAATTAAAAATATTTTTTTATTGAAAGCTAAAATGTAAGTTATTTTTAATAGCACAGAGACAGATGGATGGGTTAGAGTAGAATTCAGAAATGAGAGACTTATGTAGCTATTTACATTATCTGTTTAAATCAAAAGAAAGAAAAGATATCACTCACTCATTACTAACTAGGTAGTATAGACAAACTAGGAAATTTAGGCCCAAATTGCCACATTGTGACCAAATTTCTCTAAATTCTTGGTTTTCACCAAGCCAAAGTTACTATTCTCCCTCTTGTATTACATTAGGCATAGCAAAAATGGATTCAATTTCAAAATCAGGTCACTACGTCAACAGTTTTGAAATCAATTTTTATAATTTAATGGCTGATTTCCTCACAGTTCACCAAAACACCAGCTCTTGACCTATTTATTTCTTTCATTTAGGTATAATAAAAGTCTATACAGAGCCTTTAACCTCTTCTACACTTTTAAGTGAGTTAAATGAGACTTCCTTTTTTTTTTTTTTTTTTTTTTTTTTAGGCTTTGATTATTTCACACAGCTATCCAAGGTTCAGACACATAGCCTTATTTGAACATCATTTATCTATTTTTTTTTTTTATGAAAGCATAGACATTTAGAGTTAAAAGGATCTTAGAAATAAATTAGTCTGTATTAATCAGGGGTTTGGGGTGTACAAATGACAGAAAACAAACTTGGCCAGGTTAAGCAAAAGTAAGCATTAATTAGAATCAATCTGAGTGTCTCATTTAATTGTAGGCAAGGCAGGGGTACATGTAGGTCTCAGAGACACCTGGTCCAAATGCTACCCCCCACCCCCAATGATCTCTTATCTCTGCTTTTCACTGCATGTGTTAGCTTCTTACACTTCACCTGGTAGAAACAGGACTGCCAAGTGGTCCTGAGCCCCTCTCTACACAATCTACCCAGAAATGCTGACTGTTTTCCCAGTTCCAATTCAACAACAAACAAAAATCCCAAGGAAACACTCTGATTGGTCCAGCTTGGGTCAGGTGCCCACTCCTGGACCAGTCAACTATGGGAGGTGGAGTCATGTAAGAAAATGGAGGTCACAACAGTTGAGGTGTGGGAGAGAAACAGTTCCCAGAAGAAGTGACGAAGATGATGGGCAGACTGCCTCCCCTTCAAAAAAAAAAGTTCACTCTGACTCATTTTACAGATGTGGAAATTTGGGCTCAGAGAAATTAAGTGACTTAACTCAAGGTTACAATTTGTACTTAAACTCAACTCATCTGGCACCTAGTCAAGTGTTTGGCTCACTACCCGACAAAGCTGTTGATTTTTTTACATCTTTATTTCAAGCTCTTTCACCAGGAAAGGTAGGGGGTGGGGTGGAGGGGGGTGAGATTAAGGGTCTTATGCTATGCAGGAACTTCTTCCCAGTTTTTTGCTGGAGTTCTAACTCCAGAAGTCACTCTGTTGCCTGACTTGCTTTATTTTCTTATTGGGGGAATATACATCTGAAGCAGGAATCCCTCTGTTGTTTTCTGCTCCCGTCAATCCCAGAGGGCTCACCCTGTGTCAAGTTGGATGATTATCATATAACAGTCTACACTGAGGTACCAGGGACTAAGTGCTTTGTATTCATTCTCTCATTTAATCCTCCTAACAGCTCTAGAAAAGAGCCATTAGTAGCATTATCATACCCATTTTGCAGGTAAGAAAAGTGACACACACAGAGGTTAATTGGCTCATCTAAAGCCAGAGCTGGAAGGCAGCAGGACTCGAACCCAGCAGTCTGACTCCAAAGCCCTTGCTCTTAAACACTGGAGTTTACTCCTTCCTGGAGAAACACCTCCAGCCTGTGGCTTGCCTGCACTAAAGCCCTGCTAGTGTCTGAGACTCTTCGAATGCCTGCTGACCTAGAGTTGGCTCATCTCTGGAGCTGTTGCCAACCTGTCTCTGCTCAACCCTGCTTCTCTGGACCCTTGTCTTTTACCACTGTTCCTTGAGCTGTTGTGACTTGTCCAGGGCCTGCCTCGTCACAGCTAACAGGCTGCTGCTGTGGCTGTTCCTGGTAGTGGATCTGTTGTCTTGTTGCTGTAAAGAGCCAACTCTTCTGTCCACGATGGATGGAAGTTTGCCCTCCCTGCCACCCTTGATGGCGTGGTTTAGGGAGGAGTCCTTTTGTCCTCTCACAGAAGGAGAGGGGGCTTTTTCAGGTTGACAAGTTTTCCTTAGAAAAACCAGAATCAGAGTCCAAAGGGGCAAAGGTGATTGTTATAGCAACCCTGTGCAGACTTATGCAGACCCCCATAAACACAGACCTAGCCGCTAGTGACACACAGGGAGGAATACTATAACTCGCCCCCACCTCAGGATGGGTTCCCATGTCCTCATGGGACAGCCTGGATCTCCTCCCTTGGTTGAGATAGGATTATGGTTTAGGCTTTGGGGCTAGGCTACGATTTGAGTCCCAGACTACCATTCAGCAAGCAGCCTTGTGATGTTGGGCAGATAAACTTTCAGCCACTACTCTTGTTTTCTTACGTGTCAAACGAGGGTAGTAATATCTGCCTCAAACATTGTTGTGAAAATTAAATGAGATACAATATTAAAGCTCATATGAGAGTGCTAAGCATAAAATTAACTTCAATAAATGATGACATTATCAGTTTTGAGTCTTAACCCTGGTGACTGGGCCTGACCTTTGGGCCACCAAATCCTTATAATTTTTTGAAGGGCGTGAGGTGGCTTATGTGAATAGGATGGCTCATGACCAATATACAGTTTGCCCTTGATCCACCTTCAGTTTAGGTCCTGGCTGGAGGAACGTGGGTTTGGTAACTCAGAAAGGCAGGCAGAATTAGTGGCAGGATGGACGAGAGGCCCCTCACCCACAGTAGGGCTGGAAAAGACCAATCTGCCAGTTACCTTCCACCTGCAGAGAAATGTGATATGTGCTATGTTCAGGCCCTGCCAACCTGAGGGTCAGCCCTGGCAAAGCAAACTGCCTCCTGGAAATGCTAATAATTTGCACAACACCCACTCCTACCTGACGTCCCAGCACTCACATACATTCTCACCTCCTAATATTTTAACCACAAAGGTATGCCTTTTGTTAAATCTTTACCGATTCTTTTGCCTGGCATTTTTTTGTTTTTTGTTTTTTTCTGTTTTGTTTTGTTTTTTGTTTTTTGTTTTTCAAGTCCCAAGTGTAGGAGCTATTTCTGATTTGTGCAGTTGATAAATGCTTCTACTTTAAATTTTTTGTTTTATTACAATTTTTTTAATGTTTATTTATTTTTGACAGAAAGAGACAGAGCATGAGCGGGGGCAGGGGCAGAATGAGCGGGAGACATGGAATCTGAAGCAGGCTCCAGGCTCTGAGCTGTCAGCACAGAGCCCGACACAGGGCTCAAACTCACGAACTGTGAGATCATGACCTGAGCCGAAGTTGGATGTTTAACTGACTGAGCCACCCAGGCACTCTATTTTATTTTAGACAGAGAGCAAGTGAACGGGGAGAAGGGCAGAGGGAGAGAGAGAGAGAGAGAGAGGCTCAGCAAGGAGCCAGATGTGGGGCTCAGTCCCACAACCCTGGGATCATGACCTGAACCAAAATCAAGAGTCAGAAGTTCAACCAAGCCACCCAGGTGCCCCTAGATGCTTGTACTTTGTACTGCTCACCAGACTCAGAGGAAGGAGTCAAGTGGTAGGAAATTTCATAGATGGACACCAGTGCAAAAAGATGACCAGGGAGATGGAACTTCATAGGTGAATGAAAGATTCCAAGGTCCTGACTTTCAAATATTGTATGATCAAACTTTTGCTTTATAATAAGTGTGTGTGTGTGTGTGTGTGTGTGTGTGTGTGTGTGGTGGGGAGGTGAGGGAGTGTAAAACCCACATTCAGAGACCTAATTTGAAAATACTTTTTCCCTGCTTTTCCTGCATGCCTTTTTATTGGAAGCAAGCAGCCCAGCACCCAAGATATTACAGTTTGTGAATTCTTCAGCTAAGATGGCTTGACCTATATGTAAGTATAAAAATCCCAGCTAGCCCAGACTTTCTGAAAGTGGAACTGTATAACATACTTCCCTGACATAAAATGTCATGAAACCTTCCTTTTTTCCCCCAGGAACCCTTGAGTCCTTAAGGGGACAGCACTTAAGGTAATGGGAAGAAAAAAAAAACCATGCAAATGTATTACCTGTTAAAGAAAGACAAAAGAAAGTAGGAATTGGAGGGAGCAAATTGTGAGAGACTGAAATGAAACCAACACAGGAACCCAATGGAGGCGCCAATCAGAAGGGAGAAAGAACTGCAGGACACGGATACACACACACACACACACACACACACACACATTAAAGGAAAAGTGCAAAGGGGGCCAAGTTGTGTGTGTGCAAGGGAGGGAGAGGGAGACAGAGAGAGAGAGAGAGAGAGAGAGAGAGAGATCTTGAGATCTAGACCGGGTCAAGCTGGAAGAACAGGCAGAGTAAGACTAGAGACTGGGTGGGGAATCCCAGAACAATCTGTTTACAAAAAGAAAGGCCTATGGAAATTCCACAAGTGACTTTAGAGATTCAAATCCGAAAGAGAAAAGGACCCAAATACACACGCTGTGTGTTTTCACCAACTGTTGATGTTCCGCCTAGACTAGAGGAAATTCTCCGCGGCCTTGAACAGACACTTCGAGATTTCAGATTTCAGATTTCAGCAGACTTAAATCGTGGCCTCCAGGGCCAGGGGGGCCCGGCCAGCGGCCGCGGTGCCGCCGGGCCGGGACCCTACGGGAGCGCGCGGTGCGCGGGGGCTGCCCCCTCGGAACTCCCCCTCGCATTGGCTGTCCGCCCGGGAGTCTCTGCTTCCCAGGCGCGCTCGGGTTATTGTTCTGCCGTCGCCGGCAGGGAGGAGGGGTGGGATGGGATGGGATGGGGTGGGGGAAGCGGCCGGAGGAGGACGGCGGCGGCACGCGGCTGGCACCCAAGTAGGAGGCGGGGGGGGGGGGCTCTCCGCTGAGCACTGCGCGCCCGGGGATGGGACTCCTGCGACCTGAGGCTGAGCGTCCGCGGAGGCCGCCGGGCGCCTCCCCCGGCCGGTTCCCCGGTCCCTCGCGGAGATCTCCGGCTCCCCGGAGGCCGGGAGGTGGAGGCCGGGGTGGGCGTCCCGGTGCCGCGCAGTGGCTCCCGCGGCCGCCCCGGCACTCTCGGCTCGGGGGAGGGACGCTATGACGCACCCTCCCGGTATTAGAACACTTCACCTTCTATTTATAGACACCCCTCCGACCGCAGACCCAGCTCGCCCTCTCTCTCCTTCGCTCTAATCGTGACGGAGGCTACGAAAAATCCTACCCAGAAGGGAAGACCCTAACACACAGTGATAAGGAAGCATTCTATTTCGTGCGTTCCTTTATTATTGCCAAGTATTAATTGCAGGTCTGGTGAACTCCCTGTGGCACAGGGAATTCCCAATTTTCTGAAGCTTTAAAACCTACCCGACTTTATTTTACGTGTCTCCTAAACATGTCAGATAAATCTGTCTCTTTTGAGTTCATGAAATAGGCGCCGAAAATGTGCTCAAACTGGTTAAGACGTAAACCCATTGAATTGAGGGAAAAGAGGTTTCTTGCTGGCTCTCTGTATTTGCTACATGCCCCCAATTCTAGCCGTCGAATTTATTTGGGAGACGAAGCATATAAAGGGAAAATATTGCACATTTCAAGCAAAAGCAAAGTTTGTCGTACGGTTTTTGTTTTGTTTTGTTTTGTTTTTTTGAAATTGTGGCTTTTGGATCCTGACTTTATGCTTTTAGATGTACACTATATAATTATAGGTGATTAAAAATAATTCTTACCTAGTCACATTAACATTTGCAGTAATTAAAATGGGGAATTTTTTTAAACTGTAATTTATTTCTCATAATTTGGTTGGTTGGGCTGCAGTCTGCTAAAGAGGAAGCCTGATTATTATCTTTCATCTTGGTTTCTATTCAGTTTCACTTTCTAAACTTCAGAGTTGACCAACAAAATACTGCCTTTTACATTTATTAAGGAAAAGGATATACATATGTACGTATAGGCCTTTTTAAAGACAATTTTTAGAGCAACTTTAGATTTACGGCAAAATTGAGAGGGATGTACAGAGATTTCCCGTATGCCCTCAGCCCCCACACATGAGCAACCTCCCGCTGACCAGGATGGTACATTTTTTACCAAGAAGCAACCTACATTGACACATCATAATCACTGAAAGTCCACCCTTTACCTTCAGGTTTCACTCTTGGTGTTGTAAATTCTATGGGTATTAACAAATATATAATGACATACGTTAATCTGTATAATATCTCATGATGTATTTTCACTGGCCTGAAATTTTTTTGAGCTCTGTGTAGGCCTGTTTTTAAAAGCATAGTGAGGGGTGACTCAGTCCTTAAGCGTCTGAACTTGGCTCAGGTCATGATCTCACAGCTCGTGAGTTCGAGCCCTGCATCAGGCTCTGTGCTGACAGAGCCTGGAGCCTGCTTCAGATTCTGTGTCTCCCTCTCTCTCTGCCCCTCCCCGCTTGTGCTCTGTCTGTCTGTCTCTCTCAAATATAAATAAACATTAAAAAAATTTTTAAACACAGCAAAACCACAAATTGGTTACCATGCAGATAATTCTAAGACAGCAAAATGCAAGCCAAATAATGTTCAGTATGTCATTCTTGCCAACTCCTAGTCTATAAAGTGAGGGGTGTCTATAATAACAGTTTTATAACATGATTTTGCTGTGGAGAGTACTGTGGAGAGTATAAGTATTTGGTAAAGAATGATTTCAATAACAACTGTTACAGTGCGTTACAAAATGCCCATTTGATGGTAGGCCCCTTATGAAAGACAATTTGGCAGTAAGTGTCACGTTTTAAACTGTCCATGCCCTTGGACCCATCAGTTCTACTCTTGTGCGTTTCTGCTACAGAGGCAGTACCTACATGTGAGGTCATTGATTGGTGCAGTGTTTGTACAAACAAAAGGTTAGAAATATACAAATGTCCTGCAATAATGGCACATCTATATGATGAACTATTACATAGCCTTGAAGATTAAAACACTCCCTTTTTGTACCAACAGGGTAGTATCTCCAAGATGTCCTGTTAAGTGAGAAAGATGCAGAAACAATATAAAATACTATCAGTTATATTAGAAAAATAAATCTAAATGCACATATTAACTTTTACATGTCCCAAATACATACATGTATATTAAATGCATATATATGGAAATATTTATGAAACTAGTAACAATGTTTGCATCTCGGGAGGCACCAGGGAGTCTAAAATGGGAGAGAAACATATTTTCTATTATCCAGCCTTTCGTATCTTTGAATTTAGTCCCTGCCCATGCATCACCTGTTAGTTTTTTTTTAACTAAAAATACCTTTAAATTTCTTTATAAATTTAGTCAGCTATGATAGATCTCTCTTTAATTTGTAGAAGTTCTATATTTGGGATTGCCGTCATTTTAGAGAAGTTTACTGTGTTGAAGCAAAACGATGAAAAGTCAAGCTAAGCTTTGATCTTCAGGACTCGTTTAACCTAGCTCTACCTAGTCTATGAATCATCATAGAAATGCTTTGCCCTGATATGGCTAGAATGCTATTACCAGCATTTTTAAAGAAAGCATTCTGTTGGTTTTTTCTCTATTCTTGGGCATTTCATAAATGGGAGCCGGGGCAGAGTTAAACGTCTATTTAGCTTCTATTATAAAATAATTATTTAAAGAGATTTATAATTCATCCATTTTTTTTTTTGCACAAGTCTTATTTAACAGAATTCATGCTTCTTCCAATGATTTTCTATAATGGAGATCAGTTGCTTAGATTTCAAAATATTCTAGTGAGGTAATGTGCACAGAGTACATCTGCCTCCATTACAAAAGAGAAAAAAACAGAGGCCTTGGGGTAGGCAAGAGGTGTGTACTATGAGATTATACCAGAAATTAGCTAAATTATTTATATTTTCATTTGATTGTAGGTATTTTTTTCTTTCCAGCTTTATTGAGATATAATTGACACATAATGTTAAGTACATTTAAGGTATGTAGTGTGTTGATTCAATACACTTACATATTGCAAAATGACTTTGTAAGTATTTCTTACTTAAGTTTATGTAAGTTTATGTTGTTACTCTTCAGTATAAGAACAGGAATGGGGCAGGACTGGTGTTGCCAGGGTGGTTTCCCTCCGGGCCAAGCACCAATGCTCTGTTATGAGGATGATGATGAGGACAAGGAGGAGGAAGGGTGTCTTTGCATAAACAGAAATGTCGGCAAGTTTTGTGTACACAAACTGTGTGTAGAGCACTTTGCCAGAGTCTGGCAGTTAAAAAGGACTCAAAATAGAATTACTATTTTATTTTATCTTATTTTTAAAATTTTTAAATGTTTATTTATTTTTGAGAGAGAGAGAGGGAGAGAGAGAGAAAGAGAGAGCGTGAGTGGAGGAGGGGCAGAGAGAGAGGGAGACACAGAATCCGAAGCAGGCTCCCGGCTCTGACCTGTCAGCACGGAGCTCAACTCGGGGCTCGGACTCACTAACCCTGAGATCATGACCTGAGCCCATGAGCTAAAGTCAGACGCTTAATTGACTGAGCCACCCAGGTGCCCCTAGAATTATTTTACAGTAGTTTACAATAGTCTCCTGGGCCACAAGTTTTGTTTGGGGTTGTAGGATCAGGCTGCCCATGCACCATATTCCACTTTTTTTTTTTTAGAGAGAGAGGTGGGGAGGAGGGACAGAGGGAGAGGACAAGAGAATCCCAGTGCAGATTCCAGTGACCTTAAGATCATGACCTGAGCCGAAATCAAGAGTCAGATGCTCCACCAACTGAGCCACCAAGGCGCCCCCATATTCCACTTTCTTAAGAACTACAAAGTCCCTGTGCAATGTTTCCCACCGTCAAGTATCACAAAAGTGAAGCACAATCATGACTTGTACTATCTTTAGGCATCAGCTATAATATTATTTCTAGAGAGTTTTTTAAAACATTACTTCAAGATAACTCTACTCTCCCCCTAGCTTTGCTCTCTAAGCAATCATCATGGCTTTTAGCTGTCAGTGGTATATGTGTGTGTGTGTGTGTGTGTGTGTGTGTGTGTGTAATATTAGGACAAAATACATTATGTGCATAACATTAGAATAAAAACTGTCTGTGAACCTGCTGAAAGTATCTCATGTAGCGTATCTACCCTCTTGGGATGCAGAAAAGGAGAGATCACCATGCAATTGCTTGTCTTTGATAATTTCATTGTAACCTGCAGAGGACCCTGCGAGACACTTGGCAGCTACTTCTCCCCTTCGACATCCTTGATTGGGTTTGGGGTGGCTGCTCTGGAAGCAGGAAAACATGATAACCACCTGCTACTCACACTGCAAGGTAGATGCTTGGAGAGCAGAAAGCTTTTCCAGTTCCTGGCCATGCATGAGCAAGCCTGGGTATATTCAAGTGTCTGTGTATCCATATTCTGGTGTATGCTTGCATTGCTCCTGGGTTTGGGCTCAGAAAGGACACTTTCAGATGAATGTACTCTAGTCACCTATTTCAGAACAAAGTCAGATTAGATGGGTAGTGAAGAATTTGGGGAGGGTGAGAGTATTTGGGGGGAGGAGAGTCCCAGCATGTATATAACCTGTCTGGGAAAGCCTCAGGAGACAGAAGAGTGAGGTTGTGGAAAACTTTATCTTTTGGAATTGGCCTGAGATACATTAGCTTATATGATACCATGAATACAGAAGAACATATGGCAAGTGTGGTTTTAGGGAAAAAAATAAATTGGACAATCACGTGTCTATCACCTTGCTTAAGAAACAGAGTATCACCAGCTCCTTAGAAGCCCCTGTGTGTTCATTTCCAAACCTATCTGTCTCCCTGGCTTCTCTTGGGAACCACCTTTCTGAATTTTGTTTTTGTTTCTGGTTGTAGTGGTTATGTACCTATTCCTGAATAACAGTGTTTAGATTTACCCACCTTTGAACTATAAGTAGATGGAGTCTTCGATGACTTACTTTTTTCACTCAGCATTCTGTTTGTGAGCCTCCTCCAGCCCCATCCTTTCTCCCCTCATTGCAGACCTCCAGCCCAGATCCCCTCTGGGATTCTCGCTTTTATCCCCCGGCCAGACTCTCTGTTGACAGATTCTTCCTTCTAGAATTCGCTGTGCAAACCACCACCAAATATTCACCCTAAAATGCAAAGTTGCGTGTGAAACTATTTTCTAGCAGCATATTCAGTGAGAGATGTTTGTTACGTTGACAAATTTTGTACCAATATATATTATAAATCACATTTGGACACAATGTTAACAATGGCTCTCTCTAGGCAGGAGGTTTATAGGTAATTTCGGTTTTTGTGATTTTCTATATTTTCCACATTTTCAACGGATTACATGAAACCTTGAAAGTGAGGTTCGGGTCCTTCCCTGCTTTGATCTTTCTTCTTCCCGGTGGTTTCTGGGGTGTGACTGGTGGAGAGCTGGGAGTGTGGGGCACAAGAGAAGAACACAGAGCTCCCTTTTTCAGCAACATTTTGGTGCTTAGAACCTCTGCTTTCTCTCTCACCCTCAGTCCAGAGCATCATTCTCTCAGCCGAGGCAGGGCAGCCTGGCCTTTCGTCTGTTCTTCCAGACAGGGCCAGCATCACAGACGTGTCATCCCCGCAGCCACCCAGGGCCCCGCGCTCCGAAGGGCTCTGTGCCGCTGTGCTGTCTCAACAGTCTTGATTTTATTTTTGTGCCTATGTTTTGTATGTGAAGTCCCAAGGGACAAGGGAGCATGAGCAGAAGGGACATGAATATCTGCTACTCTTGCCCCCGCATGAGCACAGTTTCCTGGTTGTCCCACAATGCTTAGGAGTTCAGCAAGATGCAAGTGTGTTTCATCTTTGATTGAGTAAGTGGGGACGCTTGGGCTTTTTTTTTTTTTTAATGTTTATATTTTGAGAGAGAGAGAGAGACAGAGAAAGAGAGGACAAGCGGAAGAGGGGCAGAGAGAGGGAGACAGGATCCGAAGCAGGCTCCGCGGTGACAGCAGAGAGCCTGAAGTGGGGCTCCAGCTCACCAACCAGGAGATCTTGACCTGAGCCAAAGTCAGATGTTTAACGGACTGAGCCACCCAGGTGCCCCAGAGGTCGGACTTTCTATTCAAACCAGGATGTGTTTTGAAGGCAGAAAAAAGGGCAATGGCATTCTAAAAACATGAACAGGCAAAGAACCTTATCATATCCTTTCTTACTTTTGATGCTGTCTCTATTAGGCAAGCACATAGGCTGAAAATGACAACATGGAGGGGAAAAGAACACCATGGTTCCTTTTCCTTTCAGTCCTGCCTTACCCATTGGTAAACTTAAGTAGAGTGTTGGTGGAATGCGCCCATATCAAGAAGTAGAATAAAAACACTTGAATTAGTTCTGTGCAGTGTGTCCACTGTTCTGGTAAGAATAAAATACATATGCACATACAAGCTACAACATATGAATTGGATACTTTCAGTGGTTCTACTTATAAGTTAAATGCTCTTATATTTGCATTTAAAATGCAATTTAACAATATATTTATATATATTTCACAATATAAAATGAACAGTAAAATTCAGGCTAATAATTTAATTTTCAACTTAATTTTAATTTGTTTACTGAGAGTCACATTAAATAAATTTTTTTAAAAATGTGACAAGTTGAGAGAGAGAGACTATGGAAGAAAGAGTAAAAGAAAGAATAAAACCTTTTTATTCTAGTATCTTTAACAGCACTTTTTTTCTGGGCTCCACAAATTATGCTGGGATACACAGATTGTATTTCCAAGTCTATGGCTTATGTTGTGTTGTAGCTTATGAAAACCCAGGTCTTTTCTCTAAAACTAGGTTTCATCTCTGCTGTGAGTTTTCTCTCTCTCTCTCTCTCTCTCTTTTAATGTTTTTATTTGTTTTTGAGAGAGAGAGAAAAAGACAGAGTGTGAGCATGGCAGGGGCAGAGAGAGAGGAAGACACAGAATCTGAAGCAGGCTCCAGGTTCTGAGCTGTGAGCACCGAGCCCAATGCAAGGCTTCAACTTGTGAACTGCAAGATCATGACTTGAGCCAAAGTCAGACACTTAACCAACTGAGCCACCTAGGTGCCCCTCCCCTGTGAGTTCTTAAAGCCCATTTCCAGACCTGGGAGTCAAGGGTTCACTCTTCTTTCTTTCTGAATCTTTATTGTACGATATCCATACCCTGTGGGAAGGGACTGGGGTAGAGAAAATGCTGGGAAAGCACACTGGTCAATATCTCAAAATAGTACCCTCTCTATTAAAAAACAAAAACAGAACAACAACTAGAAACTATAAATTTCTTGAAGACAAGGACTTTCTCTCTCTCCCCTGTGCCTCCATAGTGCTTTCCTGTAATAGGGGCTTGATAGCTGTTTGTCCTTTTCCTCAGTAAGTGTTTGCTCAATTAAATTTAAAACACTCTTTTCATCATGCTCTTCCAGTTCTCAAACACCTTCAAAGGCTCCCTATTGCCTTATCCTATAAATTGAAACGCTTAACCAGGCATTTAAGGTTCTATAATCTGGGCTCCATCTGCTTTTCCAAATACATCTCTAAGACTCCCTAGAACTCAGTAAGTAATTGTTGAACAAATATGGAGTGATTGGATTACACAGCTTCTAGGAGTTACAGAAACTACAGATGGATAAATCATTAGACCTTTTAGGGTTAGATTTATGTAATAGATGTCAGCTAACATTAATGCCCCAGTACTGGGAGCGTGATGAGTGTTACAGCCCCCAAATGGTAATCATAAGATATGCGATCCTGAGAATAGTCATCTCTGCAGGATCACATTCTGGCTTCTGCAAAAATCAGACATCCAAAGCTAGTCGGAGAGAAGCCTGCAGCTGTGGCTTAGTTCCCTGGGAAGGGGTGTGGGCCACGGGGCCTCACGTGCTGCTCTGTGGAGCTCCCTACCTGGGCTCAGGCAAGCTCCTGCAAATGGGAATTTGAGGGCCATGAAATCATAGCCACTACTAACAGTCAGAATTTCGTATGCTAGTAAAGAGCCATTAGGAAAGCTCTGGGCAGAGACAGGCTTTTAAGGCAGTATAATCCAAGCAGGGGCTATTCTCAGCATACCTTTGTGGGAAACAATTGCACTTCCAACATGCCTGCTCTGAGGAGATTCATGACCTGACAGAGCTGGGAGAAACTTTAAGAGCCGTTGTGTCCATTCCCCTGCGTTTAGGTTAGAAAACACCCAAATCTTTCAGAAAGCTACCCATCTGTACCCAAACCTTCTGGTAACTCCTTCACTTGTTTATCCAACACTGATTTCAGGGAACTACTTCTGATATCTAACCTAGATCTCTACAGCTCATTATCTTTTTCATCTTCTCCCTCTCAATCAACCTTAAAAGGCCTTTTGTGTCTACTGCTCATTGACACAAAGCTAATATTACAATTACCGTTACGGTTTCATCCTTACGGTTATTATTAGCACTGACAGCACACTAGGAGGTATATAAAGATACATAAGCAAACACATTTTTGGGTCAGTCTTGAAATAAAGCTTTAAAAAAATTTTTTTAATGCTTGTTTATTTTTGAGAGAGAGAGAGAGAGAGAGAGAGAGAGAGACAGAATCTGAAGCAGGCTCCAGGCACAGAGTCTGACATGGGGCTTGAACCCAAGAACTGTGAGTCCGCGTCCTGAGCCAAAGTTGGACACTTAACTGACTGAGCCACCCGGGCACACCCAAATAAAGCTCTTTAAAATCCAGTAACGTTGGGGCGCCTGGGTGGCGCAGTCGGTTAAGCGTCCGACTTCAGCCAGGTCACGATCTCACGGTCCGTGAGTTCGAGCCCCGCGTCGGGCTCCGGGCTGATGGCTCGGAGCCTGGAGCCTGTTTCCGATTCTGTGTCTCCCTCTCTCTCTGCCCCTCCCCCGTTCATGCTCTGTCTCTCTCTGTCCCAAAAAATAAAAATTAAAAAACGTTGAAAAAAAAAAAATTTAAAATCCAGTAACGTTTGGGTGTTTCTGACTTGGAAATGGGGCAACGGGCAGATGTGGGTAGCAGAGTGGCCCTGACTGTGGCTGACTCTTCAAGAGCCATCGCTCAACTTCCACCCAGCTGGATCAGGAAGCTTATAACCCGATGCATGGATATTAAATATGCATGGGGGAGCGAGGAGGTGCTAGGGAAGGCCACAACAGTAGAAACTGTGGAAGCCTGCAGAAGGAGTCGACCTGGGGTGCAGGGGGAGGGCATATATGAAAACCTGCCACAGCATCACGTGGAAGCCAGAAGGAAATATCTGAGTCAGAAGTGAATTGTAACAACACTTTCCTTATCCTTCTTTCAAAGTGTTCCAGTTAAGAGCACAAATGAAAAACATCCTTGTGATGAAAAACATCCAGAGGCCCGTGGCTGACATGATCTTGTTCTGTTTCTTACCTATTTTCACTTATGAAACATTTTAAAGATTTATCCATGCTACAAGATGTGTATTTAGTACCTTACTTCACGTTACTCCACGGCATCTGCTACACTTTACTTACCTACCGTAGTACAGGTGTTATATACTTAAGTTTGCCTATAATACCTCAAGTGCTGCTGTGATGAATAGCCTCAGTTGTGCCCTCTTATGGACCTGTACAAGAGTTTCTTAGTGGTCTATATCTCCAGGAGCGGAACTGTTGGGCCATCAGGAAAACATTTGCTACATTTCATTAAGTATTGCCAGATGACTCCAAAATGGCTGTACCAGGGCTTAAGTCCAAACAGCAATATACAAGGGTTCATACTCTCCTCCATCCTAGCCAACACTTGGTGTTATCCACCTTTCACATTTTTGTCCGGTTTGTGGATGTAAAGAAAGAAGTGTCCTGTTGTTTTAATATGCATCTCTCTGATTATAAGGGAGGTTGTATATCTCCTCATCTTCTCAGAGTTCCCTTCTGTAAATTTGCCTGTTCATATCCTTCGGCTATTTTTCTACTGTGTTTCCTGTTTATTTTTTTTCCCCTCGATGATTTGCAAGAATTCCTAGTATATTCTAGATATTAATCTTTTGTTCATTTTAGGCTTTGGAAGTACCTCTCAATCTACCAACTGTCTCTTAAATTGTCTATGATGTTTCTGTTGAACAGAAAACTTTAATTTTGATGCAGTCAAGTTCATCGTTCTTTTGGTTTTATAGTTTATGCGTTTAGAGTCACATTTAAGTAGTCTTCTCCTATCTTAAGACTCCAAAGCTATTCTATTTTTAATATCTATTAGCCTACCAGTTTTCCATTCCCTTTTTAGTGTTTTTTCTTTTTTTAATTCATCAAGAGCTCACCTTTGCATATAGTATGAGCTATGGATGCAACTTTATTTTTCTCCATGGTGAACCAATTTTCCTGAAATTACCTATCAAACAAAACCTCTGCATTGGATTGGATTATTGTTCTCAATCCTTCATGTCTTCCTTGCTATTGAATTATATACCCATGACCTTTGCCATGTGATTTTGTAGGACCTTCCACTATTGATGTCGGACTTGGCCATGTGACTTATTTGGCCAATGGAATGTTAGAATATGTGATGGGAGCAAAGGTATTAAATGTGTTTGAGTGACTTGGCTTCACCTCTTGAGCTTCTGTAATTGCCAGAATGAGACATGTGATGGAGACCTGAACTTAACCTGTGTCCTTGAGCTAAGCCCAGAGAATTCGGTGGAGCCCAATTAAGCCTTGATGAATCCAGATGAGATCAGCAAATCTCAGGTCACACACAGACCCATGAAGGAGAAAACACAAATGGCTGTAAGTAAGCCACTGGTTCTCTGGTTCTCTGGGGTTGTCTGTTATGGAGTATTATTATTGCAGCAATAGTTGGCTATCTCAACATGATTTCCTCAAAGATTTGTGATGTCACCATTATCATATACCAAACTCTCATAGGTAGATGGTTTGTTTCTGAGTTCTCTATTCTGTTCCACTGGTCTACAAGTCTGTTACTGTCACTTAGAATATGTCTTACTATATGGGAGGGTAAATTTCCCCTCTGATTTTCTGCCTGGGTGGCTCAGTTGGTTAAACGTCCAAATTCGGCTCAGTTGGTTAAACGTCCAACTTTGGCTCAGTTCATGATCTCATGGTTCATGAGTTCAAGCCCTGCATCAGGGACTATGAGTGCAGAGCCTGCTTGGGATTCTCTCCTTCCTCTATTTTCCCACCCCCCTCAAAATAAATAAACTTTAAAAAATGACCAGATTATACGGAATTTAGTCTTCTATATGCATTTTCATTAATTAATTTTCTATTTTAAGTAGGCTCCACACCCAACGAGAGGCTCGAACTCATGACCCTGAGATCAAGAATTGCATGCTTTACCTACTGAGCCAGCCAGGTGCCCCTCCATATGCATTTTAAAATGTTTGAATTCCTCCACTCCTGCTACAAGTTTGAATAGTTTGCATTGAATTTGTGAATAAATTTTGAGATCATTGATATCTTTTTTAAATATATTTTTTAATGTTTTATTTATTTTTGAGAGAGAGAGAGAGTGTGCACGAGAGAGTTGGGGAGGGGCAGAGAGGGAGAGGGAAAGAGGATCCGTAGCAGGCTCTGTGCTGACAGCAGCGAGCCTGATGTAAGGCTCGAACTCACATACTGTGAGATTAAGACTTGAGGTAAAGTTGGACGCTTAACGGACTAAGCCACCCAGGTGCCCAGATATCACTGATATCTTAATAATGTTATCATCCTATCCACAAACATTATATATAACCCTGTTTAGGTCTTCTTTGAAGTCTATCAACAGAGTTAACTTTTTTTTTTTTCCATAAAGGCTTTGTGCGTTTTCTTAGGTTAATTGCTAGAGACTTTACTATTGTAAATAGTATCTTCCTTTCTAGTTTGTTAGTACTGGTTTGTAGGAATACTTCTGGTTTTCATGAATTGCATTGGTATTTGGGGATCTTGTATCAGTTAGGATTGGGTTTGGCTGTAAGTACATCACAACACACACACACACACACACACACACGCAATCTAAGATAACAGTAGCATGAATTAGAGGTTTATTCAGGAAATTCAAGAAGACTGGAGGTAGATACTTTAAGGCTAGTGCGGGTATTGCAGATGCCTTCTGTCTTGTTGCTCCACTGTGTGTGTTTTCCATACCCAAGGTCAGCTCATGGTCTAAGACAACTGCTGAAGCTCCAGCCATTATGTCTTCATTTCAGATGACAGAAAAAAGGATGAGGCATACCCTCTCCCTCTTAGGACTTATACACCATTCCACTTTTAACCTATTGCCTGGAACATGGGAATACTTAGCATAAGAGATGCTGCCCAATGCTGTGTTTGTTCTGGCTGGCTATGTGCCATCTAAACAAAGCATAGTGCTGTGGAAGAAAGGGAGAAAAGTGTATCTTCACTTCGCTGATTTCTCAGATTATTCCCTTTTATAAAAAAATGTTTATTTATTGGGGAGCCTGGGTGGCTCAGTCGGTTAAGCATCCGACTTCAGCTCAGGTCACGATGTTGTGGTTCATGGGTTCAAGCCTCGCATCAGGCTCTGTGCTGACAGCTCAGAGTCAGGAGCCTGCTTCAGATTCTGTGTCCCCCTCTCTCTCTGCCCCTCCCCCCACTCGTGCTCCCTCTTTCTCTCAAAAATAAACATCAAAAAAAAGTTTATTTATTTATTTTGAGAGAGAGACAGAGACAGAGAGATAGCACGTGCATGGAAGAGTGGCAGAGAGAGAGAGAGAGAGAGAGAGAGAGAGAGAATCCCAAGCAGGCTCTGCACTGTTAGCACAGAACCCAGTGTGGCTCAAATTCACAAACTATGAGATCATGACCTGAGCCAAAATCAAGAGTCAGACACTTAACCGACTGAGCCACACAGAGACCCCTCTCTGGTTACTTCTAATAGCTTGTTTTTGTTGGGTGTTTTATATGGTTGGTCAAGTTACCACAAGCAATCCCAGTTTTATCTCTTTCCTTTGGATTTCTCTATTTAATTTCTTCTTCCTTTTACAAATCTTACCCTGTTAACCAGGATTTTCAGTATCATGTTAAATAGCAGTGGCAACTTTGTCTTGATCCCACAATTAAATGGAATGTGTTTTAAGTAAATCTATTAGTAAGAGTTTTCTGTACATTTTGGTTCTTCATAAAGTTAATTTCTTCCTATTCCTAATTTTCTAGAAGTTCTTAATAATAAGCGATACACTTTCTCAAATGCTTTTTTTCTCTGAGTCTTTTTGAGATGAATTACCAGTAGGCTTTCTGATGTTAAATCATGCTTGAGTTTCTGGAATAAACTCTACTTGATTTATTATTCTTCATGTAGATGGCTAGATAGGTAGCTAGATAGATATCTAAGCTAAAGATAGAAAAATGAGACTCAAGGTTTCTCTTAGTTCACAGAAGTAGGCATGATGGATTTGGTTAGCTAATATTTTATTTAGAATTTTTGTGCTTATGTTGATAAGTGAAATGGGTCTATATTATTCATAAACTATCCTTTTTAGAATTAGAATTTAGAATCTAGGTTCAAATTAATTTAAATTTAGAATTAAATTGAGAATTAGATTTAGAATCTAATTCTGCTAGTTTCCTTTTTTCTGCTTTTGCTTCCTTTTGCTCATGATAGCTTTTTTCTTCATTTGTTTTGTAATTTGGATTGTGAGCTCATGTTTGTCTAGTGTCTATCTGTGGGAATTCTGTGAGGCCTGGTTTGAATTATCTATCCTTTATCCAAAAACATAAAGGATATGCTTTTCTTCCTGATCCATGTGGGTAATATATATTCAAACTAACAAAAAAAGAGCTTATAATTTAATTGAGATCAGCTACAATCATATAAATAAGTAAATAAGAGTAAAAGGGATCTATATTGTAATCACATATTTCTTGGATACTTTCTGATTTTAGATTTAAAAAATTATACATGTGACTCATAACAGATTGAAAAGTACAGATAAGTAAGCAAAAGGAAAACTAGATAAAAATGAACTCAGTCCTGCTTATCTGTGACAAACACATTTGAAGTCTTCCTAGACTTTTCCTCAGGTTCCTATTTAAATGTTGCCTGTGTGTACTTTTGAGCCTCTTAATTAGATTATAAGCTCCTTGAGGCAACAAAAATCTCATACGGTACTTTTTTGTTGTGATTATCACAACAATTGTAAGTTGTTGGTACGTCATTAGTTTCACTCCACTGGTTAGAAGAAAAATTATGGTAACAACATATTTTTTGTATGGCGAAATTTGAATTTTGAAATGTGACCCCATACATATGAAAAATTCTGTCTCTGTGTACTTTGAAACTATAAACTAGTAAGTTTCACACATATTGTAGGTTCATACACAAGATCGATTACAGTGATATTTTTAAGGTTATAAAATTATTTGACTTCCCTATACTTTTAAGTGTTATAAGGTATGCTTATGATATTTATGAAAGACAATTTGCCAGCTTCAACCTCCTTTTTAGGGATCACGCTGCCAGTATAACACAGACCTGTGTACAAGAGATTTAGAAAAGGAAGTCATCATAAAAATAAGAACTAGGAAATATATAGGAGAAAGGAAATAGATATGTGCGAAAAAGGAAAATAAGGGAAAAAATCAAATAAATACGAGTTCTCTAATTTTCAAAAGGAAGGAATACATAGGGGTTCTCAAATCAAATGTTTATTTTGATATTTTAATATTTATTTAAGTCACCTGGGGTATTTGTTTAAATAGCAGATGTCCAGGTCCTACCTACAGAAATGATCATTCAATAGATCTGAGTGCAGACCCAGTAATCTGGGTGGGCCTTAGACAATCATTTAAGAAATACTGGAATTGAGAGAGCACAGAATTAGAAAATGACACATCTTAGACATTGAAGCCATGCCAGTAACAACTGACAAGAGGGCAACTTCCACCACAGGATGCTAAACCTGGGTATTTGGAATCCTCTGGAAGATCCTAGTGTATGTCTAGACTCAAAATCTTCTTCTGTGTTATTAGTACCCTCCACAGTATGTAAGATAACACTTTCACCAGGACTCAGGTCTACAGGCTGAAATCACGGAGTAGGACTAAAATCTGAGAAGAGAGAAGACGTGTCAGGCTGAGTATCACAACTAGGGCTCAGGGGAAGGATCAGTACCTTAAAATGACAATAATCAAAGAAAGCCTCAACATGGCTAGAGTAAGCCTTTGTGTTCACGTATTATCTGTCCTCTGAATTTCAGACCGCTGTAGGCTTTAATCTTATAATTATGAAAAACAGCAGCAACAACTACCTTTCTCGCTTGAAGACCCTAAATCAACCCTTAGGTCTCTCTAGTTTACTTGTCTATGAAAAATGGATATGGGGTATACTAAGCGGATTTGAAAATATTTTTGTAGAAATGCAATATATAATTTGCCTTTCCTTGGTTTCTTGATGGGAAGCAATTGCTGTACTTTTCAAATAATGCACAGAAATGCACCTTGTGGGAAAGGTGGATTTTTGCCAATGTTTTGCTTTTGTGAGCATCTCTATTCAGGTTTACCGGTAATTAAAGTTACTTCCAAGTAAAAGTGCGTAGAAACTGTTAAGGTCCGTATAATGATTATTGGACACTAGGCAAGAAATTTGAGAAAAAGCCATAGCTCCGGAGAATGAGCAGCGTTAAGATCCAGCAGTGAGAGCTTCCCAGCATTGCCATCAGGGTACCAGGTGAGGAGGGTGGGCAGAGAAGTGGGAGAAAGAGTAGTGCGGGAGGGAAGGTAAGGCATAGACACATACTTAAAAAGCAGAGCCCATACAGTTTCGCTCCTGCCAGGTTAAGAAGTGCCTTTTCCAGAAGATCAGTAAAGAAATGGTATGTATTCGGGAGCTGTTTCAACCTGTCCACACCCTACCCTGACTTCCCCAGAAAACAGGCGAGCAAAGAGGCTCGCTCATGCCTTTGCCAAGCCTCGGGTCTCTGGATTCCAGCTTCCTCAGATCCCAGAACCCAGCCCCACAGGACGTCACAAGGAGCTGTCTTTCAGAGTGGGCACTGCAAGGGATGTGGAGCAAAGTTTTGATCCGATTCACTCCACATCTGGTTGCCCCTCGGGAGCGGAGTTCGACCTCAGGGGCTCTCCGGCAGCACAAGGCAGAGGGGATGAGCAGCAGCAGCCTGCAAGCTGAGTAAGGAGCCAGCCTCCGCCGCCGCCTCCTCCTGCCGGTGCGGAGTCGGCAGCACAGCCAGTCCCTTTCGCTGTCACGCCGCCAGCAGCGCTGCCCCTCCGCCGCCCCCCCGCGCAGCCCCAGCCCTCACACTGTTATTTGCGTGACTGACCCGAACCGAGCGGGAGGGAGGGGAAGGCGTTGGCCCGCCCACTCCTTCCCCTCGGGCTCGGGGCGGCACCTTCTCCTCCTCATTGGTCACACGCTTGCGTCCATCACCCCCACGCAGCCTTCGGATTGGCGGAAGACGCACTTCTGGAGCTAGGAGGGCAGAGTGACTCCGCCGGTCTCCGGCGCCTCATCTTTCCCTCCACCCCCCACTTCAACGTCCACCCACCTCTCCCCACCCCCCACTCCACTTCCCCCGCCCCGTTCGCGGCAGTGTCCTTAGAAGACTCATTGGGCCAGGGGCGAAGCCAGCCGCCTATGGAGCCGCGTCGTGATTGGCCGACGCCCACGCCCGTCGGAGCGGCGGGATTTGCCATTCGCCACTTGCTCCGCTCCGCTCCCCGCCCCCCCAACGCCTCGCCCTCTCAGTCGCCTCCTCCCCTCCCGGCTCTTCTTCGGCCCCCTTTCCCCGCCCGTCCCCGCCGCATCTCCCCTGTCCAGCTGGGCGGGGACTGCTGTACGACTCTGTAAAGTCTGTGAGTCACTGCACAACCCATCAATCCAATTAAATGTCTCGAGCGAGCCGAGCAGGGGGTGCTGCCGCCGCCGCCGCCGCCGCTCGCCCCGCCGCGGCCGCCCCTGCTCGCAGCGCCCCTCTGATCCATGGCTGTCTGTCTGTACTTGTTACGGTGTAACCTCCTCCTCCTCCTCCTCCTCCTCCTCCACCTCCTCCTCCTCCCTCTCCTCAGGAGCCGCTGCAACTTCCCCTCTGCCAGCCTCCTCTGCTTGGGGACTGCAAAGGCATGGGATAGATCCAGAGCCACTTCTCTCTATCTCCCCTCCAGCCCTCGCTCAATTTCCCCCCTTTAAATTAAAGTCTGTTCCTCGCTCCTCGTCGTTTTAGAAATTTATTTGTCAGTCTATTATTTCCCCTGATTTATTTTCCCTCCTGGGGTAAGGGGTCGCAGGAGCCGGTGGGTTTATTTTAGGGAAGGGGCTCTCCACCCCCACCCCCGTTTCTCCTCCTTTTTTGGCCGTGACTTGATTGCCCTGTTCCTCTCCGCTCCCACCCCTCGAACTCACCGTCCTGCACTCGAGTGACGCACCGACACCCCCCGCCCACTGCCCAGACGTCCCCTCCCTCGGTGCCACCCCGACCCGACTCGGAGCTGGACCCGGTGCCGACTTCTTCGCAGAAGGGTGAGTACCGTGTTGGGTTTTTTTTTTTTTGGGGGGGGGGGATCTGGAAAGATGTAGCCGGTCCACTTTGAGGAGGGCAGGGATCACGTTGTGGGCTGGAGGTTCCTGGTCCGGCGTGGATTTGAGGTGGCGACTGCCTCCCTCCCTCCCTCTCTCTTCCCCCGCCCCTCGACTCCTTATTCACCAGCCTTGCTGTATTTCTAGGTATTGCCAGACTTCCACCATCGGGGCATTATAACGCTTATAAAATGAGCGGTAATGGCATGTTTTCTGTCTTAGGATGCTTAGTGAGCGGTAATAGTCAGCGATGGGATCTAATAGACTCTATAACCTGCAAAAAGTGTAAAACGTCTAATGGGTACATTTTACTCTAAATCAAAGTTAAACTTTTATTTAATGAAGGCAAAGCAAAAGGTATTTTTATTTTGGATGTGTGGGGATAGAGCAAGGGAAGACAGGTTGTCTAGTGGCCTGGCTTAGTATTTTTATTTTAAAATAGTTTTATGGGTTCCCTTTTGAAAAAAAAAAAAAAAGGATTTCAGTATTAAAGACTATGAAGTCTTTGAACCTGTTGGAGGAGTGCAAGGTAAGGTGGAAATCCAGCTTGACACTTCATCTTTCTCTCCCCTCTATTCAAGCGAGGCATACAAAACAGAATTTTTTATTTCTCAGGCACTGGGCACAGTGGGATAAATATGGATTTTTTTTCTTTTGATATCTGTCTTTTGTATACATGATTGCTCTTAAACAATGTCATGCTATGGAATTTTGTAAAATTTAATTGGTTTCTTGGTTGTGGGTGGTTCAAAGGTGCACCTACCTGCTGCCCATGTATGCTTTATGAGAATCTTGCCTTATGGATCTTTAATATTTAATTTGAGATAGGAGAAAAATTATGAAAAATAGTTACTCTGAATTGGCATCTGAGGTCACTTTTGAGAATTCAGCCTGTTTAAAAATGGTAGTACCTTTTTTGAATCAAGGTCTGGTCTAGTTGTCCACAAGATTCAAATTAGGCCAAACCAAACATGTTTTGAAATATTAAAGTATAAGAAAGGCCTCTTAGTAGTTCATTCTCTCCTTCTCTTTCAGACTAACCAGAATAAGTTGTTACTAAATTTAATTTTAAAGAATAGATTGTTCCTGTACTGAAATCTGCCAAGTTTCTACAGAGATTTCTTTTTAAAGAGCAGAAATGTGTTTATGATCAACCCAAAGTAGTAATGTTGACTCAAATGTAAATGCTGTCGTAAGGAAGTGCTTGTCATAAGCCCCAAAACCTTGCAAAGTGCTTCAGGAAGACTTATACAAAGCCTTTTGGAATTGTTTAATAAATTTCTTCTTGGGGCCCTTTTCTTGAATCTAAGACTGAATCACTGAGAGACCTCATAGCACGGTAGAGCTGTGCTGCCTGCGTTTGAATCTTGCTGCCTACCCTTGAGGGCTGTCTGACCTTGGGCAAGTTTCAAACCCGGTCTGTGCCGGTTTTCTTTTGTAAATGGAAAGGATGACTTTCCCTCAAAGGGTTGCTGTAAAGGTAAATAAGAGAGTGCCTGTCACAGAGTGTTGGGTGTTGTCCCTCATCATCACCATCTGCAGTGAGGATGTCTAGTGTAGAAATTGAGAGTATGGCCTTCAGAACCACACTCTTTAGTTCAGGTCCCAGAATTTCCTCTTGTTATCTTTGTGACCAGGGTCAAGTGAACTTCAGATGCCTCATCTGTAAAATGGGAATAATAGAAGCATTTGCTTCATAGGGTTATTGTGAGGTCGGAATGAATTCATATATTCAAAGATCTTGACTAGTGTTTGGTACATCTTTTCGAATTTAATTCTGTGTAGTGTTTCTTGTCTGTCTTGAACCATGGATGACTATATTTTTTAGAAATAAATTTTGGTAACGATAGAGAATAATAGCCATCATGAAATATGCAGAATTCCTATCCATATGCATGATGTTTAATTGAATTTATACTTTTAAACCAGAGTTTATATGAGTCTTTATGAAATTTAGTTATTAGATGAGTTGATCACTCTTCCATTTAAATATACATAACAGACCGTATGACTGTATGACTGTATAGCAGACTGTAAAACTCTCTTATAATGGTACCTATCACACATTTGCTGCTACCTGCGATTTTCTCCTCTACTAAACAGAAAAAGCTCTTTGAGGGTAAGAATAGTGTATCATTCATAATTTAATCTCTGGTGCCTAGCAGAGTGTTGGATATATAAAGAAGCTTAATGAATGCTGTATAGTGAATTAAATACTGTTATTCTCAAGTTGTTTATGAGTAGTTGAATGACATTATAAGTGATACTGTGGAGAATGCTATTATTAGTATTGCTGAATTGAATTTTTACATTCTTAATTATTATTTTTGTAACTTGAGAGTAAATAAGGGGAATTATAGTAAAACTTATGTTTTGTTAAGGAAACATTTCTCATTTTGGAAATTAAACTTAAAACAGTCTGAAAAGTACATATTGAATGTCTTTCTTTGTTATCTGACATGTCCATTTTTTATTGTAAAACTTTCTGACTCCCACACTTTCCTGCCACTAAGTTGGATGTCATTGCAATTAACATGAATTATACAGATTCTAATTTGGATGTCCCAGATGATGATGTGATATTGTTATTGGCTTCAGAATTAACAATAATAAAGAAAAATTTTCAAGTTAACACTGTGAAAATAAAGTAGTATCATTTCTTAAGGACCAAAGCTTTATTTCTCTTTCCATTCAAGAGTGAGACTCTTTCTCTTGAGCAGTCTTAATAAATAATTAACTTTTGAAATAGCTGTAGTAAATAGTGTAACAGGAATCATAAAGGAGGTATATGTAATTAGGAGGTAAAACACTTAAACTTTAAACCTGACTTCACATTTAATAGGCATTACACAATGGGAGAATATATTTTTTTAAATAAGCAAAATTGATGGGACCTTCCAGCTGCTTCATTTATAGAATCATTCTGTTTTACTTGTCAATATAATGCAGTTTAATTACTGTGCTCTCTGAAATTATAAAATGCAAGAAATAGCTTTCATGAAAGAGATATCCTCAGCAAAGAAATCTGGATACTAATCTACTCAGAAGTGTATAGTGTTTCATAACATTGTTAAAACTTTTCAAAAATGTGAACCATCTACTACAATGTGGATCCTTTGTTCAGTTACCCAATTTAGTTGAATATACTGCATTTTTATTGGCTAAAACAATTTACTAAACTTGCCCTTTTTTGTTCATATATTTTTAAAGCAACCAATCTCAGATGGAACTTAAAAACATTAAGTTATGGGCACTTAGAAACTACACTTAAGGGTCTGGTCTGTGAGATGCAAAGTGGTTTGTTTTCACTTGACACATTTTAGCATGACATTGTTTCCGCACCTCATATCTCTTTTCTTTAACACTGTTGTGAAGGCATTGGAATATTGATTAGCATTTTACAGATGTATGTGATGTCTCCAACTTTTGAAGAAGCAGTGTTTCTGATGAAGAATTGCATGGAAAGAAGAGGAAAGAGAGAAATAACTTTTAGGACTTGTGATTTCTATCCTTGTCCTCTAACATTAGGAAAATGCTTAACTGTGTGCTTTGTCAGTGATCCAAAGGAGAGGAAAATAATATATGCATTATCTATTGACAAACTTAGAATCGAGGTCCATGGAGTTCTAGACTGAGCAGTGCTACTGATTGGCACGTGACCTTGAGCGGTACACTTCACTTCCACTACTGTTCACGTTCTTATCCTTTCAGCGGGAAGAGAGAAGGCAGTTACCCTGCCCTCACTCAGAACGTTGTAGGGGTTATAAGTGCTTTTTAAAAGCATTAGAGAAGGACAAGTTGCAAGCAAATACAAAATAAACATTAGGATTTAGAAGTGGATATTTGTTTATCATTATTTAAAAATTGTAACCTTTTAGCTTGTTTGTCTGAAGGGCGTTTTCCTTTTAACTTTATATTTGAAGAGACTTCTTATTGGTGTGTTCACAAGATTATGTAAGGTAACTCCTAAAGAGGCAAGGAACTTTGGTTTAATTGAATGGGACTTTAATGTTAACACCGAGTTTTGTTTTATCCTGGGTTATAGCAGATGTTGATGTTGAAGAATAAACTACGTATTGAGAAGATACCACATTTTATTAGGTTAAAACTTGTAAAACCTGCACATGCATTTCAGGAAAAAAAAAAGTTCAGATATATCAGATTCCATTAGAAGTATATCCAAAGGGAAAAATTAATCACATTATTTACTTTTAAATTTCAAAAGGATTATTCAGCTGTAGGACCCCTCCCTTGCTCATTTAATTTATACCTCGAATGCAGTGAAATGTGCACAATTCAGAATATGTATACTGGCCTGGAGGATTTCTCGTATTCCAGCTAATCTTTTATTTAGGAAGGTGAGTGAAGACACACGTGGAAAGGCTGTATTTTATGGAAGTAGTTTTTTTTCCCTCTTGTCCCTAAAAGTGAGTTAACAGTCTTTAAAAGTCAAAAGCTGGAGTTAACACATTATGTAAGTTTCTTTGAATTTAGCGTTTCCTCTCTGGTTATTAGAGAAGAGTTGTCACAACCTCACGATGTCACTTTTTTAAGTGGAAATGAAATTCTAGTGTACTCAGAGTAAGACCTATTCAGGTGAGTGGCACATACGAGAAATATTATTCATCCCATTTAATATTAAGTATAGGGAACAATGATCCTCAAATGCAAGGTTGTTAAGTAGAAAGCAACTTTTAAAAATATATTGTCTTTTTGTCCTTATTGTTCAGCTTCCAACTGATGGAAAATTGGAACGATCAGATTTCTTTTCCACTTTTGAATTTAAAGTCTACATTGATGTTTGTAATCTTGGGTGGTGGTCTGTATAACTCTGTAGTACTGAATGTTTACTTTTAACATATTAAATAAAATGATTAAAACACCCCATCCTTTATTTAAACTTGATCTGTTTTTCGCAACCCCCTTCCCTTTGTTCTACCATTGTTTTCAATTTTCTTAGTGTTTCCACATGAGTTTGTGTGTCTTTTAATGCAGCATCTTTCTTATTTGCTCTGTCTTCTTTTTGCATCTGTTTTCTTTTCCTCCATCACAGCACGTTTTTTCTTTAGCTCTCTTTTGCCTTTGCCTCTGCATAAGGTATGGAGTAGGGGTTTTCACTTAGTTCAGTCTGCTCTTATGAGACTGAGGCAAAATGTAAAATTTTCTCTCTATAAAATTTGCTTTGCCTTATCTCAGCAGAGGAGCTCTCTGATCATCTTATCTATGCAAAACTTCAGGGGCCATTTTGTAAACCTAAAACCAAGTTTTAGTTTATGTGGGATGGTGAAAATTTTTCATTATTTACTATTTTTCTACTAATTTCTTTCATTGGAGGATACCCACAGCATTTTTCTGTCCACGTTACCTTGAAACATCTAAACATCCAAGCTTTGTTGTGTTCCTTCCCCTCCGCACCCAGTGCGCTGGCGAGTCCTGGAGCTGTCTCAGCAATGACCGTCGCCACCTGACCACCTCGGGGGTGGCTGGCCTGAGAACATCGAGTTAGACGTTAGACGGGAAGAGCAGCTCCTTTGTTTTGTTTTGTTTTGTTGTTAACTCCTTAAAACCAGACAGAACATCAGACCATGTCCACTGTGAGGTTTTCCAGGGTTCACCATTGTTGAATGATTAATGGTTTCTAGTAAAGTAACCATCAGCTTTATTGTCTTCCATGGCTTCAACTCAAATGAAATGTATCCCTTTGAGTTAACTTTTGTTTTGATTTTAAGGGTTCTTTTCACCCAGAAAATCAAAGGGTATGAAAATGAATATGTATTTTTAAACAAAAAAGATTTACATAAAAATCCCTTGAGTAGAAAGTTTCCTGAGGACCCAAATCCATTGATTTGGAGTGAATGTTTAATAGTTTCTCTAAATACCTGACATTATTCAGACATCAGTAGTAGGAAACCTTTCAGTTTGATTAAACAAAATGACTCCTCCTTTTGATTTAGAAAACAAGCAGACCATTGTTACTTTTTATTTAAACAATTAAAATATAAGATTAGATAAACTGCATTTTAGAGTTGATTAAATAAGAGAGTTTTCCAGAAATTGCATTTTATGAAATCTGTACCTCATAGAAAAAACTTGATTTTTTTTTATACACCTATATCTCATTCCTAGCTTCTATTTATTCATTTATTCAGTTCATTCAGCAGATATTTATTGAACACTTACTATGTGCCAGCTACTTTTACTAGGCACATATATTACAGCAGTGGAGAAAAGAGACAAATATTCTCGTCCTTGTAGGAATTATATTCCAAACCATTCTGGTGTGTATAGAGCTTTTTATTTACTGTGTGAAGTAGTCATAACTAAACATTGTGTAATAACGATTGGAAAAAAAAGTAAGATTCCTTTGTATGGATTTTATGTCCTTCGACTTGGTATAAAAGAATCCTGAGGCTGCCTGGGTGGCTCAGTCGGTTGAATGTCCAACTCTTCATTTCGGCTCAGGTCATGATCTCACGGTTGTGGCATCAAGCCCCATGTTGTTGCTCTGTGCTGGGCATGGAGGCTGCTTGGGATTCTCTCTCTCCCCCTCTCTCTCTGCCCCTCCTCTGCTTCCGTTCACTCTCTTAAAATAAATAAACAAACGTTAAAAAAAAAAAAAAAAAGGAATCCTAACTCCTAAAACGAAACTCCATTTGAATGTACAATTTGAGTTTGAGTTGAAATATTAAACACCTAAAATGTTGTTGGATGTTTCCACTAGAAATCATGAAATCATCCTCATTTATGAACCCTGGGAAACCTAACAGTGGATACCGTTTGAAATTTCTCCTTGGTTTTCTTTATACTTTTAAAGTTGTTTTCTCCCTTTGCTTTGTTTTCTTTGTGACAGAGCCTGAAAAAAATGTGTAACACTGAAAATTGCACAATGGCAATGTAGTCATCTTGGCTATATTGCACAATTAACAAGAAAATCTTAAGTTTGCTTTGTCTAGTATATGTAAAGAACTAATTTTTTGTTTCCATGATTGTCAAAACCATGTAATTTCCTAAACAAACAAAACCCTCAAGTGTACCTTTCCAGCTCAGATATTAAAGTAGATATATCTAAGTGTTTCTACAGTACAAATAGCATTAGTATGATATAATCTATTATAATGATTTTTATTTTTAAATTTTTATTCATAAATACTTAATACATGTCCCAAGTACTTGGGGGTATCAGAGACAAGTAAGACATCACACCTGTTCATAACGGTGTTCACAGTCCATTTGGGGAGACAAAAGATCCCCACGTGAAAAGTAAATCTCTTGTATTAGGCAATATGGGGTTTAGCTTGATGGGAAGTCTGTTGTAGGCTGCTACAGTAAGCTGAGTCCTAGGTCAAGTGGACATGCCTGGCTCGTCTTCATGGGAATCCATCTTTTCTGTTCACTTTGGGCCAAGAAGGTTAGCAGGCCTTCTTTGTGCCTTAGGCACCTGAGGGTAGTGAAGTCCCCTTTCCAGCTACTGCAACTGCTCAGCAAGGAAGGGGAAGGAAAGGGAATAGAGCATACATCCTAGCCATTTACTGCATTCACTAGCTATGCCTGCTGGAAGCAGAAACTCTGCACTTAAGAATGGAATGTATATAGACACACCATGGACATGATTCAGGTTCTTGAGGCCAAAAATTATTCCATAGGTTTGGGAGGACTGATATATTAACGAGGGTCCTGTAAACAAGGGGTGTTCCCTGAGAAACAGAAGAAGCACCAAGAAGGGAGGAAGGAGCCTTTTGGCGGTTACTGGAGAGCACTCTTTCTTCCTTAGTTTTGCCTGAAACAGCCCTGCCTGTGAGATGGGCTAATTTGCCAAATTTAGGAAGTCTGTATTGCTATAATATGTAGATACAATCTTTCTAAATTATTTTGCTTCACAATTAGCCAAAATTCCCGATATGTGTGTGTATTTAAATTCTCAAACAATGCTGTGTGCCCATGACTTTTGTTTTCATTTCCCTGGACATTTGAAAGTATTAAGAGTCTCTTTGTTTTTAGAGTATATTTGTTTGTTTATTTGGGCCTAAATCTAAGATGGAATAGCATCCATTGTTTTCTTTTAGATTTAAATTGGGGGAAAAAAAATCCAAAGCCTCAATGTGTATTTTGTCTGTTGATGAAACTATTTGGACACTTGTATATAGATTTCTTTGTGGTGGTGGTTGTTGTTGTTTCAAATAACAATTTCTATGAAGGATTTCTTTTCCTGAAAACTATATCTGGGCAAGAATCATCACACTTCTATTTGATTCAGAGGCCACCTAGGATAGTTATGTTCATTATCTTGATTGCTGTGATGGTTTCAGGGATATATACATACGTCAGAACTTACCAAATTATACATTTTAAATCTGTGCATTTGTTGTATATCAATAAAACTTTTAAAAAGCCGCCTAGGTCATAAGGTATATTTTCAAGATAAAATCCGTATTATAAGAATTATATTTTAAAGTTTGTCATTTGTTTTTTATTTCTCTATTTTATCTACCACTTATTCACCTCTATCCCATACCCCAGACACATATGTTTTAAGAAAGACAAATAGAAGTGAGGAGGCCTCTGCTCCAGCTGAAATTTAGATATGGGACCTTAGAGAGCTTTTTTCCATATGTAAGGCTCACTGGAGTATCTTTAAGTAAATTACACAAATTTGAATTTGGAGAATTGGAGTTGTGTGTTTTTCAAGAAATCCTCCTTTCCTTATAGTTTAACAGATTATGACTCATCTTTGGCATGGAATAAAGAACATGATTTTAGTAAGACCTTTTTTTTTTTTTTCTTAAGAGAGGTTAAATTACTTAATGCTTCTTCTTAAATATTGTTCTCTGTTTTTTTGTTTCTTTTTTTTCATTTTTGTAAACTAACTTTTGGCATGTTGAGCCATAGACTCTATGAATAGATTTGTTTAGGAAGAACTAAGTCAACTCCACTCTTTATGCCCCATGCACAGAAGGCTTAATACATGTTTCATTAAAATGATGGTTTACTATTAACTGAATATTTCTTGTGTCACCCAGTATATGTCTGAGGGAAATTTCTTTATTGTTGGATTAATGCTTATGTTAAGTTTAAAACACTGGCAATTTTTCATGAATAAAACATAGCCTAGAAAAATTTTCAGAGCTGTCTTTCTGGGATTGGGACTATTAGAGTTGTGACTTCAAAGCTCAGGCTCTTTCCACCATACCAGTTGTACACATTGGAATTACCTGTGCCTAGGCCACAATCCTGGGTGAGGCCTTCCTGTAAGTATTTTTTAAAGTCCCCAGGTCATTCCAGTAACATCCACACTGTCTCTGCATCATATTCCCCCACACTCAAACTTTTCAAACATGTAGAGAACTTGGAAGAATAATTCAGTGAACACCCATATTTCCTCTACCTAAACTCAGTAATTTGCTTTATGACTCTCTCTCTCTCTTTTTCTCTACATGTAATAGTTTATTGTACCAGTGAAAATAGGTTTCAGACACCGTGACTCTTTACCATTAAATACTTCAGTATGCCTCTCTTGTGGACAAGGACATTCTCCTACATAACCACAATACCATTATCACACCTAAGAAAATTAATAATAACTTAGAATGCTCTTTAAGAGCTCAATTCCATTTATTAAAGGCATGTGAATTCATATTCCACTAAAAATTAAATGCATATGAAATGAGAAGTTCTTCAGAATATGAAATCCTGGGAATTCTTGCCAATAATATGTTTCTCCTCTGTGTTTGCTTAAATCGTTTTGATGAGGTAAACGTATTTTCCTACATATGGTGAAGTAAGATCCTTCCTAGCTCTCACATCGCATGATCATATGATGAGAAAAAACACTTGTCAAAGTTCATGCCACAGCGTGGTTTAGTGGAAAAAGCCCAGTTTCAAGCCAGAACAATGTTGGTTCAAACACTTGCTCTGCCGCTTACCGCAGGTGACCTTGGAGAAATAAAACTCTTGTGTCAGTTAGGACAGTGTCAGAAACTACCTTCAGGCTCACTGGAGTGATCAGGAACTTTATTATTTCACGAGAAACCCAGAGGTAGGACAGGCTCCACGTTGGTCAGTTCTGTAGTTCAGGTACTTAGCGTCTTTCTACTGCGCCAGATGCCTTGTTGGCTCCAGCTTCTGTTTTGGCTTCTTCCTCAAGGTGGTTCACATCTATACGGTACGGTATTCAGAGGAAGTCAGAAACCTCTTCATGGGTGTGGGCTGTCTGTCTTTGTATCTGATTGGACACCTCTGCCCACTTCCAGACCAGTACCTTGGGATGGGGTTTTCATCAGGAGAAGAAGGGAACAATGGACTTTGGGTACCACTAACAGTGTCCAGTACTCCTCCAGATCCCAGTTTTCTTTGCTGTAAAATGGGAACAGTGATGTCTATCTCCGTGGTTATCAACTGACATGAAATAGGTAAAGCAACAAATACGAAGCCGATAATTTAATGATGGTAATTTCTATTTTTTTTTCCTCTCCTTTTCATCTTCGAGAAACTTCTGACACTGCTGCACTGCCTACTAGTAAGCACGTGTAAGTGATTGTCCCTTAACGGGTCTCTTTTGTATACCCTCACCTCAGCATGTAAGGAAGAACTTTTTTTTAAAAATATATTTTTAATGTTTATTTTTGAGAGAGAGCGAGAGAAAATGAGAGTGGGGGAGGGGAAGAGAGAGAGGAGACACAAAATCTGAAGTAGGCTCCTGGCTCTGAGCTGTTAGCACAGAGCCTGACATGGGACTTGAACTCACGAACCGAACCGTGAGATTATGAACTGAGCCGAAGTTGGACGCTAAACTGACTGAGCTACCCGGGCACCCCTAGGCAAAACATTTTAGGTGAACTGTTCAGATTTGTTAGATACCCTCCATTAACCTATTTTGGCTCATCTTATTTTTTCTTATATATTTCAACTTCACTTTATATTATTGCAAAGCCAGAGAAGGGAAACTGTCAACAGTGGGTACATATTTATCAAGATCAAGATCCAGATCCAATGTGAACAAAAAATATCTTTAATTTCACTATCTGTAAAAACAAAAAAGTTGAAATAGGTTTTCCCCTTTTATTAAAATACATGCACCATGATCTGTGAAAAAGTCAACAAAATAAAATGTTATATTTGAAACATAGTATCTTATTTGTCCAGGAGAGACCAGGTCTTTGATATGTGGGGAAAATCTAGGCTTACCATCATTTAGCCACTCTGTTTTCCCCAGAACTTACTTTTCTAAAAAAAAAATCTTGTTTACCAGCAGATCTTTTTTTTGATAGTTTGGTCTTGAACCTTCTTTTCCCCACTGTGAGAAAGTCATCTTCCAAAGTCATGTTTTCCGATATATGTGAACACTGGAGGGTCTTTGTTCAGGCATGCCTTTTTCAAAATATGTAAGGAAGAGTTGTCATATTTTTCTCCCTATGGAATTTCTAAAGCACTTCTGAAACACCTGTGAAGTTCTGCAAAATTATTACAGCCCAATCACATGGGAAGATCATCACTTTGTTTTTGAATTTTCTCCCTAAACGATGGGATTTCTTCTGAAGGGGAGCTACCGCTCCTTCTTGACCCCTCAAGTAGAAGATTTAATTCCTTCGAACTTCCATGGCCAGGGAATAGAAGAACAGTGACAAGCCGAGTGTCTCTCCTGACTTGGAAGATGCTGGACCTAGGCTTATCCTGTCTTAGTCACAGTTTTTTTGCTTTGTCTTTAATTTTGTTGATGAGGTATCTATTGGTCTAGTAAGCTCTTTGAATACTGAAAATGGTCAGATTTTGAGTGGTTCCATCATAATTCAAACCTTCTGCTGGCATGAATCATTTCAGCCAGAGAGATTTTTTTAAAGGAACAATTTAAATGTGTGTTGATGTTTCTTATACGTTTAATTATGAAACAGCACAATCAAAGCAGAACTCTGATATAGATCATGATTTTATTAAAGAAGCCAGATAAGGGACACTGTGGCCATAACGTTAGTTAAAAGTGCTAGAGTTTGGGGGGAAAAATAAGTTTGAAATTTGTATTGCATTGTCTCGAATTAGTTACTTTTAAAAAGGGTGATGTATGATTATAACTTACGAAGCTTGGTTTTGTTGGGGCAGATTTTTAATTTTAGTCCCTTTCCAGAAAGTTTTGTGGACAGGATTCCCTTTGCTGTGTAACAAATGCTTTTACTGTTTAGTTAAGGTTTGCTACCAGTGGCTCAGAGGCTAAAATGAAAAGTGAAATGGCTGTTGTTTCCCATCTAATAACAGATTTTATTTTTATTTCCACTACCCAGTGTTAAAAAAAGAAATGAAATGAAAGCAAAGATCAAGATCCAAAAGCTCAAACTAAAATTTAATTTCCTAACTAGAATAAGGCTGGCTTTGCCGTGATGTGAACAGTCATATGTAGGAAACATTTGTTCATAGCTATACAGTTGGCCATGCTAATTGCTGGGATTAGTAGTTGGATTGGCATGTATTCCTGTCTTCAGACACTCCGTCAGGCACGTAAAAACCAATGAAGGCTAAGCAGTTGGGATTGACTCAACTTTTTTTACCTCCCTACTGAGAAATGTTTCAACTGTGCTTCTTGAGAGAATGGAACAAAAATGTAAGTGATAGTGGGTTGGAGAGCCATGCGTTATCCACCTCTTATTACCCAGGACTTTAATGATCGAGTAATTGCCAGAGCTTTGTCTTTGTTTCTTTTCTGATTCTATCATTTCTGTATTCTGTCTTGGAGCTTCTTATGTATGGGGTCTAAAGTTGTCTGGAATAGATCCTAAGGGCAAACTGCTTTTGTCCCAAGTCATTTATCGTTTCACTTTTCATATAGAGTTCTTGTTTTGACTGAAAATCACAACATGATCGGTGAAAAATTCTTGCCCAGCTAAGAAAAATATATTTACAGGAGATTTTATTTTATTTTATTTTATTTTATTTTATTTTATTTTATTATTTTTAAAGTTTATTTACTTATTTGAACAAGACAGAGACAGCACGAGCAGGGAAGGGGTCGAGAGAGAAGGAGAGAGAATCCCAACCAGGCTCCGCACTGCCTGCCCAGAGCCTGACATGGGGCTCAAACTCACGAAACTGTGAGATCATGACCTGAGCCGAAACCAAGAGTCAGATGGCTTAACCAACTGAGTCACCAAGGTGCCCCTTTTACAGGAACTTTTAAAAAATTATTCAGAAAAGGGATTATACTTGGAGAATCATTTTTGTTATTATTTCTGAAAGACCCAGTACCACAGAAAGTTTTAGGGCCATGAGTCCATTTAGCCATACTGAGCATTATGCCATTCAGTTTATCCATCTTTAGCTATATGCTGTGTGACTGAGTCACGAAGTATTTGGGGATACTTACTGGTCAACTTGAGTTTTGAGAAGTAGTTTTTTAAAAATTTGCAGCGGGACACAAGCACAGGGTCATTTGAGAATATTATTGGGATTGTGTTATGGTCGAAAAAGCTTGATTGTCAGAAAATTTGTAATCAGCCACGTATTTAGTTTTATTGTGGACTGAGTCGTGGACTGTGCTGGTGATGCAGCTTGTCTTTCTCCCAGCTGAGCATGAAAACCTGGTAGTACAGGGACGCGCCTGTCTTCTCAGCATCGGCAGGTTTCGCAGCAGCTCCTTTCACATGTTATTGCTGACATGCTACCAAGTGGTGAGTGCGCTACACTGACACGGGTCACAGGTTTTTGGTTTTGTTCTTTGTGGTACTTACGCACCGTCAGAGCAATGCAATGACAACGGAAGCATTTCTCTTTGGTCTGTTTTAGGATCATCAGTAGACACATAAAGGCATTTGACTGGTTTTTTAAATTAAAAAAAAATTTTTTTTAATGTTTTATTTATTTTTGAGAGAGCATGAACTGGGGAAGGACAGAGAGAGAGAGAGAGAGAGAGAGAGAGAGAGAGAGAAGATCCAGAGCTGGCTATGCGCTGCCAGCAGCGAGCCCGATGTGGGGCTCGAACTCAGGAACTGGGAGATCGTGACTGAGCCGAAGTCGGATGCTCACTGACTGGGCCACCCAGGCACCCCCCCCCCCCCCCCCCCCCCTTTTTTTTTTTTTTTTTTTAATGTTTTGCTCTCACGTGATGACTGGATGGGGAGATGAGCAAAGAATCTCTGTTGGGGTGATGGAGGAGAGTTGCTTGTGGCTACCACTTTTTGTTTGCGTGATCTGCTAATCATTTCATATGGCTGCTGGCAACTGTTCCGGTGACCTAGGTTTCACTTCCTTCGCAGAAACTCTGACTTTTATTTTTGAATAATCGTATGAATAAGAAAGTGTTTTTTAAAAATGGATTTGCCATTTCCTGAAATAAAGTGGAAGCCTTTTGTCGGTTTATTCTGCTTCAGCTTTTATTAGCCCCTTGCACACTTGTAGGCATTGTTGGTGTGAGAATTACTCTTTTGAAAGCTTTCAGTTTGGTTTTTGTTCCAAGTGGTGACATTCCAATTAGCAGTATCCCTACTTTTTACCTGAAGAGTACAAAATGAGATGCACTTTGGAATATTTATTCTTTAACTTTTGAATATTGGACGCAGGTATTAGTATAAATTCAGCACACCAGTATGTGATGGGAAGAAAAGAGACATGTTTATGACTAGCGAGAACTTTTTTGGCAAAGAGCAGTTCTGTCCCGTTCAGTCAGTTACTGAGATGGAACTGATGAGTTTCCTTTTATTAGGTGTGTCTTTGAAGTTGAAATGATTCAGTAGTCACCTGTGAGCATTAGTGTATCGAGTTCTTGGAACCCCTTGTACTCCCAAGGAGGCAGTTTATGAAGCAAATGTATGGCAGGCAAGTATATTATGACTTTTCTAAATAGTGTGCCACAGAGCGGATGATGTTTTGGTACCATGTGTAACACAGTTACACCATGACATGTAAAGTGGAAACTCAGGCACTTGGTCAATCCAGTGATAACTATCTACTCTTCACGTGCGCTCATTTTCTCAGTGTGCGTTTATAACTGCTTTATAGTGATCCTCCCGATTTGACAACCAGGAAGAGTAAAAAAAAATAAATAAATCCCAAATAGTTGATTTTAGAATTTTTAAGTAAGTTGGGTAGGGGGAAATGTTGCCTTTTGCTGGTTTCCTTATCAGATGACTGCTTTACTTTATGTGAAGTTTTATTTCTTTTAAAAATAAAGTTCATGGGGCGCCTGGGTGGCTCAGTTGGTTAAGTGACCGACTTTGGCTCAGGTCACCATCTAACGGTTCGGGGGTTCGAGCCCCACGTCGGGCTCTGTGCTGAACGCTTGCTCGGAGCCTGGAGCCTGCTTCAGATTCTGTGTCTCCTTCTCTCTCTGCCCCTCCCCTGCTCGTGCTCTGTCCCACTCTGTCTCTCAAAAATAAATAAACGTAAAAAAAAAATTTTTTTTTTTTTAAATAAAGTTCATGAATTTTGTACCGATTCAGGATGTGGCAAGCTCTGCTGTAATCACTGCTCTGTTCGGTCAGTAAAATTCCTGTAATCGTGAAACATCTGTGGCTGTTAGACTCTTAATGTTCCTGCATGCCACCATCTTATCATTGTTTTGCATCATCATTGACTTGTATGTTCAGGTGCTCTTTACTACATGAAGAAATGAAGCTGGTAAATAGCCATTTTCAAGTATAATCTAAACCTGCTTCCATGGTTTTCTACAAGGTTTTCTGGCATCCTTTTTTTTTTAATCATTCATGTTAAGGAGGAGCCCAGGGATGGCCTTTCACGTTTCTTGATGTATTTAAGAATATGTGGCCAATGTTACTTGCTGGAACTGGCCCTAAAAAAGTTGAACTGGCGCCATACTTTTCATGCTACTGTTATGTCTAACTATAAAATGAAAGAAGTGCTAATAACACTTCCTACTTGTTTAGCACGTTTTCCTCCCCAGCTCTCAAAGGAGTTGGCCAATATCAGGCTGGGTTCCCAGACCATGTTTCTATTATTTTCTAATTCCTGTAAGGTAATGTAATGTTACATAAGGCTTTCACCGGTTGACTTCTTTTTTCTTATGTCTTCCTAAAAATTGGAAACTAGTATTTGCTCTTATCGTCCCCACTTCTCAGATGCTGAGGATAAGGCTCACCTTGGCTAACTGTTTGACCTAGCATTATACTGTCATCAGTTTCAGAGCCAAAAACAGAACTCAGAATTTGTCCTCAGTCCTCAACCTCATTTGTTACTGAGCCGCAGTTTCTCTTCTTTTCCGCTATACTCACAACAGGACCAAAGAAAATACATCTTCAGGTACCAAAAGTATTTCCCACGTTTCTTCTTCAGTGTTCAAATGTTAGGCTATACACTAGATTTATTGTCTGAAGTAAAGTTTCAGTGCCAGTTATAAACATGATCTGTTGCCATATTATTCCTGATTTGACTGGTGTCCCAGAAGGTGATGGATAGTTGAAGAAAGAATATAATGAATGCAGCCCCTATTTTCTTTTGCCCTTCTAAATTTGATTTAACGTAAGGTTGCTTTCTGCCAGGAACTTTCATGAATGGGCATATATTAATAAGCCAGACCTTTTTTCCCCTTTATAGTAACAGACCTAACAAAGCATCTCCCCAAAGTGGATTCAGTTGGTGTATGCTAATACTTGAGTGCGTACTTCCTGAACTTATAGGAGGAAGCAGCTCCAAGCACTCCGAAATTGAAGTCGTTCCTATAAAACTTGGTTAGTGCAGTCTGAACATATTTTGTGCTTTGAAATAGATCTTGCGTAATTCTTGCTGTTAGTGATTGTTCATCGAACTTGAGGAGTCTGTTAAAACTAGAAGAATTGACTGTTCTGCTTTAAAAATAAAATTTACTTTAGAAAATCAAACGAGGTTTCTGGGAGTGGCATTTTTTTTTTTTCTTCAGAGTGACAAAAGCGAAAGTTGCATTTTGATCAGTTTTGATGAGTCGTCTTAGTGAAAACCCCAGACCCGAAGCGTGTGCTGGTAGGCACATACAAAGCAGTTTTCATGTTTTGGTGTCCCCCCACCCCCAGTGAACCGTTGCATGTATACACATGCCACACATAAAGAGTCCATTCTTGCTCACAAGCAGCTGAAGGAGGCTAGCCACTGCGGTCTTCTGCTCAGTGGAAATTGGCAGCCTTTCTTCTCCTATAAACAACAGCCTGACGTCACCCCACGCAGTGGTGATAGCGGACCCACTTTAGAGATTCTCAATGGGCAGAACTGTTGAAGGCCTGTCGCTGGCTTTGGTCATCTTCAGCCACGCTCGAGTAAATGCAATGCAGGGAGGTTCATTAATGTCCGGGATCCTGGCGAGCCCTTTAAAGCTGTCGGTCAGGTATTTATCCTTGAACTGGCACAGAGAATCCTCACAAGAAACCTGTGTGATGAGCAGGAGAAGTGGAGTTGTTCCTGTTTTAGAAATGAGCTGGCTCAAGTCCAGAGAATTAAAAAGTGAGCAAGTGGTGGAAGGATGGACATTCAGGTTTTCCAGATACGGTTTTGTCTGTCTTTCCACCATGTTAAATCGCTTCTTTAGTAATTGTTAACTGTTCGAATCTGTTACTTCCCCTCCTGTCTAAAATGTGTGGAGGTGATGATTTATGAGGTTTTTTTTTTTTTCCAGTCAAGACATCTGTGCATGAAAATCAGATAGAGTCTTGATACATTTGGGAACTCTTTGACAGTAAGGTAACCCACTCCCTTGCCTCAGAGAGAGCCTTTTGAAAAATCGAGTGTAAGTCTACACTCTCCAGTGTAATTGGAAAGATTTAACAAGATGATCCTGTTTTTCATTTGGCCTCCAAAAGTGACATAAAATTGCGAGAATGAATGATTATAATTCTTTTGTGTTATTAACTGGGAGAGACAAAACCAACATGAAAGAACTGTTCTATTAGTTAGAAGTTAGAATTTTATTGGGAAGGAGGGGAGGATTGAGCCACTGGTAAAAATATAATTTATTTGTTATGTAAAATAGTTTTTTTTCTCACATGCCCACTTCAGGCAGTTACAAAAAGTGAAAGAACAGTTTTACCTTCCATGACTTACAGTTGCATATGTGGCTTGGGGATACTTTAGATTTGTAGATAACTCATGGTTTTCTGTTTGTGACTCTGAGTTGGTTTTTCAGTGCGACATTAAGAATAAATAGGCAGGGGGGCACCTGGGTGGCTCAGTCAGTTAAGCTTCTGACTCTTGGTTTCGGCCCAGATCAGGATCTCATGACTCATGAGTTCAAGCCCCATATTGGGCTCTGGGCTCTGTGCTGACAGCGCGGAGGCCTGCTTGGGATTCTCTGCCTCCCTCTGTCTCTGCCCCTCCCTTGCTTGCTCTCTCCCTGTCACTCTCTCTCAAAAATAAACATTAAAAAAAAAAAAAAAAAGAATAGGCAGGGAGGGTGTTTAAATATGTGTGACCTATCCACGAGAAATTACTTGTACTTTAACTTCTCTGCTGACTCCCCCACCTTGAGCCAGCTCCCCTGATTCTGATGTGTGTGTTTAGGGAATGCAAATTGATGTTGATTTTAGCTTAACCCTGACAGAAAAATGGCTAAAACTATGTATTAAACAGGCAAATACAATCTTTAGAAAAGCTGCTGTCTAAAACTGCACTTTGGCACCCAGGAGGCACTCAAAAATGATTTTTAAAAGACTTTTTATTTTTTAAGTAATCTCTACACCCAGTGTGGGGCTCAAACTCACAGCCCCGAGATCAAGAGTCGTATGCTCCACTGATGGGGCCAGCCCGGCGCCCCTCAAAAATGAATTTAAAATGAGGTGGTGGTAATCAGAAGTTAACTATGTTGGCGACCTCTGTAAGGTAGCATCTGTACAGTAGTTGACGAAAATACACCCGAGAAAAAAAGTACACCTGGGGTGAAAGAAATGTAATTTATCGCATCACGCAAAATGAACCAAAAGGGTTGTTTATTTTGCGTTTTATTTTATCAAATGGGAAAAAATAGTTTGGCCTTTAAAAGCTGATGCTGCCGGCTTTTCAAATTACGGCGGGCCGAAGGAATAGAGCTGAAGTGCATAAAATCTGCTTTAACAAGGATAACAGAGTGACTGCCTTTTTGCCGTCTTTCCCCTTCTTCTGTGGGTGACCGAGAATAAGGAGTAAGTAACGGCTCCCAGGCCAAGCCTCTCACTTCTGCTGTGCGGTGAGTCTGGGTCTGCGGCCGAGCGGAGCCACCTTTGCAGCAGCGGCCCAGCGCGGGCTTCCCCGGCGCTGCCCCGGGAAGCCCGCGCCCACGGCCTGCCCGGCCAGCTTGAAGTTGAGAAAGCGTGCCCGAAGTGTCCCAGTTTAGCATTTAGCAGCAGTGCAGTTTCTCATCGCTGCAAGAAGCTGTTTGTAATTGTAGACAAATAGTAGGAAGGGCAGGGCACAGATGTTCGATAACTGAAGTCAGTGGCGGGGAGCAGCGGGAGCGCCAGGTTGGGGCTTAGATTTTAACTCCTACGTAATGATCTTGCTGTCTGTTCCATGGCGAATATGATATGAACAGAAACCAAAGGAGAGTTTTAATTTTAACCTTTCATGAGAGCATTAGCTTTTTATTTTAACACTTCAGAGTTTGTTGAAAAATAGTATTTTGGCAGATTTGTTACAAATAATGATACCACGCAGATGTGTATGGTGCGTTGCAGTTTGTAAGCACCCTCAGGGGCATTGTCCTATGCCACAGCCACAGCCACAGCCACCTCGTGAGTCGTGCTCTTTCCTCTTCTGATGGGGAGCAGAATTCTGAGCGTTTATGGCTCGTCCAAGGCACATACTAGAGCCAAGACTGGAATCCCTGTCTTTTGACCCCCTGCTCCAGTATTCCCTTCACCAAACCAGGAATAAGCACTTTGATAACACCCAGATCCCTGGTTTTCCTCACCCCTCGCTCTCGTTTCTGCACAGAAAACCACAGTCGGCAAATCCAGGTTAGCGACCAGTTCCTGTTGCGCCAAGTAGGAGCACATATAATATCATCAATGGGCAGCGTCTTGATTGACTTTCAAGTTAATACTCCGATAAAAAAGAGTCTTTTTAATTCTTTTTAAGACTCTTTTTAAGAGTCTTTTTAATTCTTAGAATCAGAATGGTAGTGCAGAATGAACCTTAGGTACTGTTCCGTGTAATGTACAATTTTTTTTTTTTTTTAAATCTAGAGTAAATATCTTCCATAAGGAAAGTGCAACTTTAGTGAATTCAGAGACTAAGAGTTACGACTCATTCCCCAGACCCAGACCAGTGTGCTCTTTCTTTAAAAAAAAAAGTACACCTCCCCAAGCAGAGGCTATAGTCCCATCCCAGGAGCTGATTGGAGTTGAGCTTCCAGCAGACCTTCCTGAGCATCTGCCCTGTGCTGGACCCAGACCTGCAGGAGTGTGGGATTTACTGGGGGAGACTCCATCTAAGGTAAGGTGCACCCAGCACTAAGTGTTCAGACATTTGAAAAACAGACTAGGAATGTTACAGATAGATTCATGGATAACCCAGATTTGGTCTCAGTCTTTTGTAAACATTTATGAAGAAGCTCTTTCTTATATAACCTTCTAGCTGTATGAAAAAAATGACAATTGTGACCACTTTGGAACATTTCAGAAAAATGCTGCTCATCCCTGAGAAGCTGAAGTATAAAGATTAAAAGTAAATGAAAAGCAAATGAAATTGAGATTGTTAGCACCAGATTTTTCTTTAGGTGTTGTCCCTACAAGTTTTTTTTTTTTTTAATGCTTTATTTACTTCGTGAGAGAGAGAGAGAGAGAGAGCATGCACCCAAGCGAGCATGAGTGGGGGAGGGGCAGAGAGAGAGAAGGGAGGACAGAGGATCCAAAGCGGGCTCTGTGCTGACAGGGTGACAGCAGAGAGCCCGATGTGGGGCTCGAACTCAAGAACAGCAAGATCATGACCTGAGCTGAAGGTGGACACGACCACCTGAGCCACCCAGGCGCCCCAGGTGTTGTCCCTACAAGTTTTGATTGAGAACATTCTACATTACTTGTCCTGTGTTGTAAAAGCTCTGCTGATAAGTTTTCATTCCTTAGCACACATTTTCAGAGAGCTAAAGGCAAGCAAGTCACATGCTCCCTAGCCCTCTATGAATGTTGTTCAACTGAGAACCTGGAGAGCCTTTTTGAAACCTCTGATAATTTGGGCAGTCTCCAAGTCAAGCTGAATTGATAGCGAATGCAGAAAATGATCAGAATAATTACAAGTCCCATTATATAAGAGATCACTTTGCCAACCAAAACACTCAGGGAATGTCTTTATAGACCTTACTTGCACCAGAATTAAACTTGTCTTTCTCAGTAGCTGTTTCCAAAGCTGAATAAACTGCATTGTGTAAATGGGTCAGTTTGTGCAGTATTCTGCATGAAATGTTCAGGTACACACAAAGGCAGTTGGATTATAAATTTCAAGGGCAAACTAGCCTCCAGTAAAGCAGATATAGGAGGAAGCTATGTTATATTCTTAGAGGAGGAGGGGTTTCCCTTTAATTTAAAAGCTGCATTCAATTTCCCAGTCTCTTGGCTCGGATCGTGCTCACCTCTCAGCTCCGGGTTCTACCCTTTAGCAGTCTCTCTCTTCATTCTCTCACGTTTCTGCCTCCAAGTCTTTGAATCACACCCAGCAGTACTTGGTTATAATCAGGAGATTCTGCCCTCCCTCTGTTCTCCAGGGCCTAAGAACTCGCTGGAATGATTTTGAATTAACTTAAAAAAATAAAATAAAAAGATATCCTATTGACTAAGATCTGTGCAGTACCTTTTCTACTTTAATGCTCCTGGCTTCAAGTCTGGCCAAAGATGGACAAAATATTATAAATGGTACATATGTGAACTTTGCTTAAGGGGCTTTGAGGGCCCTACCTCCATTTACCATGCTTATCCCACAGTGTTCTTTATTTCATTTTGGTAGTGAAGACCAAAGTTGAATTTCAATAACAGCCTTTTTATATTTGTAGCTTTTTGTGAGTTGTGCCAGTGCTCCCTCTTAGATGATAAATAGTGAAGCGGCGGGGGTGGGGGGAGTTCCATAGATATTAGGGCAAGAACCCAGTTCATCATTCATTGGGATTTAAATTTTCAGTTCATCACTTCAGCCCCCAAGACTTGAGAAGAGAAAAACAGGCATTGCACATCTACCTGCTTGACGGAAATTGTCAGAAACCTATCAAACTAACTTAGAAAACAGAGACTTGACTTACAGAATTTAGGAAAGGCTTGAGTCACCAAACTGTGGGAAGGGCAGTATTGAGGTTGGCTTGAAAGTGGACAGAATTCTCCTCCTTTCACCTTCTTCTGCATGTTGTTTCATTCCTTCTCATGGCAGACCATTTTCCCACGTGATTGGAAACATGGCCACCAGCAGGTTATTTTATAGCTTCTGTCACTGAAAAGTTCTCTGGGGGTCAAGTTAAAAAAAAATCACAGGGAACTCATCAGATCAATATAGATCACATGTCCATCCTTGGAACACTCAGCAGGGATGAGGGAGGTGGGGCTCGTGTAGAAACATGGTGACACATGTATTTACCCATACAACGAGAAGTGGGTGGGTGGGTGGATGAGTATTTCCCCGGATAAGAGATGTTTGTTGGGAAGAAAATTCCCTAGCATGTATGCTCATTACAACATGTTAAACTAGTGCTTTTCGAGCGTTTTGACAGAAACTCATAGTAAAAAATACATTTCACGTTGCGGCACACAATATATACCCATGTTTAATTGAAATACATTTCATGAAGCAATATTCACCCCCACTATAATTTAAGGCATTCTGATGTTTTCTATTACATTCTATTGTAGTTCATTAAAAAAAAAAAATACAGGTGATAATCCACCTAATTGATTTCATGACTCATTAGTGGATAATGATCCGTAGTTTGAAGAATACTGTGCTAGACATAAAAGTGAGCAGGTAGTTCAAGTGCCGATACTTGGATGTGAACATTTACTGAGTCTTGCTGAAGAAATAACTTACATTTTAGAAAGATGCTGGAATCTCATAGGGCGACAAGTATGTGACATGAATGCCCTTTCCAATTCCCATGGTGGATGTGATTGGTGCTTTTCCTACTGAGGAACGTCCTGGAGCCACTACCCAGCCCTTTGTAAATTAAAGTAAAGAAAACAAGCACTGTATGGAAGCAGCTGCACTTCACTCTGTTTTGGGTTTATCTTGTGCTGAGAAATACTGAAATCTCTGGACCTAGAAAATTTCCCAAAGTGCTTTCAGTTCTCTCTCAAAACAAAACATCAACACAACTTTCTTTTTTTTTTTTAATTTTTTTTTAACGTTTATTTATTATTGAGAGACA